>NC_065409.1:8269191-8869191 GCF_024362695.1 Pectinophora gossypiella
TATGGCCACGTGATGATGTAATGTTATACTTCATACCCCCTACCTTCCTCTGATGAGAGAGACCTTTGCCAAGGCGTATGTATGTGGTTATAAGTTTGGACTTGTTCCCACTTCTTTTTGCCTTTTGCATTAACTTGTTAATACAAGCTTACTACTGAAGGGTTAGTCGAATGTAAGCTCACCGAGCTTTGTTGAACCAATGTGAGAGGTAGTGAGCCGTATCGCCATCTATAAATAATGGTCGAGCCAACTGTGTTAGTGAACATTTATAACTGATTGGTGCATGTCCGTTCCCCGTTTGAGAAACAAGCCAGTGACACACTGGTGCGGTGTCTGTAAATTGTTTGCAATGTACTTAACTTTATTTATTTATGTTTCTTATTCAGCAATAAACTTACATACTTAATATAAAATTTCAGTCCAGTTTCCTATTTATAGTTGATGTTATAAAACGCTGAAGTACGGCAGTGAATATTGCGTATGGCAGAAGAAGCATGAAAGTAGGATTAATGCCGTAGAAATGAGGTCGTTGCTTAGCATCTGTGGTGTTAAATTGAGAAGTAGACTGAGAAACAGTGTGATAAGAGAGAGATGTGGTGTAAAAGACGATGTAATGACTAAGATTGAGAAAGGAATGTTAAGTTGATTTGGACGCGCAGAGCGGATGAAGGATAATAGGATTACGAAAGCAGTATATAAAGCGCAGGTTGGCAGTAGGGCTGGCAGATGAAGACCTAGAAGGATATAAATTGACCAAATTGGCGGTGTCCTTCAGAGAGAAAAGGTTCAGTACGATCTACTCTGAACCGGCATGCGTGTATGAAACGATTGATGAATGTGGAGGAAGCAAGATAAGTGTGTCAGGATCGAAGCAAATGGAATTCCATAGTCTCTGAAGTGAGAAATAGGCATGAGTTTATGTATGTTATAAAACACCAACAATGTCCAACGGACTTTTGACCTAGAACTGACTCGTTCACGACTAATTAGGGGGGGAGGTTAGCCTTTGCGTCTGCGCTGTCAGACTAATTTAAGCTTCTAATTTTGAACAGACAAAGATAAATAATTTTACATGCCGTTTTCGGCGATGTGAACATTCCAAATACAATTTACTTATATGTACGTTGTATGCATACAACAAGATGTTCATTTAATGATTTAAAAGCGAACCTGCAGAATACAAAACTAAAGAATCTCTGCTTGCATGAAACCAAACGTAAACTGTTATTAATTAATGTATACAAAAGGTACAAAATTACAATTTATCCACAAGTAAAAAATGCATGAAATATCGTTTCGTAACTCGTTGCTTTAGGAGTGCCACTCATACGATCACATTACCCTACTGCCGTGGTCAACCGACGTCCCCATAACTGTTGCGCCCCTTAAAGTCAATACCACTTTAAAATAATAGGACATTTACTTCGGTCGAAGTTAGCTATTCAAACTTTATTGCGAGGTTGTGAAACTGCAGACGTTGTATGCAAAGACACTGACAATAATGATCAATAAAATTACTTTATATTGTTGACACGCTATAAACTGACCGTTATAAGTCGTTAACGCCGCAGAAACGATAAAATCTAGAGAAAATATACTGACAGTTAAAATAAAGTTGCGAGAGGTCTGGAAGAGGATTACAGTCCCCGCCTGTGGGTGATGCTTTATTACTTTAGCGTCGCAATCGTCGCAACACCGTCATCAGCGACAACGTAATCTACTGAAGTGATTTGATAAGATTTCACATTTAATGCGTTCAAGATCGTTTCCTGTTGATTTGTCATTTTCTATTACCTTAAACGCTCGCTTGTTTTAGATGCTTTTGACAGAGAGAGGAGAGAAGACAAGACAGAAAGGGATTGAAAAGCAGAGGGAAGCGTTTGCACAGCAGTAGGACTCATAGGCTAGGAAAAAAAGGATCTACATATATAAACTAAGTTCAGATTGTGAAAGTAATGTTGGGTGAATTATGAAACTTTTTATTATTTACAGAAATATTTTGCTCAGATGCTTTGTACTTACTTCGTTGGGCCCAACCGTCGACCTCTTGAGAAGTTTCTGCCTTCTCCTCTCCGTAGTGGTTAACTTTGATATTAAACACGTACTTAATATTGATAGAGCTATGCTCGGAACAAGTTTTAAAATTACACTGTAAATCCACATTATTGCTGTAACTAACTCCACATTTTTCGACATTTCTAAAACGTAAACGGTCCGATTATGAGGTAGAGAGAGATCCTCTGCGAACTCGGAATTGTTTTGAGGAGTCACTTCACTCGGCACTATAGTCATTGCGAAATATATGGGAAGACACAGAAACGGACATATTACATATGCACTCACTATTGCAAGAGTCGTGTTCCTTTTACTGCACCAAGACCGATTTTTCTGTGGATATGCGATGGCTACGTATCGCCACACCGCCAACGTGACGGCTAGCCAGATTGAGATCGTGTGGAACGTCTGACTGAAGATGGAGTGGAAGTAGACGAAGACTGCCCAGGCGTAAGTGTTCTTGTTGACTTGCGGGCCTATTTTGATGTTCATGTGGAGTGCAAACGGTATGTATTCTAGCATGACGAGGAGATCGGCGACGGCTAGTCCGGTGAGGATGGAGTTGGTGGGGCTGGCCATCTCCCGGCGGCTGAGCACGGCGATGTTGATAGAGTTGGTGGCGGAGCCGACGATGCAGATGACGATGGCTATGTAGCCGTGCAGGCGGCTGTAGGCACGGTTGAAGTCGGTGGCGCCGGGCACGCAGTACGCGTCTGTCGCGTTCGCCATGCTCGCCAACCACTCGCGCGCACCCTCGGCCGGTCATCGGCGCTAACGTGACGCACCACACACAGCAACCTCATTCATCTCACCTCCTCTTACGGCTACCTGCAACAAATTACACTACATTAAAAAAAGAAATAATCATTAACAATAATCATGACAGTAACGCAAAATTTCAAAGAAATTTCAACAGACGCAGTAAAACATTTGAGAATTGTGTCTTGGCAGACCTGCAAATGATTGAAACGAGGAGAAAATTACCACTTCATTTGATTTGTCCCACGTTTTCTTGTAATTTCGGTCTGTGTGTTTGTAAATATCTTACAATAGCATCAAGGTCTAATACTAATACTAACACTGGCGCCATCCACCTAGGAAATTTATTTCAATATTATATACTTAAATAGAAACTGTACCTATTGTCATATGCCTACATTTACGTATATTACGTATATATATTTACGTAACTGCGTATAGTTATGCGTAAATGTGGGTACAGTTGTCAGCACGCATCTTAACGAGATCCTAAAAATGTAAACTGTATACATAAGCTGTGGATAATGTAGTTGGTTGCATGTTAAGATAAATTTTGTTTTAAGCTATTACAATTTGTAACATTATAATATGTAACTGTTTGTTATCCCAAATAAATAAAAAATAAAAAAAAAATAAAAAAAAAAAAAAAAGGTCGTCGTCTGCGATGACTATTGTGCGTACTTACCTACATATATAAAATTTTGATACATGGCGCGCAAGTGCGTCACACGTGTGTGTTTCCATCTAAGTCGGGAAATGTTTATTCAACTACGTACCTGGTATTAGGCAGTGTCGGCCCTAGCAAAATATTTATGTGGTACGAGACCTAAAAGTGGCACCCCTCAACCCCTTAAAATACAAAATATTTCGATTAGTTTACGGCCACCCAAATTTACTTATTTAAATGTTTTAAAAATGTTGTTTATGGCCCGGTATGAGTTTTATGTGGCCGCAATCTAACCCGATGAAGTTAGTTTGCGGCCAGGGTGAACCAGTCTTGGTTGATTTTGGCGCCCCCCCCCCCATTTCTTCGCCCAAAGCGGTGGTACACCTCGCCCCGCCCTAGGGCTGCCTCTTCTATTAGGTATCATGATGGAACTACACCATAGTATGTTGAAGTCGCCGTATTCGATTCGATGACCTTAGAAATAACGAGCTAGTTTCGATTCAGTGACGACGTAGACATCGTTAAAAGCCACGTTTAAACGTAACTGCAAGTACTAATATATAAATTATTATACTCTCGAACTTTCTATTTAGTAAATTAATTGCAATCGACGACACTTTTTAGATGAACAAAATTGAATCCCGGAACGTGTCATTGATTATGAAGGCGTTCAATTATAATTTAATTGGTATTCAAGACTCGAGTGGTTTCCGATGGTGCATTTTATTAGATCGAATAGAATGAAGACGAAAGTACCTATCTTCAACTAAACTAAACTTCATTTTTGTACTTATTTAACTCATTACGGTTGTACGGTAAGGGTATGATAATAATAATTTAAATTCAGACAGGTACTTATTTATAAAACGCCCATCTTAATTTGTATCCTGCAATTAATTTCCCTTTACGCTTAATTCCGTCCTACTTTTTATTTGAGCGTCCTTTTTCGGTGTCCTTTTTTTGGCAGTAAGTATGCAATAAAGGAAATTTATAACAAATGTTTACCATTCTTCTGAGGGACCGCCTCGTAAAGATCCCTGGGAGGTCGCACAGCGGGTCATTGTCACTATCACTACAGAGAACTCTGTTGCTATTTTAGAATCTTAATGAAAATCCCTAAAACAATAAGTATAAAATAAATAAATACTGCAAGTACTTCAAAGCAACGTAAAATTAGAGACAGCGCACGTAAATAAATCTTTACAATAAAAATATATAGCCCTTCTCGTGAGATTAATCATACTGCAGCTGGCAAATTTTGATCCAATTAAACCTTTGGCTTTAATTAAAATGGTATCGATTTCTTTTTTTTTTGTAATCTGAGGTAGGAAACGATTCTACCTAGCAAATGATCACTTAAAGTTTTTAGACAAGTAAGTAAGTGAGGAAGTCGGCAGTAGGGAGAGGGACTGTCATAGTGTAAACAATGGTACTACGTAATAATATATATATATATATATATATATATACACAGGTCATCATCCCCCTAGCATTATCCTGTTTTTCACAGGGTCCGCTTACCTAACCTGAAAATTCGACAGGTCCGATTTTTTACAGAAGTGACTGCCTGTCTGACTTTCCAACCCGCGAAGGGAAAACCAGCCCAATACAGGATAGGTCACATACAGTCATGAGCAATATGATGTACCCACTTTAGGACTCTGTCGCACTAACATATTTGACATTTAGTGAGACTTACAGTTCAATTTGTCAAAAAAGTTAATGTGACATGGTACCAAAGTGCATTTCTCGGGAATGTGGGTTTCCTCGTGATGTTTTCCTACACCGCAGAGCACGTGATAATCATTTACGATCCAAACATGAATTCGAAAACAAATTCGACAATCATTGGTTTATGCCTGTGCTGGATTCAAACTTGCGGCCTCAAAATGAGAGGCAAGCGATCTACCAACTGGGCTACCACGGCTCTACTACTACTACGACTACGTAGTACTAGGTAATTGATTAAATATTTAAGTAGTATGACGGCCGGATACTGGGGCCCGTCTTCCCCTCTGCAAGTGTAAGGTATTGCGTAACGTGAATAGAAGTCACTAGAAGACGTAACATGTTTATATTACCTAAAAACCTTTTCACTCCACACAAGAAGAAACCATATTTCTATGGTAAATTAGAATGAATTCATTTATCTTGGATGTATACTTAAATATGTATGTAAATTGCTATCCAAAATTCTAAATAAGTAAATTAAATTCATCTTTTTGGAGGTTATTTGTACGTTTTTTCAATAAAATACCAGACAATATTTTGAATCTGTCAGAAAATAGATTGAAAAATCACGTGAAGCTTACTTTATGTAAAAAAGCTTTAGTAAGATTAATTTTACCTAAATAATAAACATATAATTACGTTGACTAAATGAGTCTTATTTCTGATACATTTTAACACGATATGACCTGTGTGAGCTGATTTAGCACTTTCATTAACACTTCAAAGGCTAGTGATAATTATAAATCTTTTATACTTTATAAAAGGCTTATGTTAATGTACTGGAGTGAGCCTAGGTGTAATAAAGGGAATGCAAAGGTAAGTATATGAGAATATTAGCATGTGTATCAGTTGAATAGGTACTTTGCTTAGATTGTTAGGGCCTACTATCTACAAAAGGTTCCGAAAAATACAAAATGAAGCAAGGATTTCGCCGGAGGCATTCATCTATACAGGACGCGTCGTTACGTCTTGTCTGTTCACCTGCCAACCAAAGCTAACTTCATATTGTGTGCGAAATTGTCTACTATACACGGCACGCGTACACAGCCATACCCTCCGTATTCGCAGGAACTAATGATATACTTACTCATTTCTTTGAAGATACAGACTCATAACATGTGAATTCACGTGAAATAAGATTGGAACGTGTCATTCATCATTCTTTTTCAGATTTGACAAACGAGGTCTTGTTATCCAACTGATTACATTCATTTAGGCAAGTAAGCGACTATTCCACAGCGCGATTCGATACCCAAATAGCATCGACAGGCGATATCGCACAAACCGCGTTGCACTGTAAAAAAGTTCGCTAAATGTACTGTTTTATTAAATCTATGAATATTATAAGTGTGCAAAACAGGATAATTTATAAAACGAACAAAACCCCTACTTCATCTATGACGTCCTATACCGCCTACAAGAGTTGAGAGATTCAGAGTTGCTGAATGAATGAAGTTAAAAAGGCTAATACGCAAGTCCTTGTTTTGGCCGAGCTCAATGGACTGGATAGAGCGTCAATAACATACCTATCTTGTGGGCGTGAGCAATTTGACAGGCGACGTTGAAAACAAGTCGGTGACCACAATGCAGTGATAAGATGATGGGAGGTAATAAGCCCTAATAAAGTGGTGAAAGAACAAATGAACCGCGGTCATTGAATACATTTGAGAATGATGACATCCGTCAAATGGACGAGCTACACTAAACTAAGCATATCCCTTTCACAATAAATAAATAACATTACATTCTAATATTACTCGTATTTTCAGTGCATGACAATACACGGGTATGAACGTAACAGAATATTCTACTCCTCTTCATAAAACAACAGTAAAGTGAATTTTAGTGTAAGTAATATGTAAATGCAATGACGTTAGCAGCTGTAAATAACTACAAAGAAAATGACGAGGATGATTTTAGTGAACAAACAGATCGATAAAGCTTGTAAGCGGTGAATGCAAATATTTTCGTCTAGATAACTTGAATCCAATTCTGCAGCATAGTATGATGGTACCTAATACCTATCTACAATACTCTAATAGTGGTTATCTCATCTTTAAACAGCTCAGTTATATGAATGAATTGATTATCTTATCATACATAGCAAACTACGTCTGTTTTCCCTGAGAATTTTAAAACTACTCAAGGTTGGAATACATACATACGATTTCGGCTGTAAATTCTATTCGAGTAGGCAAAGCGACTATTTGTCAAAACGACTTGCGACTTTTGGTTTTGGTGCTAAGAAATTATTATTCTTTAAGCAACTAATAAGTTGTTATTTTTCGTCTTTGAACATACCAAAACCTGACATGAACGAATTGCATTATCATTGTCAATGAAGTGACAAGATAGCGATCTTGTCATTTCTGTCTATATTCTGTCTGTAAAAGTTAGCGACAGACAACCTTTTACAGACAGATAAGAGATCTTGATACTTCACCAGCGATGATAAGTCGACTTCTGGAGAGTCCTGGGAGGTTAGCCAAGTTGTAAAAGATTTTGAAAAGCGACAGATTTATTTTTTTAAGTAACTTATTGTAGATGGCATTAACTATCGGCCAGACAAATGGGGAGCGCTGAGAGCTCTCACCTGGAACAAAACTTAACACATGCCTGAGCATCACATTCGCGTCAGACAGAGTACTGTGGGGCGAAAGGCAAGAGGGAAACCACTGCCCTATTTTTCCCTAAAGCATGGAGAATGCTACACCGACAAGAGCGTGGCTCTTAAATTTGTGATGATTAAAAGTCGACTAAATTATGTGTTCTAACATGATGTACTATGTCGCACTGTGTAATGGGTCCTGATACTATAGTATCCCTGTATCGTAAAAAGTATGATGATTCTGTACATCGAGAGACACATTTTCATCTGGTGGTCCCGGCTACTCTTTATTTAAGTACGTACTTGTTACATGAGCAATGTCAGGGGCGTCTGGCAGCTCAGTATAACCCTGACTCCAGCAATGATGAGGTCGGTCATCGACCTTGCAGCTCGAACGGCACAAGAATAAGTTTTTTTTTTGCACTGCTCAATCCGCTAGATACAGGTTACCTAATAGGTATTATGGTTTATATATGAATCTACCTACATCTAATGTGGATAAGCACTGGTTTATGATCCCACAAGCAATAATACTTACTATGAGATATGTGTGATAAGTGTGTCAGGATCGAAGCAAATGGAATTCTATAGTCTCTGCTTACCCCGGTGGGAAATAGGCGTGAGTTTATGTATGTATGTATGTATATATATGTATGTGTGTGTGTATAAATGGGTGTACCTACGTTCAATAAGGCCAGACACCGCTTATCACCGCGGTGCTACCAGTGATTCTCTCAGCGATACTCAAACTAAATGGCTGGTGTAACTTAACGACGCATCATTTATCTTTATTCTCCAGCGAGTGGGGTCTTCAGACTATACCTGTTATATCATGTTGAACATAAATTCATTTGTAACTGTTTCATCTATTGTATTAATGTGGGACATAGAATAAAAAGGGATATTGTTCTTCACTTATTTTTTTACAATAACTTTCAACACCTTGACACCGTCTGTACCTACCAAAAATTAATATAAGTATTTATCCACAATATCTTATTTAACAAAAAACTTCCCTCCGTCCTTTCATCAACCGTTCTAAATTCATACCATTAAGAATCAAATCCCCAATAATAGCTATCCTTCCATAGAATTCTCTCTTGCTTTCTATCAATCTTACGTTCCGTTATACTCTTAGTTAATTTTGTAACATTTTAGTAAGTAAGGTACCAACCATAGAGCAACACGGACCTCTTGACGGACGTTAAATACTATTTCGGTCACGACGTGTCTGGGTATGGGTATATTGGTAACCTATAAGGTCTACATCATAATATTTAACACGGAATAGACATTCTTCTATTCCTTGGTATTTAACATACCCACCTATACCTACTCATATATCATTTCCACCTTTCCAAACAAAGATGGACACCCATCACGTAGGAGACAAGATCCTTTTGGTAACTTTTATGACATAGTAGAGATATTAAATAAGTGAAAAGTTTTAAAGTAATTACCATTTTAAAACACAAATACCAAATTATTGAAAGTTTGCGGAGTAACGCACATAGTTCGTAGCTCTGTTCAGAGTTTAATTAAGTATACCTTACAGTAGTTATTTTTCTTAAATAAACAACTGCACGACGGATACACAGACACAGTCCACAGATCACATACGTTGGTAAGAAGATATCTAAGCTGAAGTACTGGGCCGGCCATGTTTATCGAATGCACCCGGATAGATGGGTTAAAGCGCTCAAGCAATGGATGTCTACAGAGGCAGACACAAAAGAAAACGGGAAGAAGACCTGGATATCTTTGAAAGGGACTGGCAAAACAACTGCCTGGATACAGAGCTATGGAAGAAGAGAATAGGGGTTTTGACAGTGGGAGACGATAGGCTAGATTTTTTTTACTTTTTTGACGTGCATTAACTACTTGGCTGGGCAAATAGTAAGCACTGAGGGCTGTCATTAAATCCAAGTTTTAAGACAACAGGTTCCCGATTGAGACATTGCCGAATTCACTTTGTGAGACTGTCCTTTGTTTGGTAAGGACTTTTCAGGCTTGAATCACCTGATTGTCCGAAAAAGTAAGTGGATTCCGTGCTTCGGAGCGCACGTTAAGCCGTTGGTCCCGGCTATTAGCCGTAAAATCACCTCCACCAACCCGCAGTGGAGCAGCGTGGTGGAGTATCCGCTTCGCTTGATTGAGGGGAGGCCTGTGCCCAGCAGTGGGACGTATATAGGAAGTTTATGTTTATGTTAAGACAACAGGCCTGAGAGATAATAATTCAAATAAATAATCGACCGGATAATCGGAGTTGTCGACCACGCCGGCGTGGGTGATTTTGGGGTCCTAAAGCGTTTGTTCTCGCGGCCTAATTGGCCGTCTCTAAGGCTAGAGCAATCGGGTCGTCAGTATCGTACATACTAAAGATTTTTTTTTTGACGTGACTTATTGTAGATTTGCCGCAGATGGCATTAACTACTTGGCCGGACAAAAGAAATAAATACAAACCTACAAAACAATATAAAAGACCCAATAATATTTAGTCTACGTACAACATGTCAATGAACTTGTTATCACTTGATTTATCATTTTATCTTAATAACATGAACAATAATCCATAAACTAAGCGTACCTACAATACTTATTGAAATAAATATTTTTTACTAAATAAGCGATGAAACTGACAGAAACAGACAAGTTTAATCTAAAACTAGTTAGGTTTTTGTGCTCTAAACAAATTAACTAAACTAAGCCACCCGACGTACTACTAATTTATGATTGATCACATAAAATATAATAGCGTAGCCAAGGCAACATTTAAGTATGTCATGGAGAATTAATTTTTAAAATACCTTTTGGTATAAAAAAATTTCTTGTAAATAAAATTTAACAAAAGAACCCGAATTTTCCAATTTTCTTACCCATAACATTATGTAAATATAAGTATGTAACTGATTATTTCAGAAGTTGTAAGTTTCTGTATACGTTTATGATATTATTTGTTTATTCATTGTATAACATAACATAAATATAACTTATATACCTCCCACTGCTGGGCACAGGCCATCTTTGATCATATAAGACAAAATGTTATCGTTTATTGTACCTATTAACATGTTGAGAATATATTTGACATTGACGTAGACTGTACACTGCTACTACAACTTATTCGCAATAGAATCCTTCTAGATAATTCTCTACTAAGTAACTAATTCTACGCGGCCAATGTCACAAATCAGTGTGATATTAATAAAAGATCAAAGTAAAATAAATACTTTTGGGCAATGAACAGTTATTTAAGACGACAGACATACTTATAAAAAAACGAATTACATCACACATGTAGCTATATTTTATCATAATCCCCTGATCGTAAAACAATAAAGGAATATGAGGTGTAGATTGATTATTTTTAAAATTTCAATGCCACAGGCTTTGTTGTCGTCGTTTCAGAACAATAGGTTATATTCGGTTTTATTATTTCGTCTGAAAAATATTTTATTTATTAGTATTTTGCGTGATCCATTCAATGAACTCTGGGGGAATTTTGATGCATATTATGGAGGCGCTGGAATAATCTAGAATTACTGCCAAAAGAGCGGAGGTTTTTTACATGTTTGCTAAACTGGCAGTAGATAACGAAAAACCTGAGAAAAAAACATAATTATAATGTCGATCACCTACTTAATATATATGATTATTATATATATGACATAGCAGGAGTGTTGTAAAAAATCTCTAACACGATAAACTTGAACTACTTAAGTACCTAAATATTTAGGTGACGCGAGGTGAGCTACTGCTGTCATTATACGATTTATCATAATATCCATCTTATGACTCCCAGAGTAAGTAGTAAGTTTGACTGTAATTGTAGCTATGCCGGCTCAAATCAGGATTAGATACGAACGTAAGGTATTTGTGGTACAAGAACTAGACTTTTAATAATTTGTGTTCTAAATGTTTCAAAATTGTTAAAAATATCCAAGTTTTTATTTATGGAGGCGACATTATTATAAAACCGACACATGCGTATGATAGGATTGTTTGAGTCCCTTTGTGTTCGGAAGTTAAGCAGCCAGAAAGTGAGTATTCGTTCCGATGTCACTTACACCCCGTACAAGTACGTACTGGTAGTCATACGAGTACGTATGGGTGTTAGTGACACCGTAACGAATACTGAGGGCGATGATTCAAACCACGATTCTTAGTTGATATCAAGTGAAATTTTCTGTCGAAAAGGTCATGATTTTTTTTTGTTTTTAATTATTTTCAGTTCCATACTTTTGCGACTGAAAATTCCACTTGGTATCCACTAAGAATCATGTTCTGAATCATCCGTGAAAGTTTTCGTTACGATGTCTGTAAGTATAGCTAATAATATTATACATGTAGTAATATGCTTGAGTTGCTAAATTACTACATTCCATACGGTCAAATGGCTACGAAACGTCTATCCTCGTCGGCCCATTCCAGCCATGCATGAACATCCTATTCTTACACGATTATGTTTATACATGAATTGAGCTGTACAGTAGAGCTTACATGGTAAATAGGCCTCGAGAAATTGCGTTGTGACACAAAGATGAAAACGGGCGGTATTCAGTCCGTGCGAACTTATTTTCCTGTCTACTTGCCAGACACTAGAGCATAGCTCATGGGCATAGCGAGACATGGACAGAGGGGGCAGCCTTAAAGAGTGATGTGTATGAAATGTTTGATGGTCAAATCGACTGCTCACTGATCTGAGAGTAAATAATCAAGTAATAATAATAAGTCCGGAACTCCATAGGCCCGAGATATAGAAACGACATACATATTAATAATAATAAAACACTTTATTGCACTAACACCCATATTTACCTACTTGTATGTCTACATGTATTTACTTGTACGGGGTGACATCGTAACGAATACTGAGGGGGATGATTCAGGTGATATTTCTGAGTTAATATCAAGTGGGATTTTCCATCGCAAAAGTATAGAATTGAAAATAATTTAAAAAATAAAACAAAAATTCATGAATTTTTTGACGGAAAACTACACTTGATATTAACTCAGAATCATGGTCTGAATCATTCCCCCGAGTGTTCATGTCACTAAAACCCTGTATATTTTTACACTTGTGTTTATTTATATGTCTATATATTTGTATGTATTAATATATGGGATTTTTATTTTTTATTTTGTAGACTTTGTGCCTTCTCACTTTTATTGACCTTTCACACCATGCAAAAGAATGGGCTGAAAGAGATCTCTTTTAGAGATAAGTCCACCTTATGTACCTATTTTTGTTTATTTTTTGTCATTAATTTAATTATTGTGTACCTACAATAAAGAATGTATTACAAATTTAATGTAAGTATATATTCTTATCGCTTCGTTTTCCCCAATGCTCCCGCCATCAATCGAGTCGAGTTAGCAATCTTAAAGTTGCTCATTAAAGGTAAAACTCTTCGGGTCTAGACGGCACTGTAGAGGCTCTCAATGTACTCGTATCAGGTACTTTCACTGTACAAGCACTCCTCATGGCAGCAAATAAAATATAATTAAACAGAAATTCGTCTTTGAAACTGTACGGAGACTTTGCGACCTACCAAATAGGCCAGAGGAAACTCGAAGAATGTTAAAAATTTTGTCTTGATTTTTTTTCATAAACTTATTATACTGATGATGATACAATATTCAGAAGGAAGTCAAAGAAACTTCTTATTAAAAAGCTACTTACGTAAATTTCTTCATGTTTGTTGCCACCCTTAAAGGAAGATTTATGTAGGTTACTAACATACCTATCTAAAAGTAAAAAAAAGTATAAAGTATCTAGAAAGTCCAATAACAAAGAAACAAGACCAATCTAAATAAAGAAAAGAAAATTGTTTTATATTGCGCTATAAGTACTCTCATTTTAAGTTGGTTTTATAAAACGTTCCAAAGGAGTTGTGGAGTATCGCCGTTCAAGAAAACTTCTACACAATTTCTTGGGGAATAAACTAACTAACTTTGGTTTAATTTTTCTCATGGATACTTATCTAAGTACCTGATACGCTAAGTTTAAGTTGTGTTTGATAATAAATCCTGACAAGGATCCGCCCAACACGGTAAGCACTTTAAACGGACAGGTATTTTAAATTCTTCTGATAGAGACTTTCTTCTAACAGATTGTTTTTAAATTGCGCGAGCTTTGTTTTATGTGTTTTAAATTTTTAATTAACGACTAGCTTCCCTTTTAAAACAAAGGTTTGCGAATGAGAAAACTTGCAGTGGGTAACTCGAATTTGTAGGTAGGTAAATGAAATTGATATTCATCATCATCATCATCACCAGCCCATTAACGTCCCCACTGCTGGGGCACGGGCCTTCCCTATGGATGGATAGGGAGATCGGGCCTTAAACCACCACGCGGGCCCAGTGCGGATTGGTGGTTATTAACGACTGCTAATGCAGCCGTGACCAACGGCTTAACGTGCCTTCCGAAGCACGGAGGAGTTCGAGATGAAAACTTTTTTTTCTGTTTTTTTTTTTCGAAATTGATATTATCTGTAATTAATTATGTTACAGTAGGTAGATTTTAGCCGTAATAGCCTAGTTGGAAGAACGCTTGACTGTCACTGCGAGGTCGCAGGTTCAAATCCAGCATGAACCTAAACCTATGATTTTCTAAATCGTTTTTCGAATTCATGTTTGAATCATAAATGTGCTCAGCGGTAAGGAATACATCGTGAAGAATACCCGTGAAATGCGTTTCGGAGGTATGTGACCTAACCTGGTTTTCCCTTCGCGGGTTGGAAGGTCAGACAGGTAGTCGCTTCTGTAAAAAACCGGACCTGTCAAATATTCAGGTTAGGTAAGCCCCGTGAAAACATGAATTATAGTGAGTAGATTTATGATTGTCTTTATTGTTTATTAAGCAAATATTAAATATCCTGTTGTATTTTATTCTTATAATGTAGCCTACTTCTTATCGTATTGCCTCTCTGTCAAACATTATTTACTTAGGCTTCTTACACACTGTCAAAAGAGAAACAGTAGCTGTCGGTACGGTAGGTAACTAACTGTAATAGCTGTCGCCATTAGCCGATTCTATTGGCTGCATAGTAGTACTCGTGGTTAGGACGACTAGCCCAAAATCCAAAAAAATCCTACTTTATTTGTACCCATCTGAAATGTTCCGTTTGATCTCGAAATTGACTACGTAATCAGATCATCACGTGTGAATTCTAAAACTGCACATAAACTTCGGCTAACGAATAGTGATTGACATTTATTATTCAAAACAGTCGTATAACGTAACAACCTAATAAAATAAATTCAAGTTTTTCCACTTATTTCGCGTATGCTTTGATTTCAAATTATCATAAAATAAAGTTTTATATACCCACATAATTAAATTAAGAAAAATCATTCTTTGTTTATTTATTTTAGCTACTAAGTAGTTCTTCAAGTTCAACTGTGTCATAAAATAATTCATTTGCATATTATGACATACGCATGCTTACCGTTGTATACTTAGAAATGTCGTCGTAACTAATATGACGTCGATAAGGCTGTAAATGCTTACCGAGACCAATAATATACTTAAGTATTAAAAAACTGAATGTTAATCAACAAAAAACTATTAAATATTAAGTATATAAAAGGCAAACCATGATGTGTTTATTTATAAATATTACTTACCTATAAACGAACTCATTTAGGCACTCTTCTCTTTTGCTTCTATGCTGTTCTGGGAGCAAATAAAAAACATAGAACACGTTCAGCTGCTTGTCTTCCCGGGCATGTCGTAAAAACCGACAGAGGGATTGCGTCCTCTAACATGATGGACTAATGTTATGGGCGATAGGCTGATCCCTTATCACCATAAGGTTCATCATATCTATCTTAGGACTTCGTATCAACAGTGGCTGCAAGTTGTCTTTGATTACTTGTGGCTCTGCCCACCCCATTTGGGATTACGGGCGTGAGTTTATGTATGTATGTATGTATTTAGGCACTCTTCTCTATTTCAAATCGTTTTGATGAGCAACGGATACTTATTTTTATTTTTACGTCAATCATGTAAGAATAAATAATTAGTATTTTGGGTTTTCCTTATCATGGAGGGCAAATCGGACGGTCAACTCGTTATTAAGCACTTTAACCTATTGTAAGTAGTATAAATATCTTTTTAGTATTTTGTGATTCATTTTATACCCAAGACGTGTCTCTATAATGTTTGTTCGCTTCACTTGATACTAGGGCTTTCAAACAGT
This sequence comes from Pectinophora gossypiella, assembly GCF_024362695.1. NCBI lineage: Eukaryota > Metazoa > Arthropoda > Insecta > Lepidoptera > Gelechiidae > Pectinophora > Pectinophora gossypiella. Next base: position 8,285,216 of record NC_065409.1, read on the forward strand.
GTGAAATTGAGCCTCTTTTTAGCGTATTGAAACGCATATGTCACCCCTTTATCAGGAAAGTCTACTTGACCGACTAGAACATTTTTCAACGTCCGGTCCTTCATCCATTCATGTACCTACTTTGTGTAGCAACTTTTCACCTTTTTTATCTCATCGCATTCCACTGCTTGGGGAAAATAAGTGAAAGAGGAACTGAATGGGAATAAAATATCTTTTCATCCATTTTGTTGCATCTGGTTGAAACATCTTGCTAATATTTCGGGTCCGCTTACCATCTGCTATATTTACCACCTCCTAATTAGTTTACATTGAATCCATTTGTCTTAGTATTGGGCGTTGTGAGCCCGTGCATCGCACTAACTATTGTATATTTAATCAACAAGATTATTTATTTTTTGTAATTTTGGATCTCATTCTAATTGTATATGAATATAATTTATATTTGTTAACTGTAAATTTTCTATTAAAGCAACTTGTAGTACAGTGCCCGTACACCCTACGGTTGCTTGAGGGGAGGCCTGTACTCAGCAGTAGGACGTTTATAGGCTGTTTACATGTACATCTTATCATCTCCCTAGCATTATCCCGTTTTCCACAGGGTCCTCTTATGTAACCTGAAGATTTGACAGGTCCGGTTTTTAACAGAAGCGACTGCCTGTTTGACCTTCCAGCTTGCGAAGGGAAAACCAGCCCAATACAGATTAGGTAATATCTGACATAGTAGTTGTAAAATCAGAATTATGTGTCAAGATAAGGCCAGCGAAGAGACGTGTTACAACGATTGCAACGTGGAGCCGTCTTCATCGACCTCTGATTTAAAACCGTCACGATAATGAAGATCTGTGAGTGCTCGGTTTAGCTCAATAACAAATTTACTGCACCGACAGCTGCAATGTGTTAAATATTTTTCCATAAGTAGTTCGATATTTTAAATTAAAAGTCTGTCGCATGAAATACTCGCTTAATGCTGTAAACCTCGTAGGCGCTTTATTGCAAAATTACATTTGGATGTGATATTTGTTAACAAACCCTTACAATAAATACGTTAAGTAAAAAAGTGTACTTAGTTTCAATTTTTGCCCGGATTGAAAGTAGCTTGAGCATTTCGAAGTTTAATTAAAGAAAATCACACCAGAACTCAAAATTGCGCTTGCGAGATTCCCCCATACTAAGTAAGGTACAATATTTAGTTTACTTACTTTGAAAAGCAAAGCTGATTGCCGAATAGAACCGGTAGTTACCTATCTGTAAACTTATCCACTAGTTTCAATCCATTGCTGATTGCAGCGCATTTTCTAAATTTACTTTGAGAACTTATCTGTTACAATGACAAACCTTTTGATGGAATTGTTACCTATTTACTAAATACTTGAAAATGCCTTCAAAGCAACAACACACACACTTATGTATGTGTGTGTGTTGTTGCTTCAGTTACTCACGCCTATTTCCCACAGGGGTAAGCAGAGACTATAGAATTTCATTTGCTTCGATCCTGACACACTTCTCTTGCTTCCTCCACTTTCATCAATCGCTTCATACACGCACGCCGGTTTAGAGTAGAAGCAACAAGTCGCGCGTATTTAACATTTTCAAGGACACAGAACGTCTAATGACGTTCCGTTTCCAAGGTGTCATACTGTCTATTATGAACCATCAATGTCCCATGGTCTCTGCTCGTGAAAGGGTTAATTAGGTACTGTTTTGAAGGAAAATAATCGTATAACGGAATACCTGTTAGCCATTCTAAGCTTTGTCGTTTAATTTAGATGCAAATAAAGGGAGGCGGTTTCTGTTCATTACAATACTCACGTGACGCCTTATTAAGTACCTATTTAATCTAATAGGAGAAACAGGTATCATATTTTTTATTCCTTATTTTTAGGGACTTTTTCGATACTTAACCTAACTTAACAAAATTAGTGATTTTGAGTTACAAGTGAAATTTTCCGTCAGAAAATTCATGAACATTTCTATGCTTTTTTCTTCAGGTCCATACTTTTACGACTGAAAATTACACTTGATATCAACACAGAAAAATGGTCTGAATCATCCCTCAAAGTGTTCGTTTCGGTGTTACTAACACCCTGTACAAACCCGATAATGTAAGTTATGCACTTATGTAAATAGCTACACTTTCTAAACTTTTAAAATGATATTTGATCAATGTGTATAAAGGTTGCAAGCTAAAAGATTTTTTTTAACTTTAGGTCTCGTTGCAATTAATTCAAGCTCATCCAACCGTTTTTCCGCGAAACGATAAAAATGCAGACAATTTTATATGGCTTTTTTATTTTCTGGATGTGGGTTACTCAGAATTTAAATACCTACACCTCTGGGAAAATTATACATTTACCCACAAATGGTAAAAAGAGAATTTTTAATTTCGTTAAAATAAGTTTCATTATTTTGTGTAATATCTAAAATGAAAATACCTTTATCAAAGCAACAACCTTGAAGATAAAAGGAAAGTCATTTAATATAACGGCATGGACAATCAGGTTTGCTAGATAATTTTATAATGTCAATAGGTAATGTATTGGAAAAGTATTATACTATAACTATATAATATAATACTAAATATCAGATGTATGTAATACTAAATACGTTTCTTTTTGTTTTTATAACACTTACCCGTGCTTAAGGAAACACACAAAGAGAAAAACCGAAAAAAAAATCTGAAAAAACCGAGTCATGTTTTTTTTTTCGATTTAAATTTTCTCTTTGATAGGTATATAGGCAGCATCGGATAGGCAGCATGTGTGTGAAGTTAATTATATTATTGCACAGGATAAGGGAGATCGTTCGAATCCCAATATAAGCCTAAACCAATGATTTTCGAATTTGATTTTGAATACCTATTTGAATGATTATCACATGATAGCACGTGCTAGGCGGTGAAGGAAAACATCGTGATGAAACCCACATTCTTGAGAATTACTTTTGGAGGTAACCCATGTGCCCTAACCTGTATTGTAATGTCTGAGACAGGCAGTCGCTTCTGTATAAAACCGGATCTGTCAAATCTGCAGGTTCGGTAATTGGACGTTGTAAAAAACGCGATAACGCTATGGAGACGATGATAATACAGGAAAATACGTAAGAGTTCTCAGGGAACATTTCGAGGAATCATTATTTGTGCCACAATTAGAGAAGGCAACAAAATCCTATGTTGTATAAGGAGTCAGGTGAAAATAATCGACTTACGAACCTAAGGGTTTATTAACGTTCCATTTAAAAGGTAATCAAATTAATCCTCTTCGAGTTGCGTAAGTAACGAGTTCGTATTCTTAATTCGGTATTACTGTGAAATTAACAATTTATTTTCTTTTTCAAAACGTGATACAAACTTTTTACTTACACTACAGGTGTAGGAAGTGATAAGTACACAAAGTTTAGAAGCAAAAAGTATATTATTTACTAGTGTTAGGTACAAGTTAATTACTAGAAACAAAAAATACTTTGAAACGAAGGTCAGATTAACTGTTAAGTTGTCTGTCTCGTTACCTACGAATTCATTGTACGTCAACAAAAAACAGTTAGTTAAAAGTTAGTTTAGTATAGAAAATACATTGTTTGTCAGGCAATAAAGGTGATCAGTAGGTGTATTATCACTATAATTCAATATTAATATGTTAATATGTACCAGCCAACTAGCTTAAAAGAAAAAAAATATATAAGAAACTAAACTTATCGATGTGATGGCCCAAGCATCAACCAGCCAGTTTATCAAATGTTGTGTTAACGTTATGACTAAATATTACTCAGGCCGTTAGTAAAAAGGCTAGGCTGTTATGATTAATTATAAAATTAACTAATTGGCTGCGACTAAAAAGTAAGAGATGATAAATAATTCAAATGAATGAGCGTAATTATATAGTGACTAAAAATCATAGTCATAAACTTATTATATTGGATTTACATTTTGATTGATTTGATTTGTTTGAAACTTATCATAGGGTTTACAAATGGCCAGAGGGAGTTGTGAGGGAGTGGCTTACTTTTCACGGAAAATAAATAACTTAACAACCAGCGCTATGTAAAATCCTCCGTTCATCCATAAAATATAATCCATACTATTAGTGTTTATCGGAATATTCCATGAACAATCCAGAGCGAGGACAAAAGCTTACATTTTGATGGGCATGAAATTAATGAGAGCTATTAAAAAAAAGTTATTCAACTATTAAAAAAATATTTAGTTGTTTATTATCAAATGAATTTTTTGAAAGGTATAAGGAAAGAGAGAAAGGGGAAGACCCAGAAGAGCTTAAATGGAACAGATCAAAGAGAAGGTGAACGTCGTATCTTATAAGGAAGTAAAGGAATTGGCCTTTGATATACATGAATGGAGAATGCTATACTGACAAGAGCGTGGCTCTTCGACTAGTGATGATGATTATCAAATACATGTTGTAAAAGTGGACTTAACAGCTTGAGAAATCTATCATCAAGGTACAAACCAGGGGCCTTATCCAAGTTGCAAACGATTATGACAATGACAGTGATAAAAAATGTATAGGATTGACGATTAACATGTCACCTTATGTCAATCCCATTCAGCCTGAAACTTGGCTAAACCCCTAGTTTTAGTTGAGCGATACCACGCGTGTAAACTGTACCCTTAAACTTGCGACAAGTCAATAAACAAAAAAAAACTTAGGAATTATGACTATCGATACGTATCGATAATTTTATGACTTGGGAATTATGGGTGGTGGGCCAGTAAACTATCGCTATCTCGCTACAGTTTCTCGTATTAATCTTAGAACATCAATACGAAATGTGTTACTGCATTTTGCTTTCTACATATCGATAAAAACACAATCTGTATTGTATCAATTTAGAAAAGATAACATGTTGCTTATCATCGTGATATCCGACATGATGGACGTATTTGGGGAGATTTGATGATCCATCAAAGTGGCCTCAACTAAGCTTTTCGGTTCACAGAAGGACTCATGGGAGTTCTTGTAAATAAATAAATCCTATTAAGCACTAATATTGTTCATTAAAATATTTTATTGCAAATGTTTTATATTGTAATTATAATATTTTGTTAAATAGTGGCTACCAGTACACTTTTCGGTCGACGTAATCCAGAAGGAATCATTTGCGCGAGTTCATGTGAATAAATTTGATTACTTATATTGTTGATAAAAGAAAAGAATGACGTGCAACATAACAACGCGTTCGCAATAATGAAGTAGTTAACTAAGTATTACTGAAGGTGACAACACATTACGTACGTAAATTGTGCAAATGTCTCTCGATAATTCAAACACAGTTGTTTGCATGTCATTAATAATATTTTTTGACGATGATAAATGTAACAGCACCTATCTTACTCTGATATCGCGAAAAGATAATTAACTTATATTAAAATAAAAATACCTAAATGTTTACCTAAATTATATTTTTTTTATCAACTAAATATTCATTTCACTTCTTAACTAGCGTTTAAAATTCAATGCAATTTACATCGCAAACCAGCGCGGCAATTTGAAATGTTTCCGAACTATTCGATTGTAACGTATATTTTACTAAATTATTTTTTAATTGGCTTACCGGGTTTTGTCGTTGTCGGGTCTCATTGTATAGAATATTCGATGAACAACTGTTGCTTGATGAATGTTTTATCCGATTAGTCAAGAGTTTGTAACTGCTACACTAGAGCGGCACTTCATACAACGGCCAGCGCAGTGCGGCGCGGCGCGAGACGTGTTACTAAACCGGCGACTTCGCTGTTACTGCTCTACCCATCGCTCACCGTACCGTCTACCACATTCCCGAATAACCCTTATCTAAACTCATGTACCAAGAATTATCAAACAAGCACCTCATATACATTCCTACAATGCCATACCCGCACTAGTTCCAACCGGAACCGGAAAATAATTAAACGCAAAACAGAAAATTATCTTTCAGTTTGAGTAGAAAATTTACCTCTTTAGTATTCGACGTCAAGAGTATATAGAGCACATTTATATAATAGCGTTTCACTATATTGTTTTTGAAATAGGTAGTTTAATATCTAGAGATAGGTAGCTGTGAAACCTTTAAAATGAAGCTTCCGCATTTTGAATTTCCAAGTCACAATTCAAAATTTTAGAGCGACTCGAGTTGGAAATTACTTTCAAACAAAAGGAACCAGTCAAGGAAACAAATCACTTGAACTTAATAGGCTGTTAGAAACGACGACTTTTATTTTGAAAAATACCCTCACGAGGCAGTACGATGGCGGGCAAATGTACGGTGAAATTGGATAGCGTCCAATCTGTGATTATCGCCCGTCGTCGCGAGATTACGACCGGCGGCAGGTGACTGATGCAGGTGACTCGCTTTCTGCAATTCTCTTTATACTATTTTTCATTTTGATATTCAAATATCTCACAGTTTTCCAACGTAAATTGATACCATTTTTTGGCATTGACGCGTCAACCGAGCCCACAGTCAGTCGAATAACACAATAGCAATTTATAAAAAATTAATAAACCGTTTCGCAGATCACGAAATATTTAACGAAAACACAGTTATGCGAGCGGAATTTTTGCTACGGAATTTTCTTGCATGAATTAGGTAATTAACAAAATCCTTTTGTAGGAAGCTGTAGGAAAGCTTTTACAAACTTGTCTAACGACTAAACCGTTTACAACTCGCGAGCCGGCGGTCGCTGGAACTCCGACCTAAAGAACGTGTAAACTTCGTGTTCAAGTTTTCTATTGATATACTTAATATCTACTTTAGGTTAAAGTTTCAAAGCCATAATCTTTTAAGCAGTTCTCCTTTATTGTTACTGGGTGGGTGTATTTGAGGCTTGTTAAAAAACTTGAGATAAAAGAAAGAAAAGTTTTCCTTCGTTAAAAAAAATAATCAAAAAACTGGTTGAAAAGAATCTCTGCTGTAATATTCAGACGGAACATCGATAAGAGATTTCTAAAAATATATTTTGAAAGTTTCTGATCGTTTGCCAACTCCCTAGTTTTGTTAGGAAAGTGACTATTGTAAACTTATAGGTCTGGATGGATAGTTGTTTTGATGAATGTTGAAGCTAGTGCATAGTATATAAATTCTTCCTTTAATCTTTACTGTTGCTTAGCCAACTTTTGCTAACAGTTTACTTTTTTGACATGAGTTTTTGTAGAGTTGCGTCGGATAGCATTCACCACATGGTCAGACACTTCGGGCGCATGATTTGCATTTTGAATACACATTTTGAAAATATGGGTTGCCATGATTTAGTCATCGTCGTTGATTATGTTATCTACAATATGGTGTTTAGCTGAGTTGCCATTGGGATATTAAAACCGATAATTTTCCTCGGCACACGGTGAGTCGAGCATAATCCTATTATGAGGGGGTTTTGTTTCATATCATGTATTAATGTAAGCTGGCACGATAACGTTATATTCTGCGTCAGGTTTTTGACAAATCGATCTCTGTTATATTATGGTTAGAGTGTCGGTACAATCATCGTACTATCACAATACAAAACAAATACTTACATTATTTTACCAAAATCAAAGAAAATATTTCCAAAAGACTCTTAACTAAGTACATGGCAAATGATTTCTTCCAGACAACCAGATAAGGCGAGGAGATATGTAAAAATTAAAAGACACTTAGGTATATTCAAATTCAAAATTAAATTATACAGTATGTAACATAGTACTTTAAATCGTTATTATTTACATAATGAACGTCTCATTCACCTAAAACTACCGCAGCTCTCACAACCTAGCCAGGCCCCTAGATATTCTTTAAAAAACATACAATATTCTTCTGCAATTTAAAAATATCACTTCCCAGACAGTATATATCTAACGCGCATTCATATTTTATAAATAACCTTATGCAACCATTTTTCTGTTTAATTAAGTACCGTCTTAAACTGTAAAAAGATAAATTTTGAATGTCACTGGGAAAAAACGTATAGGTACATTGTGCCTTATAAGATTTAGTGATCTTATGCATTCATGTCTATGACATTCACAAGAGTAAGGTCTGAAGTAGAACAAAACCTTAAAAGACCGAATGCTAAATCAGTGACAAATAATACTTATCTTTTTTATGAGCTGACTGATAAGGTATTTGATACTTAACCTAGGAAATTAATAAATAAGCAATGTTAATTACTTTGAGAAGAAGCAGAAAGTTTTTAAAGTTCGTGGGAGATCGTAGTTACAAAGACAAGATTTTTTAGTGAGATATACTTTTCTTTGAAAGTTTAAAATCAACATTGAATATTCGTTTATTCTAAGTATCTTACATACTTTGCATGTAAAATAGAAACACTGTTATTTGGGTCTATTCAGGCTGTTATTGGATTCATTCATATTTCTTTATATTACACACACCCCCGAGAAACACACACATACACCACCCACACCACACCCACACATTCTCGAGAAATGCATTTTCGGAGGTATGTGACCTAACCTGTATTGGGCTGATTGTCCCTTCGCGGGATAGAAGGTCAGACAGACAGTCGCTTCTGTAAAAAACTGGACCTCTCCAATCTTTAGGTTAGGTAAGCGGATCCTATGGAAAACGGAATAATGCTAGGGGGATGAAGATTAAACAAATCAACACGAGGCATCTATTTTGTGAATATATGTCCGTTGAGCTTTTTGAAACCGTTGCCGACGGCCTAAGCATCATCAGTTTCTTGTTTAAAGAGCCTGTTGTAACAAATTATGAAAATGTGACGTAAAACTTGTTTGCAGCTACGAAATGCACCTACCTACTCTGTATCTGGTGCCCATCCCGCTAGATGTGGCGTGAGTTATGTCTGTTTGTGTCTCTTTACTTTAGACTCCTCCATCCAGATTCAGCGAACGCGCCGCATGTGCGCAGTGCGCAGTGCGCGCTCTGTACTGCGCGGATACAGTACTTATCAGTTTGGTCCGCAACTTTCCACTTTGCGGACGACGTGTAAACTACATTTAGAGTTAAACAACATTCACGCAGTCATAGAAAGCACGTGAGACTTGTAGTTTGCTCGCACGAGGCAGGAGCCGTATTTTGACATCATTCGTTTTCGATTCTAATGCGAAAGTATATTAGGTATACCCCTTTCACGTAGTAAATCAGAACTTGTCACGAGCAAGATGAGACAGATATATGTATATTTTCGCAAATGAGTTGAGGACGAATGATTCATCGGGAACCTTATTTTTTAATCGTCTGACTTCAACTCGCGTGTGAAAATATACATATTATACCTGTCTCATCTTGCAAATGATAAGTTCTGATGTGCTTCGTGAAATGGGTATATATTTTCGCAAATGAGTTGGGGATCAGCCTCCGTGGTCTAGTGGTTAGAGCGTTAGGCTCACGATCTGGAGGTCCGGGTTCGATTCCCGATGGGAGCATTGTCGAAATCACTTTGTGAGACTGTCCTTTGTTTGGTAAGAACTTTTCAGGCTTGAATCACCTGATTGTCCGAAAAAGTAAGATGATTCCGTGCTTCGACGGGCACGTTAAGCCGTTGGTCCCGGCTATTAGCCGTAAAAAAAACACCTCCACCAACCCGCATTGGAGCAGCGTGATGAAGTATGCTCCATACCCCCTCCGGTTGATTGAGGGGGGGGCCTGTGCCCAGCAGTGGGACGTATATAGGCTGTTTATGTATGTGTTATGTATGTATTAGTTGGGGATGGACAATGCAAAAATACGAGCCAAGATCACATTACGTGATGCACGATTGTAGCTCGCGAGCCTATCGCAAACGAGCGCATTCGCCGAGTCTAACACAGCCCAGTTTACACCAGTAGATTTGCGTATGGACATTTCGGCTTTACACATTTGTTATAGAACATAAAATATGCATACCCACTCATCTTTATTTATAAATTCTGCAATTCTGCTTGTGTAGATATCGTAATTCAATTATGCATGACGTACGCAACAACGGACATTGAAAGTCTGAAACGAATTTTATATAATACTTACGCAATGTTAGCACGCGACCGAATAGTCTGTTTTTTCGATTCTGCGTTTTTTCGATTCTGCTCCGCACCCCGCACCACCTAGCCATAGAGGCAGCCAATCAGCTCGCGACACCAAACACTTCAGGACCCCGATACCGACTCCGCCGGCGAGGTCGATGATTTCCCTCATTCAGCGCTCATCGCTATCGACCCGCTAGGGTCGATTAATTCTTTCAAATATTTTTCCTCTCAGACGACGCTCTGAGCCGAGATTCGCGCCCAACTGGGCACTCTCAGGCCTGTTGTCTTAAACGTCCGGCCAAGTAGTTAATGCCATCTGCGGCAAATCTACAATAAGTCACGCCAAAAAAAGACTGAATAGTCAGCTTCTATCTATTCTATCTATTCTTCATGAAATGTTTATATATCGAATGCTTTTTCCTTATCAAAAGAAATGTAAATGGCTATCAAAGGTTTATTTTACTTTTTATTTAAGTACTTACTCAACTATTTATTCAACTACCACACTTAGATGCTCATATATATACGTTGCATTGTATGTTGGGCAATACTTGGTGTCATTATAGTTATATTGAAGCCACAGTAAGTTCATTAAATGGAGTAAACGTCGATACAGCTCGTGCGGTAACAAATTTGCATACCTTTGTTTTATAGTGAAAACCGAGTAAGCACAATTTTGAAAAATCACTTTCGGCTGTGATTTTTGTCAGTAAAACCTCGCAATAGATAAGATTATTTGACTCCAGGTCAAAATTTGTTCTCTGAATTTTTACCCGGAATGAAATTAGTTGAAAGAAATCAAGATTTTGTTTTAAGTAAATCCCATCAGAATGTGTAATATTTTGGTACTTACTAAAATAAAAACCCTTGCCCATACGGGCGAAGACCGCAACGGTTCAATAGGCGGAGATAGGAGCCATCGGTACGGTAATGCAGGACGGAAGGGGCAAGTCACAGGGATTGTAACCTGGAACCTGACACAGGGCAGGAATAACTGTCAATACCATTCAGAGGCGGAGGACAAGAAGCCTACCCTGGGCGCCATCCTACTCGCGTCAGACAGTTGCGGGACGGAAGGCAAGAGGGAAACCACTGCCCTATTTTTCCCTAAAAAAGTAGGATGGAGAATGCCACATGCTCGTGGCTTTTAAATTCGTGGTGAAATAATAGACAGACAGCTGTTCATCTTCTTTCAATCGGCGTGAGTTTACATAGGTATGTCTGTTCACCTATACTTATTGCATATAATTAGACATTATCTTAACATTAGCATTTTTATATCCATAATGTTAATGCTTTAAAGTTTTTTATCTAACTTCAAATGGACTTCAATAATATTTTTATTTTTAACACTTCGTGTAAAGTGCAACTGTCGTCATTATTAGCAACAAGAAGTTAATACTACTATCTTTTAGATGGATCTAGTAAAAAGAAAATATGGAAACTAATTTCATTGCTTTTTTTTTCAATATGACATTACATAAAACTAACTCAAGGCAAAGATTACCTTTTTGCATCAAGAGCCTTCAGTGCACCCTATTTGACCAGCTAAGTAGTTGAAACTCTGGTTACGCAACCAACTCCATGATGTCTTAGTGAGATAGGGCCATAAGATGGAAGCAACCATTTTATAACGTTCGTCCTCAGATGTATACGGTGAACCGTAATTTCTAATTTATCAAAATTAGTAAACGGTTTGCTTATTACACGGAGCAATAATTATACTTACTTACAGGAATATTAATATCATCTTGCATCTCACTCGAGTGAGTCTAACTTCTAAGAGAATACGATTACTAATATTATATTGTCTGCATTCCACAATTTTAGCTAAAATTGTGGAATTGGTAATTATCTAGCCAAATTAGCTCTGTAAATAGCTCTATATAATATATTCTAATTTTTATATTTCAATACATCAAAAGCCGTAGTTGGTATAACACTTGAGACACGATAAAATAAAACAGGTTTTATTCCAACAGACGCGACGTATGTTGTCTATTATCAAAAGCTATTACATTAGTCTCATCATCACTAATTTAGGAGCCACGAGGGTTCCCTCTTGCCTTCCGCCCCGCAGTAGTCCGTCTGACGGAAGTGGGATGGCGTCCAGAGTAGTGTATTTCAAAGCCGTACTAGGACTCCTGTTCTGCGCCTCTGAATAGTACTGACGGTTACTGCTGCACTCTATCAGATTCCAGGTTACAGTCCCTGAGACTCGCCTCTTCCGTCCGGCATTGCCGTACCGATGGCCCTGTCTCCGCCTCTGCAACCGTTGAGGTCTTCACCCGTATCCCTGGGCAAGGGTTCTACGTTATACCCCGTAGGTCTGGGTCCCTATCCGAACTCCACCATCTCACTCCGACCTACTGAAGCAAGAGACGCCCACCCCCGCAGCAAGGACGCGCCGAACAGGAATAAATCATAAGAATAAATAAATCATCATCAATAAATAAATAAAAGCCAAAGCTTCAAAGTGGCCTTAACACCTCTGATCTCATGCAGTGGTAATTTTCGATATGGCTTAAGGTAAACTACGTGTTTGCTTCAATAAATATCTATTTACTCTAGCCTTTTGCAGTGAAGGGGATACATAGTTGCGTCTCGTCTACTTTGGCCTTTTTACCCAAAATATCTCCTCGAAACGTAGTGAGACACTTGAATGATGACTTTTCCTGGTAACCAACCGGCCGAAAGCTATTACCAAATACCTACCACGCGACCTTTTTAGTACCTACCGGTGAGATGTTTGTGTTTTTCCATACAAAGAGCAAAGCAAGTGAAATCTCCAACCATCAAATTCACGGTAGCGCAACCAATTAATATTGTTATACCTAACTCACTGTTATACGTGAAGTTACTTATTCTATTACATTGAATGAACCAAGTTAGAGAGTTATTTCTGTAGAGTTTGCTTGAGTTTCAATAAACTTTCTTTTTCAATTTATCGGATAACACGTACAAGTTCAATAGCAATCACTGGGACAATAAGCCCGTAGCTATCCAGATATAATAGCTTTAGGTAGATACGATTGTCAGGTTGGTAAGTAAATGCTTTACTGGAACTATCGTATACACTGGCATGATAAAAAAGCAATTAAATGGGATAAGATGGTTCTGCCATATTAAACGGAAACTAACCGTGTAACAACGGAAATAAGACTTTGGATTGGTCCTACCCTTTCCAGGCGCGCGCCGAAATGCAAAGAAAAAAATACATCTTACTCGTAATAGCTGTAAGCTTTCCTACGGCAATGTTTACAACTACGACGCGGGCTGGGCGAAATGGAAAATACCTCAATAGGAAAAGCCTCTAGACAAGAACTCACGCTTTGTGAACGTATTTCGTAAAAAAACATATATGGCGGGGCTACCTAACGTTTTATACTCGAAATGCTAATAAGTAGGTAGGTTATAATAAATACATTTATGTCTATGTACTTTGTACGTCTGGGTCGTAAGAATTATGTAGTATAATCAACACCGATAAATTCCGACCTGGATTCAAAACCGGAACCTCTGTTTTGGTGTCTAGTTACAGGCCCTAAAATATACAATAGTTATCGTAAAACAATTTATAAGCTTGATTCAGGAAGACACGGGTCAGATGAATTAGCCAAGTTGCAACAGAGTTCGAAAAGTAATTGTATGGATGACATATATGGTGACATAGTTAGTCCCATATATTTTCCTTTTCGAAATCGTTTGCAACTTGGCTACTCGCCCAGGACTCAGCACACGAGATTTTGTTTGCGGGTTTATACAAAATCCACGGCCCGGCGCGCTTCCATGACTTCCTGGCTTTATGAAAAGTAAGCCTTACTGCTAATTCCAGAAACCATTCAAATCAATTCCAACTTAATGTATTGATTAATACATTAAAATTTGAGGAAACAATTAACTTCTCTTAATATAAATTTAATTGAATCCTTCTCCATTAATGTAGATTTCATTAATTAGTTTCACTACCTACAAAGGCAAGTCATAGAATCGATTATGACAATATACCTATTACATAATTAACTGTTTGTATGTTTCTATATGTACGGTCACGAGCATTAATATGTATACACTTTGGCACCATGTCACATTAACTTTTTTGACAAATTGAACTATAAGTCTCACTAAATGTCAAATATGTTAGTGCGACAGAGTCCTAAAGTGGGTACCTTATATTGCTCATGACTGTACAGAACTGTATTAAGTATAATACATACACGGAAGATCCGTCGTCGCCGTCGTCGTGGAGATCCTTGGGGGAGGCCTATGCCCAGCAGTGGGCGTCGTACGGCTGATGATGATGATGATGACATACACGGAATAGAATAAAGAGGTTGGAAAGGCCCTAACACGCATTTTGTATTAGAACCGCTGTCGCCGGTTACATCCTACTCTCTTTTACTCCTAGGTACTCCTGCAAACAGATAACTACGATAACTCTATTGCTTCTCAAATTCCATAGCCACTTTACCGGTAATTTATATTGTATGTGATAGGCTGCAATTTCATCATTACTTTTCGTAAGATACTGCAATTCAATCAAAAGTATTTTTTTGATAAATAGCCGATCATACTAAGCTTTTTTGTGATAAGGAGGGATAGTCGATATTTGATTTTTTGCCCTGCAGGTTAAAATGCATAAAACGACTTTTTGATATACTATCGCGGAGCGCCGTAAGTCGTAATGGTTGCGAGTTGAGTGCAAAATTGAAGTATTTGCAAATCTACAATAAGTCATATCAAAAAAAAAAAGACAACTAGCAGCCATTTTTGGAACGAAAGCCCTAACATTGATAGAATTGAAGCTTTGGTGACAGGTGAAAAGTCCATCGCCCATATAAAAATAGTCCATCATGTTAGATAGGACACAATCCCTACATCGATCTGTTGGTACCTACTTGCGCGTACGCTTTCTATGTTTATTACTTATTCGCTTCCAGTCCATCAAGGAATATATTAGGTAAACTAGAAGATTGCTTATATATTTAGTATATAATGCAAATGTAATATATTTATTAAGTTATAAACATAATATATATGTCACCGTAAAATTGTAAATAACGTTAGATTATAATCTATCTCGCGAGATTGTGAACTGTCGAAAAATTGTGAAACGTAATATACTGCTTACAATTTAACGTATTATTATTCGTCAGATTATAATCTATCGAAGTAAAACTGTTAAATCACAATCTTACAATTGTCAAATTGTCAACTGTCCGACGGCTGTCCCTGATTGGTCGGCCTTACAGTAGACCGTTCTGTGTCCATAGAGTTAGGAATAAAACACAGGTGTCAGTCAAATAAAATAAATGCTCTTCAAGATTGTGAAATCAAGTACGTATTTATTAATTATTTAGTAAGTAATCAATAATTCTGACATCACATGGTAAGAAAAAATGTATCAAAATTAAAAAATCTGAAACGTATCATTCAGTATACTTTTCGTGTGTAAGATAAACATGCTGGCGGCATAGGGGTGGCCCAAGGGCCACCCCCGCCGCACCCTAACCTACTGTTATGCCTTGTAAAAATTATGACAAAACACTATTATTCTAAAAAAGAATTATGGATATCTATTTATTAATCCCAAAAATAAGTTATACCTAACAAACCAGTATTCCTAGATGTTATTATGGGAAAGTAAAACTATTATGCTAAAAAACGTTATGCAAAAAGGATTATGATAATTAAAATTATGACAAAAACATTTATGCATTTTAAGAGAATCCCAAATTAACATTATGCTCACTCTAATAGTTTTGTAACTCTATGGTATAGCACGCGAGGTGCGTTTCGTATCACAATTTGACGGTTTCACTTCGATAAATTATAATCTACCGAAAAATAATACGTTAAATTGTAAGCAATATGATACGATTCATAATTATTCGACAGTTCACAATCTCGCGAGATTCAAATCGATAGATTATAATCTAACGTTATTTACAATTTTACGGTGACATATACATCTTTAATTAAATGCATTAATATAATGTACTTACATATATAATCACACTACGCTAAAGAACACTTCACAAAAACAGCATATATTACAACGATATACGCCGCTTTAGCGAACTTAATTAGAATTCCTTGGGTTCAATAGAATTCATTCAATAAAATATTCATGCGGGTTCTTAAGAATTCGCCGAAAATACCTATTGATTCCTTAAAAGAAAGACCCATTTTTCTCAGTTTCTAATACCTAGGTAAGTAGGTATTTAATACTTATTTACGTCAATGGTTATTTTATTCTTCCAGTTACTTATTTTTATGAAATATCTACCAAATACTTCTTCACACATCCAAAATCCCGAGTAAAGCGTTTTGAAGTTATGTGACCTAACCTGTATTGGGCTGGTTTTCGCTTCGCGCTTCCTTCTATCAAAAACCGGATCTGTCAAATAAATCTTCAGGCTAGGTGAACGGGCCTTGTAAAAAAAAAGATAACGCAGATGACGGTAATCTCCACCTTAAGTACCTATGTTAATACAATACATATTACAATGATAGATACATACATAAACTCACGCCCATTTCGCACCGAGGTAAGCAGAGACTATAGAATGCCATTTGCTTCGATCTTGCTTCCTCCACATTCATCAATCGCTTAATACACGCACGCCGGTTCAGAGTAGATCGTACTAAACCTTTTCTAAGGACATCTCCAATTTGGTCAATGTAAGTCCTTGTAGGTCTTCCTCTGCCAGCCCATTACAATGATAATCACGCTTTGTGAACTAGGTATCATAAATAACGTAATCGAATAGCTCAAGAAAACATTAATATTTATTTCACGTTTTGCTGGTGATATTTAAGGTTATTTTGCCCTTTTGGGCCAGCCTAGTATAGATATTTTTATGCATTAGATTACTTTTTGGCCGGAAGGGTCATTTGAAATCATCCTTTTGGAAACTGTAGTTAGTATCTACGCAGAAACAAGTATTATTAGACATTACATTGAGTAGTCATTGGTAGGTTTCTCCGGTTTTATTTTTGATACGGGGTTATTTCTTTCTGACTTTTGTTAATTTAAATGTACCTATTCATTTTCAGTTGTAGTCGTCGTCATAGCAACTAAAAGTATGAGAAATCAGATAGTGTAAGTACCTACAAAATGTAAATTGAATATTATGCGAAGCCGACGCCCCTTAATACCTAATATCCTCCTCCATACCTTTCAATAATGCCATTTTATATAGAATATGTTTAAAAACTTATTTGCATCTAATCTTGTATAAAGAAAAGAGAAAATAGAATAGGTAAAGTATAAGCATCACAAAAGCTTTTAAGTACAAAGTTTTGGCGGAAAGAATATTATTTTAAAACGTTATTGATCCCACGTGTGCACCTTTTTCAGTTGATACAATATTCCATAGATTGCGTGGAAAAGATTACTACTTAGCAATAAGACCACCTCTTCCACTCTGTATTGCTCTTTTCTTTCTGTATCTTTATATTTATGTGTACGCCATGATGTATTTGTTACCTATATTATGTTAAGTAAATTATGGGTATGATTTAACCGACCACCTACCAAAGAAATAGATTTTGCATTCCGTTTTTAAATTTCTCAAAATAGTTAAATCTGTTAGGTATTGAATGGAATCACTACATTATCAAAACAAGTTCTTAAAATAAACCTGGAAGGGATTCACCACACAAAGAGCTTCCTTATTAAATAAAATACTTATACTTATCAAATTATTAGAAATCAAATACCTACCTACTTGGTTTGAGATGAAATATTTATGAGTCATCAGCCACATTTTATAAATAAATTCCGTGATCGTGACAGGCACTTAAATAATAACCAAAACATACATTTGATACTTGTATGAAACAACCTCCATTTTCATTTTATTGAAAGTCAAAGAAAGTAAAACAGTACATGTTCAAAATAATTGAGATCCTTGAAAGTCACATCAAAATTTTAGAATTTTGTCACGAAGTAAAAATATTTGCTCTGAGAATTAAGGCAAAGGTAAAACAAAGACACCCACTAGTGTAGATACCTATCTACACTTTGGTACATAACAGGCCCTATGGAAATAACACTAACTTCGTTCGTAGAAGCTTGTTTAAAACAGATGATGACCCCACTTCGTACTTTTACCACAACATACAGGTGTTAGGGACATTGTAACGAATACCTACTAAGGGGGATGATTCAGACCATGATTCTGAGTTGATATCAAATTCCCTGTCAGAAAATTCATTTGTGTTTTTTTTTAATTATTTTCTGTTCCATACTTTTGCGACGGAAAATTCCACTTGATATCAACTCAGAATCAGGGGCCTGAATCATCCCTCAAAGTTTTCGTTACGATTTCACTAACACCTGTATAACACAAGTTTAGCACGATAGTGAAGCGTAATTTAGTTTTTGATACAACGATATGTCTGGATTAAATGTATTTTCTGTTATTCAAAATATTTTGTTCTCTATTGCCTATTCTCTGAATACTACTTCTGAAATTGAGTTAAGTAGCTATAAACAATTTCGTAGAACATGCTTAAAGCTTATTATCTACATAGGCAGTAAAAATTTGATAAAATTTTCGTAAAATGGCATGAATTGGAATTTTATGTACTACATACCTACTACTGTTAAGAGCCACGCTATTTTCAGTGTAGCAAGCATTCTCCAGTCTTGTCTAAAAAAGGCCAATTCTTTAACTTTCTTTAACAGAAAATTCTTTTGTGTTTTTTTTTAATTATTTTCCGTTATTCTGAGTTAATATCAAGTGGAACTTTCGATCGCAAAAGTATAGAATTGAAAATAATTAAAAAAATAAAACAAAAAAGTTCATGAATTTTGCGACGGAAAATTCCACTTGATGACAACTCAGGATTATGGTCTGAATAACCCCCTTAGTATTCGAGTCGGTGTCACTAACACCCTGTATTTTCTGTCAGTCACCAGATTCGTTGTTCACTCAACACAATATGTTTCAACAGCCACAACATCATTACTCTACCATTATGTTTGACATGCGCGGTACGTTTTTGGTAAATTGTTTGAAGTTATTCGCATTTATAAGTATACGACATTGATGTTGATATAGGTATACGATGTATAAGATGTATGTATAAGATGTATTTGATCACCGTCCAAAAATAACTCGTCGCCGCGTCGTGGGCGTAACTGTCAGTGTACACTGTCAAGGGTTAGGTACTTGTTATAGCGATAAAAGGACAGGTTGTCAGCTACGATCTCGTTAAAGAAATATAGAAATTTCATTTCCTCTTTCACAGGAAACGCTGCCGTCTAACTATCCAGTGTCGTGTGCATTTTCTGACAATCAGCTGTAGGCAATCTGTAAAAACAGCCCACGCAGATCGACAAATCCTTTCGCCCACTCTCGGAGGGCTGGCAAGTCAAATCCCAAAGGAGGTGAGATCAATGAGGAAAAGAAGACAAGCGTCTGTGTGTCAGGAGTTTCTCCACTTCATCAATCTTTATCATCAACAAGCTTATTTTCGACTATGACTACGAAATTCGTTTGTCCTTGCTTGTCGAGTGGTTACTAGATAAGTATCTACTTGTAACCCGAATTTCTCTTGGCTTGTTTTTATTATTATTTGGGACTTAAGCATAGCTTGGCGGTTACTCCACCGACAAGAGCGCAGCTCTTAAATAGAGAGAGAGAGAGAGAAGCATAGCTTGCGAGGAGTGGGCGTATACCATCAACACCTCTGCCTACCCCTTCGGGGATACAGGCGTGATGACATGTTATGTTGTGTTGTTTGTCTTCGCTTGAAGCTAGTCGCGATGTGTTTCTGGTTTGGATCATTTGAATGATTAGGAATGTATAACTCTGGAAACAACCTGTATTCACGACAACTGTAGGTAAGTTTGTAATAATCCGGCCCCTCCTTTTCAGCCACAACTAACAAATACGTCGTATAAAATTAAATAAAGTTTGAGTTCGAGAGATTTCATCGATAATATCAATAAGCACAAATAAAGCACCTCATTTGAACATATTTACGTTAAAGAATAAGGTAAACGCTCCTATTACCGCCAGGTTAAGCTATGCTCTGATTACCTCTCAGAAATTAAGTACTTCTGTATTTGCTAGTGCAGCTTATTTATTTTATTTGTATTGTTATGACTGTCTTCTGCTAAATACATCAAGAATTTTTAATTTTGAGTGAATATTTTGGATAAAAAATAATTTTATGTCCGAAAACTCACTTGCCTCTATTACCGCCACATGAATTGCGGTTTTTTTCTATTACCGCCTTTGCTGCATCGAATACCGCCAACGAGATATCTAACCAACTATTCAGATACAATAAAATACTTTATTTAAAAAAAGGTTGTTTTAATACCGTATTTTTACCACTGTTAATGTAGTTAATAGATATATAAATTGGGAAGGCACTGTCTCTCAAAATACAGGTTCACCTAGTTTGAAAGACAGCGTCCCAACAAAAACTGTAAACGAACTGTTTTCAATAATCATCATCATCAACAGCCGTATGACGCCCACTGCTGGGCATAGGCCTCCCCCAAGGATCTCCACAACGATCGGTCCTGCGCTGCCCACATCCAGCGGCTTCCCGCCACCTTCACCAGATCGTCGGTCCACCTTGTAGCAGGCCTACCCACTGAGCGTCGTCCGACACGTGGTCGCCACTCCAGAACCTTTCCGCCCCAGCGGCCATCGGTTCTCCTCGCTATGTGTCCTGCCCACTGCCACTTCAGTTTTGCAATTCTCCGAGCTATGTCGGTGACTTTAGTTCTCCTGCGGATCTCCTCATTTCTGATTCGATCAAGCAGGGAAATACCGAGGATAGCTCTCTCCATTGTCCGCTGAGCGACACCGAGCCTCCTCACGAGACCCATAGTAAGCGGCCACGTCTCACTGCCGTAGGTCATCACTGGCAACACGCGCTGGTCAAAGACTTTCGTCTTGAGACACTGGTATTTTGGACGAGAAGATATTCCGCAGCTTCCCGAACGCTGCCCATCCGAGTTGGATCCGACGAGAGATCTCTTTCTCGAAGTTGGACTTACCTAACTGGATTATTTGTCCTAGGTAAATGTACTGGTCTATAACTTCGAGTGTAACGTTCCCAACCTGAACTGGAGTGGGTGCGACATGGTCGTTGGACATAATTTTTGTCTTTGCCATGTTCATGCTAAGACCCACTCGTTGGGATGCGTTACTGAGATGCTCGAGCATGGTGTTCAGGTCTTCCAGAGTCTCAGCCATTAGGACTAAATCATCGGCAAATCGAAGGTGCGTCAGGTACTCACCGTTGATGTTGATGCCAAATCCTTTCCAGTCCAGAAGCTTAAAAATATCCTCCAATGCAGCAGTGAACAGTTTCGGAGAGATGACATCTCCCTGTCTCACTCCTCGCTGCAGTTGGATCGGATTAGAGCTCTGGTTCTGTACTCGAACTGACATAGTGGCATTTTGGTAGAGGTCCCTTAGCTTTTCGATGTACCTATGGTCCACTTGGCACCTCTGAAGAGACTGCAACACCGCTCAGGTCTCCCTTTCTCATAGTCCACAAACGCCAAGCAAAGTGGCAGATTATACTCTTCGGTCTTCTGTATAACCTGCCGCAGCGTATGGATGTGGTCTATGGTGCTAAAGCCTTTTCGGAAACCGGCTTGTTCGGGAGGCTGGAAGTCGTCAAACCTGCAAGCGAGACGATTCGTAATGACCCTCGAAAACAACTTGTAGACATGGCTCAGAAGCGAGATAGGTCTGTAGTTCTTCAGTAGGGCTTTATCACCTTTCTTGAAGAACAGCCTCTGGAGGGCTTTGAGCATTGGCGTTCCGCCCGCTCTCAGAAGTTCTGCTGTGATTCCGTCATCTCCTGCCGCTTTGCTGTTTTTGAGCTGTTTGAGGGCCATCCTAATCTCGTACAGGCTGACGTCCGGGATATCTTCAGTGTAGTGTCGGGTAAGCTTGGCTCGAGGGTCTCGAGCCATGCTTTCGCCTGATGTTTTCGTGGAATATAGCTGTCTATAGAAACTCTCAATCTCCCTCAGGATTTCGGGAGTTGACGAAATGATTCTGTATGAGGAGTTTTCAATAAACTTTATTATTATTGTTATTTTTTTATTAAATGAATTATGACATAAACTACAGAAAACTCTTTTGGTTTCATAAATTTATATACATAATTGACGTCTGTCTCTGTCCATCCGTCTGTCTCTGTCCGTCCGTCTGTCCATCCGTCTGTCTCTGTCTATCCGTCTGTCTCTGCCGGTCCGTCTGTCTCTGTCTATCCGTCTGTCTCTGTCCGTCCGTCTGTCTCTGCCTGTCCTTCTGTCTCTGTATGTTCTTCTGTCTCTGTCCGTCCGTCTGTCCCTGTCCGTCCGTCTGTCTCTATCTGTCCGTCCGTTTCGGTCTGTCCGTCCGTCTGTCTCTATCTGTCCGTCCGTTTCGGTCTGTCCGTCCGTCTCTGTCAGTCCGAAGAATAATGCATCACCCTGTCTATAAATCATAAGAGGGAATCTATGGTGGCGGTAATAGAAACATGTATGTAATTTCTGTGTTTCAATTTCCGCCACATAAAAATTAGCCTTAAGAAAACAAATAAATATTCAAAATGAGATCTACGTATGTAATAACCATTTTCAAAGCATATTTTAATAAATATATAAAGCATTTAAATTAGAAATTCATAATTACTTCAACTACTTGTTCATACATTTCTTAAAAAAATACGTTAACTTATATGCAGCACAGGATACTTGAATTCCACCAAATGTGTGGCGTTAATAGATTTTAATATAGTTCATGAACCATACTATAAAATAAGATGATAACATTATGAATGATTGGGCATGTTACCTTAAATAACTAAAAAATACAAATATCATACAAATATCGATTGCCGCCATAGGTGGCGGTAATAGTAACCAAACTGCAAATGTATGCTTCTATCACCGCCACATTTTAAAACTCAAATGAATCAGTTAAAACTAACACAAATGTCAAATATAGCATGCTTTCTCAGTTCTTAAACGTATTAACAAGTAGTTATAATTACTAAAGTGAAGAAAAATATGTTTCATCGGACACAAAACCTTAAGAAAAAAATGTTGTATGCTTATGTATTTCAGTAGTGGCTTGTATGGAGCGCGTTGCTTGCGCGGACACTGCACACTTACAGACCAATCACAAATTAGACTGTTGTTGCCCACGCTCAGGGGTATGTTCGTTTCATGGTCAATTAATACATGTATCTTTTGACATTTGAATCAATTTTCTATCTCAGACACAATTCAAAATATCCGCAATTTAAAAAAGGTGGCGGTAAACGATGTCGATTTTTGGGTGGCGTTAATAGGAGCGTTTACCTTATGTTCCACAAAGCCTGTCAATTGACATAGTAACCAACACAAGGAAGCGGGCGGAATGTGGATTCTATTCTTTTAAAAAAACTTAAAAGGTTTAAAAAATATTCCGAAAATACGAGTTGCTATTCCTGTGTCGGCGATTTTAAAATCATACGATTTTTTCGGGGTCTTCGCCGTTTTCACGTGCTCGTAACAGTTACAAAAATGTTGAAACCCCTTTTCATATCTTTTATGAAAGTACTTAGCGGTATACCTCTAAGTCTCGAATCCAGTTTGTAGGCAGCTTGAACTTTAATAAAGGTTCCGCCACGAATATAGTAATAGACTCATTTTTTTTTCTAAATAAGTGTCTTAACCGTGTTATAAATACGTATACATTCAGTTATGTAGATAGTATAAGTTCGCTCCCGTAAATTAAGATAATTATAATTGTTAAAATAAAGAGCAATATCGATTGAATCAAACGCAATAAAAGAATTACCTACTTCAAAATTTAAAAAAATATAAGTATACCTGGCTTTTTTACTATAAATTTTATAGCGTCAAAGAATTTTTATTCCAAAAATATTGATTTGGAAAAATGTGTTGTAAATGATATAAATGATAAATTATTGGAAATGTTTCTAAACTGTAACAATATTTGCATGCTATTGTTGTTGTGTTGATTTTATATTAAACCATTGTTAGCTGTACATACAATCCAAGGCCTTCACAAGAAAACCTAACAGTACCCTGTAACTAAAAAAGAAATATAGAGCAAGGCTAAGTTAATTACCTATTAATGTAGGCTAACATTAATCAAATACGAATTGTAAAGTTATTATTCATTTCTGCGAAGCGTTCCACTTAAAGCATGTAAAATATGTATGTGCCATAAAAAATAGGTTAGTTGATGTATAAATTACTTGTTATGTGATAAGCCTCAGATATCCCTAACAAAACAAAATTAGACGCCCTCTGACTTACTCTTGGTACTTACAACCCTTTGCAAGAACATTTTGGCGCAAAAGTGTGAAGAGTCATCAAGTCAATGAGATAAGCTGGTGATGAGGAAGATAGTGTACTTACTTTTGTTTTTATTGTTTCGAATATTACATTTGTCTGTATCATGTGAAAAATAGGTACTTACAGAACAATAATTGAAGTGAAGACACTAGTAGTATATAAGAGTAACATAAAATTCAAATTCAAAAATATCTTTATTCAGTAGGTAACATAGTTACGCTTTGAATCGTCAATTTTTACATAACGAACGTCTCATCCGCCTAAAACTACTGCAGCTTCTCACAACCTGTATAGCCGGGGAAAAGAAGCTGCAAGAAAAACCTCGGCACAGGGCCCTAGACGTTCTTTAAAAAAATAAAAATAAACATAAAATATTGGTATACAATTGAGTAATTTAACTGCCTAATATCAGTTCTCAGACAGTTAATCCCATGCATTCATATCTTCTAAATAATAACTAACTTTATAATAACCTTTTTTGAAAAGTTTTTGTTTACTACTGTCTTAAAACAGTTGAAAGGCAAATTCTGAATGTCAATGGGTAATATGTGTATTATGTTTTTGTGACTAACAAGTGGGCCTATGTTCAAAACAAAATAGACCTATGTTAAAAATAGACTCCAGATATTACTTACTTATATGATTCTTGTAATAATTATAATTTTAGCTATATCAGGTGACATTCATTTCAACTATGAAGTTTATTAAACAACCGGATTCGTTGCAAATTTTCACTTTTTGTTTAGACACGCAAAACAAAAATCTTCCATGGTAAACTCTTTTCTTCTAACCTCATCAACCCAAAGGTAAACTATTAAGTACTTTATACAATTAGGTGTGTTGTACGCGGATCTTATAATTAAGGGAAAATGAATATTGTTATTAAGTAGGCTTCTTTTACACAAGGCAGGTTTGCATTTTAAAAATGTTTGTACTTACATTATTATGAGCAAAGCGAGCGATAAGTCCTCAAAGTTTTTGCATGTGGTACCTAGTTTTCCGCCGGTGTATAACATAACACAGGCCTCCCCTCAATCAACCGGAGCGGGTATGGAGCATACTCCACCACGTTGCTCCACTGCGGGTTGGTGGAGGTGTTTTTACGGCTAATAGCCGGGACCAACGGCTTAACGTGCCCTTCGAAGCACTTAATCATCTAACTTTTTCGGACAATCAGGTGATTCAAGCCTGAAAAGTCCTTACCAAACAAAGGACAGTCTCACAAAGTGATTTCGACAATGTCCCCATCGGGAATCGAACCCGGACTTCCAGATCGTGAGCCTAACGCTCTAACCACTAGACCACGGAGGCTGTTAGTTCCGCTGGTGTAATCAATCACATTAACACATAATATATTTCACATAAGGATGTCTAGCCCATTACTTTTTTACTCTACACCAATAATTGAAGCTCCAGTTGATTGTTTACAACAGATAGAATTTCAGACAGCACTTTGATTTTGTTTTTCCTTTCTCTGCTGAAAATTATAAGAAAGTTTTGAGCAACACAAGGCTTTATATTCCAATACGATACAGGTCAAATTCCATATTAATTAAAGAAAATTAAAATACGTAATTAAGTATTTTCAAATATTACTTTGTTTCTCGTAACTTTCGCTTACTTATTTTCTTCTATCTCTGCAATGAATTAATAATAAATATTTATGTTCTTTCTTTCAATGTGATATTGATATCAACTTTGTTTCAATTAAAGTTGTCTAAAATGTTCCTTTAAACCGAAACGGTTTAATTAAAACTGTATCTCAATTTCGCAAGTCTTAACTAGGGGAACACAATACCGTCTATAGTGTCGTTATATACATTACCGAAGAAAGTAATTAACTTTTAGACCACAACCTTTCCAAGAATGCTGCAACTTTAAAGCCAAGTGGGTATTATTAAAGCATCAAAAAGGCGCTAAGACTTGTTTACTGTCTCGTCATCTTTAAACCGTATTTTTAGTAAATGCTTCATTTAAATATAAGAACCTCTCCTTCGTAAGTTTATATTGTACTCGTTGAAATAATATTGGAGCAGACAAAGAGCTAACAGCAATTATTTTCAAATTTGTGCCTACAAGATGAAAAAACACTTTACTTCATGCTGCTACATGCTGAATACGAACTGATTTTTGTGATTGTGCTTAAGGTCTACTTCGTCTATGGAGAAGTTATGTATTTTCATTATTTCATGCTACTTTTCGCCAAAAATAAGCATCTTAGAATAATCATTCACACACGTTAAGCCGTTGGTCACGGTTACTACTTACTGATGTAAGTAAGTAGTAGCCTTTGGCGGCTCAATAGTGACCCTGACACCAGGGTTGATAAGGTTGGTAATCCACCTCACAACCCGCATGATAGAAGAAGAAGATCGCCAAAGATAAGCATCTTAGAATAGTCATTCACCAACATAATTGTACTCAGTGACAACCTAGAAGTAAACACACTAGTAGAACATGTCTGGTACTTTGAAACGCAAGTCAACATAACTACTACAATTCGAATGTGTTATGAACATAGTTGAACAACATTACCTTTGAAAGAAACACTTGTAACTAAATTAGAGTGCCAGTTAGTTGTCGGCAAAGCCAATTTCTGCGCTACTTCCTCATTTCCTGTTCAGAACAAACAGTTCTCTTAGATGTTTTACAAAGTTCCAGAGCCTGATTGACCCGTGCGCACAATGCGATCACGGAATTTGGAGTTTTGAATAGATATCGTTCATTATACTGCACGAGGAATGTTTGAGAAATTTAATCCGTTCGACCCGTTAACACATTCTTCATAAAGATTCTGGAGTGTCATTTTAACAATGTTTAAAGTATAGGATATATTTGACTAAACCTCGAGCTCTTTTCACAATCACGCCTCATGAAAATATATGTAGTGATATCGAAATCTAAGGCAGATTTTACATGATCACACGGCTGTCAAACAAAAATTAATTGCTTCTATAACCCACACATATAGTGGAGTCAATAATGCCCGAGTTTCCTAACTAAGTTCTAATTTGCCAGGGACAGATCCGATTGTGATGATTTTTACTTTTGTAGAGGGAGTTTTTTATATCATTTAAAATCAGAAACATCTTGAGTGGGGGCAAATAAATATTTCGATCATATAAAAAATTTCTTTTTTTTTATTCCAACGAAAAATAGAGCGGGGCCATAAAGTTCCATGTAATGGGGCCCCCTTCATTTTCCCTTTCTCAGTTTTTTTTATTACTTGATGTAATATCCGCAATAAGAAGTGAAACCCTTCATTGACTCTACTAATAATAAGTAAATGTATTTGAGCGACTCAAACGATAACGTTTCGGCGAGCGAGCCACACGACCACGTTCCCACGACCCGTGTTATTCTAGAACATATGGATTCAGCATTGTTTTATAATTCAAAGAACGCGACTGCGCACTGGTAAATTCTAACGAAAATAATATTTAACCCACTTATACAAATATTTTGACACATGGCCCCTGAAAAACTGCTCCCGGAAGTTCCATTTTGAAGTGACAGGCATTCGCATAATTCTAGGTGGTACGAGCCACAAGTCTGATACTGCTATTTGTGTAATAGTTTATAGCAGGGTGAGAGCCCTCCGTGCTATCTATCTATTTGTCCATATACGACAAATCTACATAAATACCGTCAAAAAAACTGTTTAGGTACCTAAATAAACTGTTATTACAATCCATATGGAACGAAATCTGGGGCTCAAGGATAGTTAACAATTATATTTGTAATCAAGTAAATTCCTTTGAAGACTTATGTGACCATTTTTGCCCAGTTTGGAACCAAACACACAGGTACAGGCACCCAAGTCTAGACATGCAATTTACTCAATAACGTTTCGCACAGCAATTTACATTACTGACTGAACTATTAGTTTCTCGGAACGTGCTCAATTGGGTTTGTAAGGTATTTTTAAAAGTATTTTTTTAGATTAAACGTTATGCTATTATAAAAAACTAATTTGAATGTTCTTTTTCTCATGCAGTTGTAATTTTTTTAGAATTAAAAAGTAGGCTGAATGACATTTGTACCCTTTGCTTAGTTTGTATTAAAAAAATATGTTGACATTTTGTTAGGGTAAATGTGCCCAAACTGTGGGCGCTCCCTAAGAGTTCTCAGGCCTAATAAGATAGATACAAATAACATTTTGTTAAATTTCCATTTCTTTAATTAACTTTGTATACTTTATGCTTCTAATAAACATGATGGGGGTTAGGGATCCTTATTATTATTAAAGTTATTTCATTAAGCTTGTTAGCCGCACACTCGTAGGACGCGTTACCCTAACGATGACCACAGATTATATTAAATTTTATTTATTATAAACGGCATTTGGCAACCACAAATTGGGTACACAGACTACCTTTAGAGGCTCTTTTGAGAGCTAAAAATAGATAAATAAAGCTAGTCAAAATATCGAAATGGTTTTAGAATTAGCGTAACTTTTTTTTCTCTTACATACCAAATTATCACATATTATTATTATTTAGAAAAGGCGTACCCGCATGGTATTGTACACCGACTCCTTGCAGCCAACTACTCTTGTAAAATTCTTCTTCTGGAATTTGGTTCTTTTGATTACTTTCGTTTATTTTGACGTCCTGTAACCACACGTTTGTCCGTCTGTCGATTTGAATTTAAAAACAACGTTAGGAACACGGTGTTGCCATTTTAAGGCGCTGCCTGCTCTCCGACACGGCCAATCTAACATGTCGTGACGGGGCTCTCCAGGCCCCCCTTCTCGTAACTCTATTTTGCACCGAGTTCTCAGAGCGAGCATTCAACTACTCATGCTGCATGTTCCTTCTAGAGTGCCTTGTCATCCACATAATTTGTCAACACAAGCTTTCACCTGCTATTGCGTCTTTAATTTTGTTCAAAAGATTAATTTTGCTGTTAATTTCCTCGCTGCGACATAATACTAGGTTACTTAATACAATCCTGTTTATGTGGTAATGTAATTCATTATTATGGCAATTTTACGTCTGAGAATCTTATACGAAGCTTTGGCAAAATAAACATGCTGCTTACATTGCGAAAATATCAGCGTAATGATAATATCTTCAAATTATGTGCTGGAGGCGACACAAAAAGCCTTGTTGTGTTTTCATTTCGCACACAAAGGTTTGTCATCATTTAATTGGAAATATTGCAATTAAATAATGACAAACCTTGCATTGCTTTTCCAGTTTATAACAGTATGCAAATTTATTTTTTCCCGGAACAACCAATGTTTTGCATCCACTCAATCAACGCGTCTCTATAAGGTTATATTTGCACGAGTTATTTCTAACCAAATACTTTGTGTATTTGTTTTCTTGACTTTATTATACGTAGGTAAGCACTACTTTTTATTTTGCACTTTATATTTTAGCAATTGTTTTTGAAAGCTGTTTGCGGAGTTATTGACCATGCGTGTTTATATCCCTACAAACTTACATTCCGGAGTTTATAGTGCAATTTCCAAAGATCGTAAAGATGTTGCGGAAACACAAATCCCAGACTCATATTTGCGTAAGTACCTAACTCTACGTTTTCAAAATTATAGTATGATTAAAAATCCTTTTAAATAAATAACTTCCTTCAAGATATTTTTACAATAGGTAGGTATATATGTATATTCACTTGAATATTTACATGTTTTATTAATAAGCTTTAATTACCAGAGTTATATAAATAAACAAAATAAGCCCTACCGGTATTAGCCATAGGGCTGTTACTAAACGACATTTATCTAACAATTTATTTTATCATATCGTAACAATAGTCATAAACAGTATCCGATAGAACAAGCAAGCTTAACTTACAATGATTTTACAAATTACTTAATAACTGTAATTGTTCTAGCCATCATCCCAACAATTTGCTCCTAATCAACTGAAATGACATGCAGTAAAATTCATTAAACCCTTTTCCCATGCTAAAGGCAGTTACTTACAAATTCCTTCGAATCGCACGCACAGTCAGCATTTTCAGTTTAGTATGGAATTATAATCTCTATCAATGAACAGATAAGGTCGACTTTTATTATGTATATTTTGAAATTGGGTTGCCAGCCAGTGTGCGGTATTTGACATGAATTTTTTGAATAAACAAAACGTAAATCGACCTTATCGAATTGAATCTTAGAGTTGAAATGCCAATAGAGGCTGCAAGTTATATTCTACTGACTCGTGGATCTGCCCATGCCGATAGAGATTATACTTCGATCTGACAGCTGTCAAATTAATCAAGCTACATTTAACGAAGTATTTAATGCGTGACGTCTCGCAAATACGGCCATATTACCAGTTCACTAGAACTAGGCTTTTAACACGAATCTAATGAATTATAAACTACCCACGCACTTCCATTCATTAATATAGCTATTAGTTAGTTGTAGCCGTATCGCGCATTTCACAGAACTGAAATTAATTTGACTAACTTACCTGATCATCAGTCGGTGTAGTATTCTCCATGCTACTTTTATAGGGAAAAAGGGGGAAATGGCGGGCAGTGATGAGTGGTAGACTACTATGGGCGCCATCCCACTCGCGTACCTAAGTTTATTTCCAAATGTACGGTCACGAGCATTAATATGTATACACTTTGGTACCATGTCTCAATACAATGATTCATTTCATTTTATAGACATATTCAATTTATCTAGTTCTAAATTTAAAAAATCTATTATTCAAGCCCTGAGCTGATTTATTTTTTGTTTAATTTATAACATAACCTATTTCAACTCACTAGACGACATTGTAAACTAATACGTGGATAATGTGGTTGATTGTACATGTACTTATGTGAAAAAATCATACACCTATTGTTAATATATCATGTATAATTGTTTATTATCCCATGAAAATAAACAAATAAATAAATGTCACATTAACTTTTTTGACAAATTGAACTGTAAGTCTCACTAAATGTCAAATATGTTAGTGCGACAGAGTCCTAAAGTGGGTACATTATATTGCTCATGACTGTACATTATGCCCGTTAATTGACAAGTCGCTTTTCAAGTCGAATAGGTCGTATTACAAATCAGAATTCAGAATCATTTACTCAATGTAATTATCGTAGATAAAATTATTGAAGGTCTATTTAAAATTTTTGAGTAGAACAAACATACTGGTAGAATAAGAAATAATACTACGTATAGAACGGCAACTCTCCGCTCCCCACCAGCGGCTGAGCTAGGTTTACCTCACTCCCCTCGAACATAGTTTAAACTGAATGGTGTCAGACGTCACACACACAAATGCGCGTGTACGACAACGTCAATGTGTAGTGTCTATGTAAAGCGAGGTGTTTTGTATGAAAGTGTCCGGGGTGTGACGGAAGGTAAAAAGCTTCACAGTTAGTAAAATAAAATATATATTTAATTACAAAAGGGGTTTCTCATATGAATACCTCCTGTGTGTATTAACTCAATGACAGTCTGACTTTTTGCGGTCAGCTCGGGTCCACCTTTGCGACGGGAAAGTTAAGCCTACGGCATAAATTGCTTTGAGCCGCCCAGCCGACTACATTTACAGGACCCATGTGACACCAGCCTTACAACCACAATTATTTAAAAAGTTGTACTTGCTACGTTATGAGTTTATGTATTTATAACTAGGTATCCATACAGGTATCATTTTATACAAATACACACGCACACACACACACAGTTGTATACATAGTTTCAACATAGTTTTATGTCCATTGTACAGTCAGAATGCTGTCAATAAAAAAAATATGTGCAATAGTAAATGCTCTCGATTATTAAATCAACTTTTAACGCGTATAGGATATCGAAAAAGGGCTCGCGTAGTACTTAGAGCAAGAAGTAAATCATAGGTTCTTAGTTTATGGATACCAGCGCTTGTATTTTTGAATCGTTCATCCATGTTACCAACATTGGTCGAGCAGGCGCCATAGTCCCCCATAGCCCCAGTATCCGGTTCATTAACCCCCAACCCAATAGCCTAGTTCCCTTTGTTCCCATAATCTGCAATAGTCCTACACGAACCGGGGATTGTCTTTGGGTGCACTCCCATAGTGTATACAGGGATAATCGCCGGTTGGTGTCACATCACATTTAGATTAAATTGTCTTAAGGGGCCTCTACGTGTTGGCTTCGGCCCCACGCACGCCTTCCAAAAGTCCGGGACTCCATAGTCCCGAGATATGGAAACGACATACAAATAATAATAATAAAAAAGTTTATTCAGGTAAAATCTACAACACACATATACATTTACAACATTAAAATATACACACATTGACATTAATATTTAGTTGGAACATAAACATATAATATACTTGTCTCATCTTACAAATGACAAGTTTTGTTCTGATGTGCTACGTGAAATCGGTATTTTCTTTCGCACGCGAATCGAAAACGAACGATTCAAAAATACGTCTCATGGCCGTTTAGCAGCATTCGTTTTGGGTCCAGAAATAGTTTTTAAGTTTGCGATTTTGTGTCGTTGCTCCCGATACATGTCAGTAATCGTTAAGGCAGGGACTTCCGATGAGTGTGAAAACTGTCTTCTAGGCTGTCTTAGCCTAGACCCCTCCATAAATCAGCAATGTAGACAGTATGTTCCATATCTTTCACAGTTGACTGAGAGAAGACCTAGTAAGTAACAAGTAAACGAATATCTAACATATTGAGGCCACGTTACATAAATTAGTTTACGTACGTCTTATATAATTAATTACAGTAATACTGTCGCAATTTAGCCTTGACCTCTATATCAATTTTGTACAAGAGAGAAATTCCTTTATCTATTATCTGAGTAAGAATATATTGCGAGAAAATAGCATTCAGAAGCGAGACCATGAAAATCAAATATTAAAGTAAATATTAATATTAAGACGAACAAAGTAAGTACGTAAGATCAATCGCGTTTTTTCACGGACCTAAAGATGTTATTTTCGGTAAAAGTGGAGCAGTAGGCTCCAGAAAGGTAGCAATAATACACTCTATTTTCCTCGTATGAAAGTTTATTTCCTGTTTCATTAGTGGTTATATGCAATGTATCACGCTTATTGTCGTACAAAGCTTAATTTAATACTCGTCAGCAAACTCACATAATACACTCACATGACCTATGCATACTGGTATGTTTGACTCAAGTCATTTTCTTTACAATTTGATTAACCGGATGCTAGTGTTCTTAAAATATTATGAGTAATATAATCTAATAAAATAGACCTAGAAAAAAAAGGAAATAGACAACGGCCTCCGTGGTCCAGTGGTTGAAAGAGCTCACGATCCGGAGGCCCCGGGTTCGAATCCCGGTGGGGACATATCACAAAAATCACTTTGTGATCCCTAGTTTGGTTAGGACATTACAGGCTGATCACCTGATTGTCCGAAAGTAAGATGATTTGTGCTTCGGAAGGCACGTTAAGCCATTGGTCCCGGTTACTACTTACTGATGTAAGTGAGTAATCGGTACATGAGCTATGACAGGGGCCTTTGGCGGCCCAATAATAACCTTGGTATATGAGGTTGGTATTCCACCTCACAACCCACACGATAAAAAGAAGATAAATTAGAAACCCAACTAAACTTATTCCAAATTAGACGTAGGTAGTTACCATTAATCTTATAAAGATAAAATAAAATCTGCAAGACATCCGAAAACTGCCAATACTGAATCACTTTGAATATAATGCTCGTAATACTATTAACTTTGCTTGAAACCTTCGTAATCAGCCCAGTCAGGGATTTTACTTTCAGTTGATATGAGCAGAAACACAACTAACCTTCGTCAAAGTTTACGTAGGTACTTGGGTTTGAATTTTAAATAGTCTACATAAAGACCCGTTAAGTACGTACCTAAAATTTCGCTGTGTAGATGTTACTATAATAGAGGGGATTAGCTTATTCAGAACTAACTAAAAGCATGCCACATTCGTGCTCAAACGTGATCCAATTATGTACAAACTTTTACTTTTACCGCTTGTCCAATAACTAGAATTTTGGGCAGCAAAAAGGTAGGTATTCCAGTACACTAAATGGCAGTCTTTTGTGAAAGCACCTGTTATTACATAGTTCCGTTGGGGAAATTTCAACTCTAATGTTGTCTGCGAATTCTGACACACTCTACATTAAACTGCTTACGCGAGAGCACAAAGGTTAGAGTTCTATTTTATTACTACGACTGAAATCCTGTTACGAATATAAGGATATTTTCAATGAGGATAAAAACTGCCTATTTCTCTTACTATCGAGTGTTCTTAAGTTTTTTGACAGTTCCCCATACTATTTGAGTATAATTTTATGTTTACACTATAAAAGTGGTTATTGGAAACCCTGAAGCAATTAATATTATATATTTGTAATGCTTAACAGCCTCCGTGGTCTAGTGGTTAGAGCGTTAGGCTCACGATCTGGAGGTCCGGGATCGATTCCCGATGGAGACATTGTCGAAATCACTTTGTGAGACTATCCTTTGTTTGGTAAGGACTTTGCAGGCTTGAATCACCTGAATGTTCGAAAAAGTATGATGATTCTTAGCCGTAAATACACCTCCACCAACCCTCAGTGGAGGAGCGTGCTGGAGTATGTTATATGTATACCCCTTCCGGTTTGAGAAGGCCTGTGCCCAGCAATGGGACGTATAGGTATAGTCCGTTTTTGTCAATGCTAACCAATTTCATATATGAAAAGCGAAATATGAATTAATAATAATAATCAGCTATTTGCGTTTACGTAATGAAATATTTCAACGGTGTGAATGTAAAACGTCATTTATTTACAGATTCCTGGAATAGTTATGCCACTACAAGCGTTATAACAAACACTCGTACTTGTTTAATTCATTACGTCATCAATTGGACTATTTCCCGTCATCAAACCTCCCGATATTTAAAGCTGTATTATGCATAAAAACTATATCACTTATCAGGTTTCCAATCAAATCAAATCAAATCAAATATACTTTATTGCATAGAACTAAAACTACTACTTCTAGTACACACTACTACTGTCCCCTACTACCCTACTGTACAGTCATGAGCAATATCATGTACCCACTTTAGAACCCTGTCACACTATCATATTTGACATTTAATGACTTACGGTTTA
The DNA here is from genome assembly GCF_024362695.1 of Pectinophora gossypiella. NCBI lineage: Eukaryota > Metazoa > Arthropoda > Insecta > Lepidoptera > Gelechiidae > Pectinophora > Pectinophora gossypiella. The sequence goes on from NC_065409.1 coordinate 8,320,590, forward strand.
ATTTGTCAAAAAAGTTAATGTGACATGGTTTCAAAGTGTATACATATTAGTACTCGTGAACGTACACTGTTGCTGCTGGTGCTGTGTGCTGTGTTGTACTGTCCTGTACTACTGTTTCTACTTTTTACGCAACGAATTACTAGATTATTGTCCCAAAATTGTAGGATGGCCGAATGTATGAATGTATGATGCATGAAAAGGAACGTTTGGAGCGAGAAAGTATGAGAGAGTAAGAGAGACGGAAATAGGAAGCGGAAGTGGTATTACTTTTTTTTAGATTAGATATTATAAGATGGCGAAATGTGAAGGTGTGTAGCGTGGGTGCAATTAAAATTAAATGACGTATTAAAGAGGAGTGTTTTAATTGAAGACGACGAAGTCCCTTCCTACAACTTACCAAAACCTACCAAACCAAAATACAAATCCTCTAATATACGGCTTCGATCTACCGGGTTTTTTTTCCACAGATAGTCTGACCTTCCGCATCTCATGAAACACCCCCTACCTAGTAATATCTAAGCGTTCATGCGTATGCAGATATTTTACTACTCGTCATTTACAACAATGTAACGTTAACCTACATTACTATTTAACTATCTACGTAGCACTAAAATTCATAGCACTTTTGTTTTACGAAGCAGAAGCGCATACATTTCAACCGTCGCTTCAATTTTCAAGAAACATTGTTCTTTCTTCGTATGAAACTAGCAACAAATAGGTATTCTCCGTGCATTTTGCTTGAAACAAAAAGACTTGTGTTGTCTGGGTAGATTAAAGCGTGTTTTTTACGTGTGTTTCCTTCTGTGTTCGACTCTCGACTGTCCATGGGAAGTAATTTTCTCCCGAGTTTCAAACGTTCGCCGTTTTCCTTATAATTATAACGTCTAAATTACGACTTTCGGAAATCAGAGTTTCAAATGCTCCGTTTTAATCACTGCTTAATAGCACCATTTGCTTTCATCGTTCGACTGATAAATATTAGGGATGTAGCGAATGTAGCTTTATGCCGAATAATTTTGTAATATTTACTTCTTCACATTTCGCAGCAGGTCTGAGAGAGGTGACAATACCTTCAGTTTTGTACAATTTTCAAATCCTGTATCAAGTCACGTTTTTCGATATCCCCGGGCGGGAGTTGTACCTTATCATAAGATGCATCGTGTCTTCATCTTCAATAAACACCCGATGAAAGTCACGAGAAGTGAAACCAGTACTATAGAGTACTACGTTACAGTAGTACGTTTGTCTACCTCGCAACACTACTCTACAGAGTAGTGTGTGTTGTGTATGTGTTGTGTAGCAAACGCTGAGAATCTGTCGGTCTGTCATAACTCCCTTCATTGACCGATGTCAATCTATCGACTGTATCAGTATCAACTGGTTTACTATTCTTACACGTACATCCAACTTATAAGAACCTCCTTATTATTATCGTTACAATATATAAGAAGATCTTCTTATATATCGAGATACATAAGAAGATACATCCACTCCTCGCCAGCTATGTTTATGTGCTATTTATAACTGGCTCCCTCCCTAAAACACAACACACTAAATTACACTTTGAATTATTTTATCATTAACACTGCAAAAATATAGAAAAACAAAAATTACATCTCGGTAGTGAAAGAGTGTCATACTTCATTGTTCCAGGTGTAGGCGATAAGTACATCCCCTAAAAATAAATCGTTACAAGAACCATCATTAATCTAAGAGGCACGCTCTTGTCGGTGTAGCATTCTCCATTCTTGTCTATCAAAGGCCAATTCTTTCACTTCCTTACAAGACACGACGTTCACCTTCTCTTTAATCTATTCCATGTAAGCTCCTCTTGGTTATCCCCTTCCTTTCTTTCCTTATAGCTTCTCCCTTCTATGATGTTTTAATAAATTCGTCGTGTATTTTTGAGTGTCCAATCATCTTGCCTCTTCTGTCCTCAATAACTCGCAATGTTTGCCTCTTTTCCCTTACTCTTACTAGCACTTCCTCATTAGTAACCCTTTCTGTCCAACTTACTCTCTTGGACTTGGTTACAAGAATAGCGGCACCAAAAGCGTATGCGAATATCGGAAGTTACATTTGTCGCATGTAAGAAGGCCTAGCTCTGTTACAACCCTAGCAAGCATGACTCGACCAAGTCCTTCCTTTTTTGTGTTCCTCTTGAAATTTCATTTAAAACGATATAATGTACAATTTCGTAACACGCTAATGGCGCTGATTCCGCAACACCATCCAATTTTATTTTAAGTTAAACCTGTCGTTTTCTTATCCGCTGAAAAAGAAAGGGACGGGTAATAAAAATGTTATATTGGCCAATAACCCGACAGAATTAAGTTGACAGCACACGTCAAATGCGTATGAGCGAGATGCATATTTTATGCGCCTGTGTTATTATTCGTAAAACGTAAACAGCCTATATACGTCCCACTGCTGGGCACAGGCCTCCCCTCAATCAACCGGAGGGGATAGGGGGGGGGGGAGGGGGTGTTATTATTCATTCATTTTAAAATTATCAGTTGTCAATCATCTGTCGCTTTCCTTTTCGTCGGATAAGAAAATGACAGGTGTAAGTAACTTAAAATAGAATTAGGATGTGTCTACAGAAATCGGGACTATTGTCATACAGAAGTAAAACAAACATAACATTTACATGTTTAATTGGCAATAACATGGTTGTTTTAGCGAATAACTGCTCGTTAAATAGGTAAGGTTGTAAATTCGGGTCACGCTAGCTTAATAAAGATAATAAATGGCTATTAATTATAAGGAATACATCATTCATTCGCATGATTATACGAATGAATATACAATAGGTAGGTATATATAATGTCATCAAAATGGTAAGTTACCTACTTATAAAGAATTCACTTTAAAAATATAGAAAAAATGCTTCTCTGATAGTTGGTCCGAAATAAACGAAATATCATAGAAGGCGATGAGCTCTTTCCGAGCATATTGAGGGTTTTGTCCACGCTAACATGATGTACTGTAGGTGTTAGGCTGGTAACCTTTTTGGTCAGAAACTGTCACAATATCAATATAATTACATCTATTTAGACTATTCTTTAGGAATAAAAAAACGTTACTTGTATATGCATACCTACGTAAGATCCAGGATATTTTAAAGAAAGATTATAAACCGGCGGGCACGCATGAAGTTTTTGATGAGAGAGAAGCGACACTTTCGCTGTGTCAGAATCGTAGCAAGTAGATTCCCGCGGTCTCTGCTTACCCCAACGCGAACCAGGCGTGATCTTGTGTATGTATATATGTAGGCTTCAATAAAACTCTTTTCAATGTATTCAACTCTCTGTTATGCGCGTAATGCTTCACGCCAAATTGGAAGCCCATTGAGTCAATCGAAAGTACAACTAAGGCAAAATTTCCGAGCGTTTGGTATTTTTTTTTTCATATTGAACTGAGCGCAAACAGAAGAGTTAATCTAATATTTTTCAATCCTCTGAGATTTACTTATCTAGAAGCTATTAAATCGACATTATTAGCCCTCGCCCGCCCAAGGCTAACTGACATCTCTTAACGCTCAATTAGACAGGGTTTTCATGGCTCGCTTTGAAGGTTTAATGCCCATGTAACACGGATTATTTTAGTGAAAACATATTTTCTTATTTAAGTATATTTGGTGAAAAGACAGATGCAGGCTTGAGAAAATTAAGAACGATTAGTTTGAGTACATCACAGAGTTTAGTTTGCTTATGCTTTTCATTTATGTCCTTCGTTATGATTTCACGATACAGGGTGTTAGTGACATCGTAACGAAAACTTTGAGGGATGATTCCGACCATGATTCTGAGTCGATATCAAGTGGAATTTTCCATCCTAAAAGAATTGACAATAATTTAAAAAAACACAAATTTTGCACCGCAAAAATTCCACTTGATATTAACTCAGAATCATGGTCTGAATCATCCCCCTCAGTATTAATTACGATGTCACTAACACTCTGTAGGTAAACACAAACCAGTAGTCCCATAAGAGCTTATTGTAGTAATAATAAATTAAGTATTCTCTTTACTATACATTTGACATCCAAAAATATCGTTTAATGATCAATCAGTACGTGTCACGAGTGCACAAATTGCGTTGGAAGTGACCGGAAATCCTTTGTATTGGCAGTGTGTGGAATATAAAGGTAGATTAAAACACACAAAGTGTTTTATTACTCCATACTTCGTGACGGAAAATCCATTTGACTTTAACTCATGATCTTTGTCTGAATCGTCCCTCAAAGTTTTCGTTACGTTGTCACTAACACTCTGTATATTTATATGGCAGGTTACACGAATTACACGAGGTACACGAATTTTCGTTAATTGGAAAATCGATATCCGTAATAATTATTCTCGTCAAGCGCAGTTCAAACTCGTTTCAGAAGTTGTGGGCGGGGAGTTTGATAAGTTATTACGATGATATTATAAATATATTTATACATAGTCTATAAATACTTACACAAACTATAAGCAATATAAGCGATAATATACTTAAGATAAGTAATTGTAGCTTTCATACATTACGACGTACGATTATTTTCATGGAACTATTCAAACGTTTTCCAAGAAAAATATGTTTTTATTACAAAACCAATAAGTACGTGAATTTGATATTATAGCCACTGAAAATGGAATGAAATTAATATATTACAATATACACAAATACAAATTACAAATAACAAAAAAGAAGTACAAATTTATGTGGAAAACAGAATGTATTTAGGAACTAAAGCGTGGATTTCATTTATAAATTCCAACTATTCGGTAGGAAGGTACAGGAAATTTAGGCTGAAACTTTTAAATAGGCAAAAAAGTACGTTAACTCGTCTAAAGTTTCGCCACACAAATTATTTAAAATAACTTTAAATTACCTAACCCAGCGTGTGACAAAGCGATATAGAAGTATTAGTTAAATGGTGGAACTGGCACCAATAATGAGTTATTGAACTACTTAGTCGGACTGTAGATAGAGATGTGCTCGTAAGTAGCAAAGATACAGTAAAGAAAACGAGGCGCGACTAGGTACAACATCATAGATAAATACAAGCTGATCACCTGATTTTCCGAAAGTAAGATGATCCGTGTTTCGGAAGGCACGTTAAGCTGTTGGTCCGGGTTACTACTTACTATGTACTAAGTAGTCGTTACATGAGCCATGTCAGGGGCCTTTGGTGGCTCAATAGTAACCCTGACACTTGACACCACGGTTCTAAGGACAAAATTAATAATAATCTGTTCTTTCAGTCGAAAAGTTTAACATTATTTGCCCAATAACCTCCTATTATACCTCACCTCCTATTATTATTTGCACCTCTATTTCCGTAAACAGAGACTACGATTCCATTCCCTTCGATCCAGACATACTTCTAAAACATCTTCTTGATTCTTCTCAACAGAAATACCACGGCTTTACGGAATATTATTATATTACAGGGTTTTACGGACAACATACCGAATACTGAAGGGGATGAATCAGCGTCGAAAAACTCATGAAAATATTAGTGTCTTTTTAATTATTTTCAGGTCCATACTTTTGCGACGGATAATTGCACTTGATATTATTTGATACGGTGTTACTGACACGTATCTATAATACTATTATTAGTACGTATATTACATTTCTGAACGTTCAATTTTTGGCCGATAATCGGATCGGACGCGATGCACCGATTTTATTTGTGACCTACTTTTTTGTACACGTCCGTTCCATTTTTTCCTACAAAAAATCCGTTATTGGGAGGTTAAAAGGCCACATCGAAACAATTCATCTAAAAAAGCAATATTGCAATATGACATTTGCGCAGTAAGTGCGCAGTGCAAACAAATGTCAAATAGCAAATAAATGGATCTGTGTTGTCTTTAATAAATAAATTATTATTATTATTATTTTCTTGTGAAATTAGTATTATCTCAGCTTAATGCTGGTATGTGTATGATATTTACGGGCTGTATGATTATTATTATTATACGTCTTTTTCATATCTCGGGCCTATGGAGGCCCGGACTTTTGGAAGGCGTGCGTGGGGCCGAAACCAACACGTAGAGGCCCCTTAAGACAGTTTAATCTATTATTATTATTGCTGTTTTAGACAAATTCCTTTAATGTGGCCTTTTTAACCACTCTGATTATGGGACGTGAGCAGGCAGCCTTAGATACAAAGACGTGTTACATGAATTTCCTTATGTAAGCTAAAAAACAAAGCCTGTGCTCCTTATATCAATAGTAGGTTTATACATGCTCTTAGATGTCCTACATTGCCACTTATCCCGACGACTCACCGAAAGATAGTGTCATTGTTAACGATAGTTTCCGCTATTACATAGGATTTTCCCTATAATTATTCTTCTGGGACGTGTTACTATGTCCATGGGTGCAGATCGTGGAACCAAATCACGCTCGGTCTACTAGAGACGCCTTTCTCAGTGCATATAAGAATGCACTGAGAAAGGTGTATGTATTTGTAATAAGTAGATCAGTTTCAAATAGTTACAACATATTTAATATGCCAAATCGCTCGATCTGCTAGACACGCCCTTCTCAATGCATTCCTTATAGACATAGCACATTATGACAATTATACTATTTATTATAACCTACTTATGTTAAATATTATCACTCAAGAATGTAGTGACAAACACTTCACATATGGTTAGCTTATAGGAACCTGCGCAAATCGTAAAGTGCCGAAATGGAAACTTTATTATTTATTATTCGCCTCTAGAGCGGCCGAATGGATTTCAATCCTTGCTCTGTGCCTATTTGGAATCAAATCAGCCACAAGATAATAAAGGTTCGGACTTCACTAATACATCATTAACCTTGTTTTATAAGCTTAGTCGTATAGGAAAATCGAATATATAAGTAAATAAAATAGTCAAGGAAATAACCATTCACATAGAACAACTCCGTCAACTTAAACAAAATACTTATCGGAGAATAAGACGATAAAACTAAATATTTAAACTCGAAGCTGAGTCTAACAGAGTAGGCGTAACAATATCGTCGCTAATGTTAACAGAACGCCCACAACCGAACACGTGAAGCGTGGGGTAATATAATGAACCTCTGTTATCAAGCATTTTTAAAATACAATTACTCTTTTACTTTGAATCTTTTTGACTTGGGCATTAGGCAATGGACCACACTTTTACACCAAAATAACGCCCCTGTATAAAAATAATCGTGGTCCGTAAGTTCTGATTCAATATATCACTAGGCCTATCAGTCCATGGTCCGAACGGTTCGTGGTGTGATTTGTGGAAAACGAGTAGCCGTAATACCATCATCATCATTATCAGCCGTGCGACGCCCACTGCTGGGCAAAGGCCTCCCCCAAGGATCTCCACGACGATCGGTCCTGCGCTGCCCGCATCCAGCGGCTTCCCGCGACCTCCACCAAATCATCGGTCCACCTAAAAGCCGTAATATATATGTAATTAAGTTTTAGCTCGCCTAAGCGTTAGTTTGGAGTAAAAAATACAATACTCAAAAGTTAATCCAAATCGTGTACTTTATGGAAATAGTCTTCTAGACCAATATCCTACCAGACAAGTAGCAGTAAATCAACTACTGAAAAAATAGAATCGGTACGATCCTTACCACCACCGGTTTAACACAGCTAGTTTGTGGCCGGTAAATACACTTCTCATCAAAAAAATCGAAACACTTCCGTTTTCATTGTTTCTGTCCGAATTTAACACAAAAAAGAATTCATACGATGAAAAAAAATACATAAATGTATAGCTGGCAGTTTGGCCATTACAGTAATAAGCGAAAATTCTAAATTCAAAATTAGAATTTCATTTGTTTATCTTATAAACGAAATGAATCACTGTTTTGAGACAAATGTGTGTTTAGGGTTGGAGTACATTTAGCGTTTAAAAACTAAAAATTGGCGCCTATCCTTAAACTTTTTGTTTTTTATTTCAATACTGTGACTTTGGGACGTCTGAAAAAAGGTTTTTTTTCTAAAACGTATGGATACTTCGCCCACAGAAGCCGCCCAAGTTGTGGCATTGCTGGATTCTGGCCTTAGTCAGCGTGTTGTGGCTGCAAGACTGCATCTAAGCCTGTCATCTGTTCATAGAGTCTATAAACGTTATCGGGACACTGGTTTGTTCACGCGCCGTTCAGAATCTGGCAGGAATCGGGTCACTTCTGAGCGAGATGATCGATTTATTGTAACAACTTCTTTAAGAAATCGACGCCTTAACGCTTTTCAACTGCAGCAGCGGCTTCGTGTTGTACGAAGGGTGGCTGTAAGTGACTCTACAATTAGAAGAAGGTTGAAGGATCGTGGACTGGTACCGCATAAGCCAGCAAATGGGCCGAAATTAACTGCAGACCATCGAAGAGCGCGCCTTAACTTTGCACGTGAGCACCTAAATTGGTCATACCTACAGTGGAGCAAAGTTCTCTTTTCTGATGAGTGTAAAATTATGCTGTATGGTAACGACGGAAGGAACAAGGTCTACAGAAGAGACGGAGAACGCTATGCACAATGCTGCATTGAAGAAAAGGTCAGCTATGGTGGCGGTTCGTGGACGGTTTGGGGAGGAATCAGCGCCGACGGTAAGACAGAGCTTGCTTTCGTGTCTGGGCCACGTCTGCCTGCACTAAACTGTCATCGGTACGTCGAAGAGTGTCTCGAGCCTCATGTGATGCCCTATGCACATTTTATTGGCAACGGCTTCATATTCATGCACGACAATGCTAGGGCTCACACCGCGGGCGTCGTACGAGATTATCTTAACGAAGTCGATATCTCTATTATGGAAAGGCCAGCAAGAAGCCCGGACATGAATCCCATTGAACATCTGTGGGATGAATTAAAGAGACGAATTCGAGCAAGAGATCCTGCCCCAGAAACACTGCAAGATGCAATCCAAGAGGAATGGGACAATATACCACAGCATGTGATCGTGACTCTCATCCGATCGATGAAGAACCTTGTATTCCCTCCCCGAGGAGGGAATACAAGTTATTAAATAAACGTTTTTTAGCTTTTTTTTTCATTTACGTGTGTTGTTTTATCCATTTCCTTTATACTCCATACGGAATAAAAATGACTCATTTAACAAAATACGAAACCTATGAAAAATTCATTTAAATTTAGAACATTAACATTAAGATTTGATAAGCTCATATTACTCACTATTAAACGACATTTAACATTTATTCCTAAATGTACACATTTTTCTGATAATCCTGACAAAACGTAAACTTGCAAGGTGTTTCGATTTTTTTGATGAGAAGTGTATATACAAATAATATACTATGTATCTATTTGTGGTATGTATAACAAAGATAAAGCATAAATACACTTGCCTTTTGATCCGATGCCTTTGGAAAAACGCGTTTTAGTATAACCTTATTCAAGTAGGCAGGTACTCTGTATTGAAAGCAGGAAAATATGAAAAAGAACGATCCATAGGGCTTCATATTTTAACCTATTCGATAAAATAATATAGGTATCAGCGAGATTATCCCTCGCTGACCTTTGCTTTTTCCGTTCATTAAGCCCCGTACGTTAGTCGTTATCATCCCTATCATATGGACTACGGCGTTCACGTCATGTTCACACATTACTTATTATGGACGACGGTATTAATACGAGATTACCTTAGCTATCCTCCCTTATATGCACCTACCTACAGAACATAAGCTCACGACTATAAAGGTATATTCTCAATTGGGTAAGTACATACATTGCAAAATAAACTAAATAAAGTACCAAACAGTAGCCTTCCCAATAAACAAAAGTGGGGTTCAATTTGGTACCTAGCCTAATGTATTTTAATGTAAGTTTGCCTCGTGCCTCTTTGATTATTGTTAGTCGGAAAATAGCTAAGCATGCTTAGGCTGTACAAGTGGGGGCGACTCTCCTCTCAGGGCGTTATCTGAGGGTGTTTCTTCGGAAAAATGTAACCCGAAATAGACCGACGACATCTCACGCCCGCAATCCGTAATGGGGTGGGCAGAGCCACAAGTTATCAAAGACAACTTGCAGACACTGTTGATACGAAGCCCGATACGCGACGATACGATACGGCTGGTAGAAAATATCATAACAACATAAGCTCACGACTATATCTCAATTGGGGTAGACAGCGGTACCACAATCGCAAGATGCTTTCTAGCTAATAGCAACTTACTTAAATTAATACGCAACGTATAAAACAATATAAATGAATAAATCTGCCTACGTTAAAGTTTTGGCATATTACAAACGACAGTGACCTTTGACCATTTCCACCTTACCTGTCTGAGTGTCTACACCTAACCTTCAAATGATTAAAAATACATAGATACCCACCTACTGAAACGGCCATGATTAGTAAGGGTTCATAAATGTCACGAAATGGTAACGAAACCAGCAAAATTTATTCCATTACAGAGGATCGAGCGATATTGCCTTAGTAATTAACTTAGCCGTTATTAATCATAAAGTTGTTATGATTGCGTCACTCTAGATTCCCCACCTCTTTACTCAACTTGAATGAATAATTTTCATTCCCAAATAAAACTTAAATTGTAGGCCTTGTAGGCATTGTAATTACTTTAAATCTGGTGTGATAATGCTTATCATCTTGAGGATATCGTAAAATTCTACAAAGAAATATCTTCTCTATGACCAAATATTGTATAAGCTGGTAACCTGTAACTTTGTGATACATAACCATACGAGTATCAATATATCAGGGGTTCAACAAGGCCAAATTGAAGCGATTCATCTAAAAAACAAAATTGCAATTTGTAATTTATTTTACATGGTGTTAATGGCATTGTAACGAATTCTGAGAGGGATGAACAAAATAGAGTTAATATGAACTGAAATATGCTTACGGGGAGAAAAAGTGTATGAAAATCCAATATTTTTGTTAAAACGGAAATCACGACTATAATTTACATACACATGCATACAAAAACTCACGCCCATCACAATTTAGTCTAATAATTTAGTCTGTATATACACTTCTCATCAAAAAAATCGAAACACTTCCGTTTTCATTGTTTCTGTCCGAATTTAACACAAAAAAGAATTCATACGATGAAAAAAAATACATAAATGTATAGCTGGCAGTTTGGCCATTACAGTAATAAGCGAAAATTCTAAATTCAGAATTAGAATTTCATTTGTTTTTCTACTCCTCTACTTTAATCTGGCATTTAAATAACCAAAAAGTCTAATATAAGTACATACATAATTAAACTCTTTGAAAAAGTGTACGCTCTATGGCCTATAAAAGCATTGTTTACAAAGTGTAACTGTACTATAATGTCGCCAAAAAAGCATTGTTGTTGTTTTGTTTTTTTTTGACCTGGAAACTGGCACCTTTACTTTGTTTGGTGCCATAGATATACTATAAAAAAAAGTATACATTTGCCGCCATTTTCCCGCGCGTTGGAAAATAAATTGGAAAATTTTTGTGTTTCGTTTGTTTCATTTAAAATTACGTCGTCGTAGAAAAAGTATTGTATGCAACGTTGTATAACTAGGTCAAAAAATGCTCGTGGCGTCTCTTATTGCGATGTTCGCCAAGGCTCACATCGCAACTCACGCCACTCGCATTTTTTGACCCTTCTTATACAACTGTTGCATAAAATACTATTATCTTATAAACGAAATGAATCACTGTTTTGAGACAAATGTGTGTTTAGGGTTGGAGTACATTTAGCGTTTAAAAACTAAAAATTGGCGCCTATCCTTAAACTTTTTGTTTTTTATTTCAATACTGTGACTTTGGGACGTCTGAAAAAAGGTTTTTTTTCTAAAACGTATGGATACTTCGCCCACAGAAGCCGCCCAAGTTGTGGCATTGCTGGATTCTGGCCTTAGTCAGCGTGTTGTGGCTGCAAGACTGCATCTAAGCCTGTCATCTGTTCATAGAGTCTATAAACGTTATCGGGAGACTGGTTTGTTCACGCGCCGTTCAGGATCTGGCAGGAATCGGGTCACTTCTGAGCGAGATGATCGATTTATTGTAACAACTTCTTTAAGAAATCGACGCCTTAACGCTTTTCAACTGCAGCAGCGGCTTCGTGTTGTACGAAGGGTGGCTGTAAGTGACTCTACAATTAGAAGAAGGTTGAAGGATCGTGGACTGGTACCGCATAAGCCAGCAAATGGGCCGAAATTAACTGCAGACCATCGAAGAGCGCGCCTTAACTTTGCACGTGAGCACCTAAATTGGTCATACCTACAGTGGAGCAAAGTTCTCTTTTCTGATGAGTGTAAAATTATGCTGTATGGTAACGACGGAAGGAACAAGGTCTACAGAAGAGACGGAGAACGCTATGCACAATGCTGCATTGAAGAAAAGGTCAGCTATGGTGGCGGTTCGTGGACGGTTTGGGGAGGAATCAGCGCCGACGGTAAGACAGAGCTTGCTTTCGTGTCTGGGCCACGTCTGCCTGCACTAAACTGTCATCGGTACGTCGAAGAGTGTCTCGAGCCTCATGTGATGCCCTATGCACATTTTATTGGCAACGGCTTCATATTCATGCACGACAATGCTAGGGCTCACACCGCGGGCGTCATACGAGATTATCTTAACGAAGTCGATATCTCTATTATGGAATGGCCAGCAAGAAGCCCGGACATGAATCCCATTGAACATCTGTGGGATGAATTAAAGAGACGAATTCGAGCAAGAGATCCTGCCCCAGAAACACTTAGCCAGCTGCAAGATGCAATCCAAGAGGAATGGGACAATATACCACAGCATGTGATCGTGACTCTCATCCGATCGATGAAGAACCGTATGGAAGCAGTAATTAGAGCTCGGGGAGGGAATACAAGTTATTAAATAAACGTTTTTTAGCTTTTTTTTTTCATTTACGTGTGTTGTTTTATCCATTTCCTTTATACTCCATACGGAATAAAAATGACTCATTTAACAAAATACGAAACCTATGAAAAATTCATTTAAATTTAGAACATTAACATTAAGATTTGATAAGCTCATATTACTCACTATTAAATGACATTTAACATTTATTCCTAAATGTACACATTTTTCTGATAATCCTGACAAAACGTAAACTTGCAAGGTGTTTCGATTTTTTTGATGAGAAGTGTATAATCGGTACCTAATGAGTTTATTAACTCCAAACTCATGAGTTTGCAATACACAAACAAATAATTCATAGCTTAATTAGATGTGTCAAAGCAAATTTACATCCATATAGGTTAGTACTAGCCAGGTAGGTTATTTAATAAACGAGCAACTACCATCCCAGTGGCATTTACCTCGTTATTAACCTCCTGCTCAACTCTCTAAGGGTTTACCAAGATAGAATATACTCTACACCACTTATGTCGCATAGGTACATGCACACATAATGTAGTTCTTTACGTCTGTGAATATGCCAATTAGTTTCCAATTTTCTCAATATTCTGAATCAGTCCTATCAAAATATTTCTTGTAGGTAAGTAGGTAATTTATAAAGATATCAAAATCTTCTGAAACGTATAATTTATTACATAAAGTGACAGTCACAGCAGCGGTTAATCGAATAATATTTGTGAACTTGTCTTCTGGCTAACCGTTATATATCTCACCTTTACAAAATATGTAGGTATGTCGCAAGATTTCAACATTACATACATCCGTTAAGATTTAATTTTAATATTTCTAAAAAGCGATTCAAATGTTCATCCTCTGGATTTCTGCAATTAAAAAAAATATAGACAAAAGTTAATTTGTGTTTTTGATCTCGAATTCAATTTTAGAATAATGTTTTAGTTTCAGTCGGTAAAATGTGTAGAGATACATGATATGGTGCTTCTTTTTCTGATGAATTGGAAAAAGTTCGTCTCGTTATCGTGAGCAAAGAAACATACACCTACTCAGACCGATGACTTGTATAAAGCTTAATCAAAAAATATTCAATTAGATCAATGCCATTTTTATCGATGCTCCTGAACAAGCAAAATATTCACATTAATCATCGTCAGAAAATGTTTTTTGTACCTTAAAAAACTTAATTAGATATTAAAATAACTTACGTAAACACAGTTCATAAATCTTAAATGGCAGGCAGGTTTTCCTTACAATATAGAGCGACCGGCTTTTGGCACGTGATCATAATCGGAATTTACGTCGCATCCTATGAAAAAGTAATTTTGACACTTTTTAAAATTCGAACCGGAAAGGATGGTATGAAAGAAAAGAGGTCTATATCCAGCAGCGGGTGGATACAGGCTCAGTAGATAGATAGAAAGAAACTCACCAATTTGTTCTTCCCACTAAGTTTTCCAGTAGGTAACTTTCCGGCCAAGTAGTTAATGCCATCTGCGGCAAATCTAGAGGTACAATAAGTCACGTCGAAAAAAAACAGTAGGTAACACTTATACCTAGAATATTTTTCTTTTTTATTTGTATACCTTAGAAGGAGCTTTGTATTTTTAGATCTGTTTATTCATACTATTTTATTATTTTTATACCTACACCTGACGTTTTGAATTCTATTTCTCATTTTCTTTCCTCAGAATACTTTAACACTCACTTGTTTAAACAAACTATGAAGACCTATTTTTTATATGTATATATCATTTATTATATATTATTCCCTTTGATTACTTTTCATATTTTAGAACAGCTCAAGCAAGAAAGTTTAAAAAATGTTAAAATATTGCATAGCGGCAGTGCCCAGCAGTGGGCCGTATATTAGCCTATTTGTTTACGTTATATATACGTAAATGCTGTACCTACTTAATAATGGATACGGACTGTTGGGAATATTCAAAATATAAAGGACGAGTTTATATCCATATCAATATATTCTCTGTTAGATATGTTTTATTTTTAAATATAACAAAACTTTCCCCGCTCTAAGTCTTCCTCTCAGCGAAAACAAATGAAAAAGACACTGTTTCTTTTCTCTTCTCATATTTTTGTTTCACTACACGCACTACACGTATTTACTAGTAACATTATCACCATTTTGTTTACTTGGCACAATACACATATTTTTAATCCATAGTAATAGTATGTAACTCGACATAACGACATAGCGTGCAACGCGAATACAAGTCACCAAACTGTCTCAGACACTGACACGACACGTATCTAACACATCAATTATACGTACTTAATGAATACTAGGAAAATACGTACAATATAAAAGTATAACACAGTAAAGTAGTTAATACTTACCCGTACATATGACGTCGTTAAGCCCCGAAAGGGTATGTTCCGACATCATACCCACATTTTTTTTGACGTGACTTATTGTAGATTTACCGCAGGTGGCATTAACCGGAAAAATGGGGAGCGCTGAAGGCATCTCACCCGGTACAAAATTAAAGACAAGGGTGCCCACTTGGGCGCGAACCTCGGCTCAGGGCATCGTCTGTCTGAGAGGAAAAATATTTGAAAGAATTAATCGACCCTAGGGGGTCGATAGCGATAAGCGCTGAATGAGGGAAATCATCGACCACGCCGGCGGGGTCGGTATGTGGATTTCATACCTGCAACACGTTTTGAGGTTGTATTGTACTGTGACATATAACGAAAAAGCCCGCCCGATATAAACCAGGACACGCACAAGTATGGTCACGAGTACTTATAGGTATGTATACACTTTGAAACCATGTCACATTAACTTTATTGACAAATTAAACCGTAAGTCTCATTAAATGTCAAATATGATAGTGCGACAGGGGTCTAAACTGGGTACATGATATTGCTCATGACATGAATGATGTACGCGTACATGCTGTTAAAACGATTCTCTATGTATCCTACCTATTACCTATAAGAAGCCTGCCATACCAAACGCATGTATCCATTGTACCAATCACAGATCATAGAAACAACGGAGATATGTCAGTTGCAGCACTATCATGTCATGTTACATGATAGTGATACATGATTCATGTAGCATGTCCCCTGTTAAATCACGTGGGCGTGTGAAGCAGACATTTCTAACTAGACCGCTATATATTGATTTACTTGTTTTCCATTGCGCAATTACACAAGCTCCAATGGTGGTTGCGCGATACCAAAAAAGCAATGAATAATGTGGAAAGTTTTATAATACAATTGTCTCAAATGATATGATTGTTTTGTGCATCGACTATGCTCCCGCGGCATCTGTCTATAATAAGAACTCTGTGATACCAATATTACGTAGCTATCATTAAGACAATTATTTTGTAATTGTGCTTCTATTAATTAAATACCTGCGATTGTTTTTGTTTTTCTATTTCTAACTCTTCTAAGGAATTACATAATTGGGTAGTTTCCCAGGTAGTTTCAAAGATAAATTATGAAATACTAAATAAAGACAGATCTAAAGGTGACAAAAACGTTCAATGAAGAAAAATGTAATAATAATTGCGACATTTTGTCACGTTTTCCTATGACGTCATAGGATGCTTTTTCATACAAATTCCATAGTAATTTCGTGTTTTGATGTTTAGTAAAAAGTAACTGATTTGATCATATGGAAACTACCCTATCTGTTATAATAATAATACTAATAATAAAAAATATGTCTGTGTGGCCCTGTATTATCTTGTAACACGCAACATTCACGAATAAATATTTTTGTATTTTGTATTTGTATTTGGCTTCGGCTCTATGCCTTCCAAAAGTCCGGGACTCCATAGGCCCGAGATAGGTATGAAAACGACATACAAGTAATATGTTATTGCTGCACGTTGATTAAAAAACGCCAAAGGTCAAAAAATATCATTTTAATCCGCAAATCGGCAATTTCCAAATTCAATATACATACGCAATATTCATTCAGCTATCTAAACCCTCAACCTCTACGCGAGAGGTCATCGAAACAAAGTAGAATATAATAATTAAGTATTCTAAAAATAAACATTAAAAAAATGTTTCTTAAAATAATATAAGTGCTTTCTTATTATTGAATTAATTCATTAATGCTTGAGCATTAATAAAATAATAGAAAATGAGCATAAAATATTATAATTAAAAGTACATTTTCTAACAAACTCATACTTAAATTATGAGCAGGTATAATGAAAAATTCATAAACATTTTACTTGTTAAGTAAATTAAAATCCTTTCGCTCGCTGAAAGCAATCTGAGTCTTTCGTATAGATATTCTGTCGACCCTGCCTGAGGCCGGATGTCCGGAATCCGGATGATGTAGTTAGCAAGTGTAAGGGTAAGTTTTTACTGAGGCATAGAACAAGGAATAATACGTATAGAACAGCAACTCTCCGCTCCCCACCAGCGGCTGAGCTAGGTTTACCTCACTCACCTCAATCTTCCTTTAGTCTTCAATCATATGGGCGTCAGACGTCACACACACACAGATACGCGTGAACGATAACGTCAATGTGTAGTGTCTATGTAAAACGAGATTTTGGAAGAAGTGTCTAGGATGTGAATGTGGTAAAAGGGTTCTCCAATCTAAGTGGTATATATTTGCAAGAAGCCGACGGCACGTTTCCAGCTCGACGAGGTTCTTTTTTTCCCGCTCCACGTTGCGATTAGACATAAAGTGAGTGCTTTTGTCTACTCTAGATACGACTACGAACTTGAAATTACCTGTGTAAGCATGGCTATGTATACATTTATTCATCAGCCAGGCGGTAATAATTTTTTACGTGACTTATCGTAGATTTGCCGCAGATGGCATTAACTGCTTGGCCGGACAAATGGGGAGCGCTGAAGGCTCTCGCCCGGTACAATGTTTAAGACAACAGGCCTGAGGGTGCCCAGTTGGGTGCGAATCTTGGCTCAGGGCGTCGTCTGAGAGGAAAAATATTTGAAATAATTAATCGACTTTAGTGGGTCGATAGCGATAAGCGCTGAATGAGGGAAATCGTCGACCACGCCGGCGGCGGGGTCATGTAAGGCGGTAATAAAGCGCCAGCAAATTAGCATAATTAAGTCGTTATGATGAAAATCATCGACACATGTACCGCATCTTACGTCAGGTACATCTAATAATCTGTCTGTGTCCAATGCTTGGGTTACGCTAGTTTCATATAAACAAGCGCGCACAGCTTAACCCGCATACCCGACTTTCGTTCAAAAGAAGTACTTACTTAGATAATGTAACGTATACCCTACACTCTACAAGCTATAAAAGCTGGAATGCATTCACTGAAGATTATATCGCAGCGCAGTTGCGTTGAAGGAAAACATTCTAATACCCTATACATGTTACTGGTAGATTGTATCGTAGATAAGTTTAGTAGGTTTAATTTTAAGTCCACTTGCGAACGGATAATCTGATACATTATACCTCTATAATCGAACAAACATAATATAGTATCGGCTCTCGTCAACAGTAGCTGCTAACAGGGCACATAGGTTCCATAAGACATTTTGATCTAGATACAATGGTAACACCAACAGGTGATAATCCATGTGTGAGTACATCTACCATAACCTCCGATTCTATTTTTATTGCTCAACCCACCGACAAACAAACGGACAGACGCAAAAACGGTTTAGGGGTAGTAATCGAAAGCCGTCGCTGTACAAAACCAGAAAAGAACTTTAAATCTATTTTTCGTCTGAATAACAAAAATGTTTAATTTTTTTATATATTTTTTTGATCTAAACATACAGGGTGTAAGTGACGTCGTAACGAAAACTTTGAGGGATGACGAAAACTTTGATAACGAAGACCATGATTCTGAGATGATATCAAGTGGAATTTTCCGTCGCAAAAGTATGGAACAGAAAATAATTTAAAAAAAAACAAAAATTTTCGTGAATTTTCCGACTGAAAATTCCATTCGATATCAACTCAGAATAATCAGCTGAATCATCCGCCTCAGTATTCGTTACGGTGTCACTAACACTCTTACCTATTTGTATGGCTACGGTATGTACTTGTGCGGGGTGAAAGTGACATCGTAACGAATACTGAGGGGGATGATTCAGCTGATTATTCTGTGTTAATACCAAGTGAAATTTTTCATCGCAAAAGTATAAAATTGAAAATAATTTAAAAAACCAAAAAATAATCGTGAATTTTGCAACGGAAAATTCCACTTAATATTAACTCAGAATCATGGTCTGAATCATCCCCCTCAGTATTCGTTACGATGACACTAACACCCTATATATATAATAATAATATCTAAATGTGTAAGGTGTAATATCTTATAATTGAAATATAAATATGATCGAAACATATATTTACCCCACTCAAGACGTTGTTTCTGATTTTAATCATCAAATTCGGACCTGTCCCTGGCAAGTTACAAGTGTAACCCTGATGTGTAATCCACTATTTGGACATTAAGTATGTTCTCCTGTTTTGTACGTGACATAAATCTGAATCTCATTGCAATTCCAACCTCGCAGAGTACAGACGTGACCTGTCGAAACCAATTTTACTTGCCTACACCGCATTTTATAATAAATCGAATTACTTATGCAAAGTAATTTTCAACATAAGGATTATTTCAGATCAAGTATGTAATGCCAGATATCGTGACCGTTTTAGAGTCTGCTAATCTTTCTTACCTAACAGGGTAAACACGTTTCTAACAACTTCATTCCTTATGGTTTTGCATGAGACAATAGTCCTATTTTAGGAACATGAAAGGGCACGTTTGTAAGTAAAGTTGAATATTATAGAAATGGTTTAAGTATATTCAAAACAAAACTTTTTTCATTAAGCTGTTTTGTAGTTCCAGAAAATATAAGTATTTTTAGAACACAAAGAACGAAAACAACAGCAGCCCGTAAAAAAAGCAAAGTCAGACACCTACTCACCCCACTGTTAAAATATTAGGATCTCTTGTCTTGTACTCGTAGTAAGTACACTCTTCATGTAGAAATTATATATTATACTATAAAGGCAAACGCTGACAATAACAAGTTAAAGTCTCTGTGTTTCTGGGCGATTCTCATTTCATTTCAAACTTTTGTAAACAGCGTGTTGGGGTAAACCAAGAAAACGACTACGACGACAAATAAATTGAAATTCATCTCGAATGTACTGAAATTACCTCACAATATTTTCCTCTGTACAAAGCGAGTTCTTATTTGTTGAATTATGAATGAAACAATTAATATTAAACCTACTTCCTGAGAGACTTATATACAATAACTCTCCATTTTATCCATTTAATAATGAAAATTGTAGCCAAGTAGGTGCTCCATTGTTTAGTCAAACCGAACTTTACTCATTCCACAAAAGGAGGATTACAAGATTACTTTGTTTCCTGTTATTATAAACTTTTTCTATTTTTGTCATATCCCCTTTAAAGAAGTTTGATATATGATTAAAGTGAGAGCACGGTGGCGTTCTAAAAAGCAAGCTTTTCGTAATTAAGTTCAAGAATCTCAGCGAAATGTGACTTGATAAAACTTGATAACGTGTGTTATTACTGAAAGAAAATTATTAAAGGCTTCAGATAATCCTTCTTCCAACATAATTGATCTATAGAGATCTCTATAACTTCATATACAGACATGACTAATAAAAAAGAATGATAAAGAAATATAATGATATGGGACTAAGATATAGCTGGCGAGAAGTACACCTCTGCCTATCCTTTCGGGTATACATGCATGATCTTATTTTATGTTACTTATAAAAAAAGTCGGCAGCATACCCATACAATAAATATATGGCTTCAGTTTCACCTACGTTCCTTTCGTCAAAACTTTTTCTAAAATATTTTTGCATTTCACCCTTTCAGCGCTTATGGCTATCGGCCCACTTCAGGCTTTTCACCAACCTGTCGCAATCCTCTCAAGGCCCGTTTTCTGTCATGTGAAATAGGCCGCATCTGATTTTACTACAAGTATAGCTTGTCACAAACAAAGGGCACTTGCCACTCTTGTTGCGACATAGAGATATAAAAGATTGTAAGCATGAATTAACTAACGAATTAAGGAGGAGCACGGTGGCGCAGCGGTTAACGCGCTCGGTCTGCGATTGTTGAAGTTAAGCAATTTTCGGAAAGGCCGGTCATTAGATGGGTGACCACAAAAAAAAAGTTTTCATCTCGAGCTCCTCCGTGCTTCGGAAGGCACGTTAAGCCGTTGGTCCCGGCTGCATTAGCAGTCGTTAATAACCATCAATCCGCACTGGGCCCGCGTGATGGTTTAAGGCCCGATCTCCCTATCCATCCATAGGGAAGGCCCGTGCCCCAGCAGTGGGGACATTAATGGGCTGGTGATGAAGCATGAATTAACTAAATGGTTATTACATATACATGTATTTTGTAGTCAACGAATTCTTTAACTTGAGGAATAAGTCTATATAATAATAATATATTTTATATTAATATTTGCACACCTGCTTGCAGGTTGAATACATGCACTGTTTTACTTAGAATAAGACCTTAAACTTTGTGTTCTTGCAAATAAATGGTTGATTATGATTATGATTAGAGTTACTAAAAAACTACTGCTAAAAAGATGGACTAAGGCTATTAGGTACGGAATGGAGGCCACGGGATGGTATACGATATCGAGGCAGACCACCAGCTCGATGGTCGGATATTATTGTGAGGTATGCCGGAATGCACAGGATCGGAAAGTTTGGCGTGAAAGAGAGGAGGCCTATATCCAGAAGAGGATAGATACAGGCTGAGTAGATAGGTATAAAAGATCCAGGCTCAACCAGTAGGTACCTCAATGAGCAGATATAATGGCCCCTGAAGGATTGTACGAACAAAAAACATGTAAAAATTCCGGTAAAAGCAAAATCCATTTCCTTCCCTCATTTGAATGTGTTGTCGTCCTTGATAATACGCTATCTTTATGCGATTTCTTTTCTAACGTCGACACAACAGGGCCACAGTGACTTTACAAGATAAGATGCGATGTGACAAAATATTTTATAAGTACGATGTTTGTTTTTAAATAGAACGGTGACTTAGTGGCGTGTACCTCTAACTACACCAATTGGTAACACAGGCGTGAGCCCATATTTATTTACTTTTTTTTTATTTTAAAGTGGTTCGGTGGTTTGGAGCACTGCACTCTATGGAAGTGAAACGTGGACTATGACACAGAGAGACAGAGAGAGGTTGGAAGCGTTTGAGATGTGGTGTTGGCGAAGGATGGAGAGTATAAACTGGACTGAAATGGCGTCAAATGACAGTGCTGGAAAGAGTTGAATAAAAAAAGAACCATAATAAAGACTTTAGAGAACCGGAGAGGAAGTATGATTGGCCACCTGATACGACACGACTCGTTTATATAAAACATCATAGAAGGAAAAAAAAAGAAAGAGAGGGTTGAGTGCACTCCATACCCTCTCCGGTTGAACCCAGCAGTGGGACGTATATATGTATAGGCTGTTTATACACAAAAGGAATAAAACTAAATACTTATTGTAAATGTTGCGTGTCATACTGTAAAATGACGTCATTTAAGTGCAGTGTGTCAGGCTTCGCTGCTGAAGACACTTCACTAATTGATTTTCGCGCTATCACCGTGCCAGCGAGCAGGCGCAATCACATTATAATAAAGGATGTTAGTGACATTGTAACGAATACTGACTGGGATGATTCAGACCATAATTCGGTACGCAAGGGAAAAAAAAGTTACGCCATGTCGAGATTTCGTCTTATTTAGCTTAACAACTGCAAAAAATAACAACTGCATAAAAATAAAAAATATAATTTTTTTTAATATAAGTAATATTAAAAACATAACGTTTCAATTAATAATATAAAAAATACCTTCAATATACTTTACCCAATTCTGAGTTGATATCAAGTGGAATTTCCTGTCGGAAAATTCATGAAATGTTTGGTGTGTTTTTTTTTTAATTATTTTCATTTAAGTATATAAAAGTTTTCGTTACAATGTCACTAACATCCTGTATATAAATCTTATTATCCTATCATTTTACTTAAATTTCACGACTCAACCTTTAACAAAGATGAGTTCCATCGGCATAATGAATCTCGGTTTGATAGCTTCCATAGAAACAATACAGCCTATTGTCTGATATTTTTTATTTACACTGGTGAAGGTAAAATATGTGCCCTCGCTTTCTATTTAATAACAGCTCTGCTACGAATTTTCGCATGTTACAACCATACATTTTTTACGAATCTCTTTCATTTCAGATTCTTTGAAATGTTCACTATATTTAGCTTAGGTGTTGTTTCATTATTTCATGTTAAGTATATATACAAACGATTTTTTTTTTCACATTACATTTCTACAATGGAAAACTAGAAAACGAATTCAGAAAAGATGTTAGTGGTATTTCATTTTTTAAACAACGGTGGGAAAAGTTTTGCGGGATGTGTCCGCCACGAACAGGCCACAGGTGCAAAACTCCACGAATCAATTTGAGATGTTTGTGATTTCGACCCTATGGTAATTGAGCCCGCATCAAGAGTCCTCGACCTTCGAAACACTTGTGAGCGCCGCCCAAAGCTAAACCTATCATGTATAATGTAAGGGAGACAAACAAAATAACAAAGGGATAACCCTCATTCTAAATTAAACACTACTCGACAATGACACGACATAATAATGTACATAACAGTATAAGTATGTTCAGTTATAATTGTGTTCGCTGTGGTAAATGCGCTGTTAGTGGGTAAACAATTAAAATAAATTGATTTCAGTGCTATGGACTGAAATATTAATTCTAACCCTCATTAGCCTTCATAAAGTGTCGGAAATATAATTATATTATTCAATAACGATAACTATAAGTAACATACCTAATAGGTATATGATGCACAAAATATAGAGGTACCTACGTTAGTTTTATAGTCACCAATCGTTTCAAACACGCACGCTGGTTCAGAGTAGATCTTAATGAAACTTTTCTAAAGACATCTCCAATTTGGTCAATATACGTCCTTCTAGGTCTTCCTCTGCCAGCCCTACCACCAACCTTCGCTTTATAAATTATTATTGTTTAGAAATAATTATCTACCTTGCAAACGTTAGGTAGCAACTTTCATTTGTGAAAGAGCATTTTTTTAATCGAAAGTCCGTAGTTGTTTCGTGAAGCAGAAAGCAATGATGAAGTAATAGCAAAAGGAAATGACCGAGGGAGCTTTATACCACGATGGCGAAGAAAATATTCGTAAGCTTCTTTCCGTTCGTATTGTCGACGTAATATTGAAATTCCAACGGAAATAAATTGTTCCATTTTAAATTTTATACTTGTTTATATCGTACAGTAACATATTTTTATGCGCGTTGTAATTAATCATAGGTTGATTTATGTGCAAAAGCACTTAGAATATAAGTTAGCACTATGGCTGTATGTAATTTGCACAAGGTCGCTTAATTATGTTGTACAATAGGTAAGTAAGTACCTGTAATAGTTCAGAATAGTAACAAAATTGAAAGTGTAAATCAAAAAAATACCTGTTAGACAAACATAAAGACCAAACAAAATGTACCTCTATAATATATTATGTTTCTTACGTACTTAGTTAAATTAAGCATTATATTATAGGTAACAAAATAATTCATTAAAATGAAAAGTGCAGATCATTAATTATTGCCGAGGTATGTTACAGTTTATTTTCCCCGGCTATAAGTACATGTTGTGAAAAGCTTCATTAGTTTTAGGCGGATGAGAGAGACGTTAGTTAGGTAAAAAATTCTCAATTCAAAGAGTAACCTACTGACAAAAAATATTTTTGAAATAAAATATTTATTTTTGGTAAAACTTATTCAATCGAAATTCCTTAGAAAGTCAAGGAAAAATACAAATAAATGCGTAAGTATATCTGTTATAACGTGAATATGTAAAATAAATACATATTATTTGATCAAAGAGTGTTTAGGTCTATAGAAAATAAAGTCTAGGTTAGAGATTCTCAGAATATGAAAACATTTATCCCTGAAAAATGAGACCTGCTCGTTCGGCAAAATATCGGTAAACTGAAATACATTTTGCAAGAACCAATGCCGTCAGAGCAACATGTGTATAATATGAAAATTATATTCATTGTACTCCTAAGGAACTCAAGTGACATTCTTTTATTTAAACTAATATCCTACCTACAGGTCGACTAATAATAATAAAGCGTAGGGATGTGACAAGTAGTGACAACCCCATCGCCCCCTGGTGAATTTATAGGCGAACCTGTTGAATTCAACAGTGCAGTCACTCTCCGCGAGCCATCTTGTGACGGACTGTTGGTGAATGACGACACCACGGAGCTGAGATCCTCGGAGAATCGGTCAGGCCCTCTGTGTCCGGCTTGCTTTCACTGGCCGGCCGGAGTGGACCCTAGCGGCGGCCGCAGGAGTCTTACTTATGGCGTGCCTTCATTGGTCATCCAGAATGGGGCGTTAGAGCTATACGCTCGCAGGGTGGAAGTGAAATTTGCATAAGACGTGAGTAAGTGAGGCGGGTAAACCGCCTCGCAGAAATCTAAGTACACCTCTCGACACCCTGAGCTGCTCACAACCCTGTTGCCGCCTTGCCGCCCTGTCACGTCGTTTAGATAGGCCCATCCAGTGAGTGGCGAGTCACCGCCTGCTCTTTTTGCCCATTTTTGCATAGTACCCAATAGCTCAGAATCCCGGTCCATTAACACCTCAACCCAATAACCCAGTACCCATTTGTTCCCATAATATGCGGTAGTCCTACACGAACCGGGGTTTCCGTTGGATGTACTCCCATAATGCACAGAGGGATAATCACCGGTTAGTGTACCATCAGTTTTAGATTAACCATGTTTTAAGGGGCCTCTACGTGTTGACTTCGGCCCAACCACGCGTTACAAAGGTCCGGGACTCTATCTATAGCCCCGAGATACGCGAAAAATATTAGAAATAATAGTAGTAAGTACTTCATATTTCTTGTAGCACTGGAGAGAGTCCTGGAAGAAATGGAGGGAGGCTTTTCCCAGCAGTGGCACACTTTGGGCTAGATGAGAGTTACTTAGGTAAATTCAATTTACGCCCCTAAAATTGCACATTTTGCTCGAAAAATGATCACTATTTTTAACATTTTCAACTTTGAAGAGTTCCCTGTAAATGAAACGTTATGAATAACGCGCCTTTTGGGAAATAGGAAAGGGTCAACTAATGACTGATTTGTTTCCCTTGACCTAAATACACAAGTATAAAAAATTAAGATGAGTGGGGGTATAAACGTGTTCGAACAATAGTACTCGACACTTCCCCGCACTTCCCTGACCCTAAGTGGGGTTACACCCCATTGTCCTTATAAACAAGATAGCTCAAAGCATCGTTAAATTCAGCTTTATCATAATAACATAAGGTATACAAACCAAATACTTGTCCAAACATAAATTGTCGGAAAAGCTTCGTAAAATTGACAATTAAATTTGCATTGAAACAAAACAAAGCGGTATATAAAGCAAAAGTTGATGGTAGGGCTGGCAGAGAAAGACCGAGAAGGACTTACGATGACCAAATAGGAGATGTCCTTAGAAAAGGTTTAATACGATTTACTCTGAACCGGCGTGCGTGTATGAAGCGATTGATGAATGTGGAGGAAGCAAGAGAAGTGTGTCAGGATCGAAGCAAATGGAATTCTTTAGTCTCTGCTTACCCCGGTGGGAAATAGGCGTGAGTTTATGTATGTATGTAAGTATAAAACAAAACCTTTCAAGGCATTTTCAAGTGTGAAAAGTCTTTATTGTAAGCAATAAACAGTAGCTTTATAATTACCGATTGTAAATAACTAAACCAGTACCGACCTCTGTTGTTGTAGAATAAATGTCAATCTACGCAAAGAGCGCCATCTAGATCGTCTATTCTAAACGAACTCGTCCACTTTTCAACTTCAGAGGTGATCCTGAAACTTTGATTCTTCAGAAAGCTAAACATTCCATATTCAGTCGCTATGTGTCGCTTTTATGGAATTGTGTGTTAGTTTTAGAAGTTCGTTTTACATTTTATTATTTATCTATTTATTTATTTGTACACAATAAAATAGACACAAGAAACATACAAAGAAAACAGATAGTACAGGCAAGCTTATCTCTAAACAAAGAGATTAAGAGATTTCATTGTTGCAAATTTCAATATTACGTCTCACTATTTTTATGTCTATGACTCTGTTCTTGTATTATTGTTATTTCTAGCTGACACCATCCCACTGCAGGGCAAAGGCTCCTTTCTTCCACTAAAGTCGATCTTATTCTCGATCTTAGGGTGGTATTAATAAACTAATCTCAGCTTTGAGACTGCTCTCAAGATCATGTCAATGTGACAGCTCTTATATAAAAAACAGAGACTTGAGAATGATCTTGAGGTACAGTCTCAGCTGAGATTAGTTTATTAATACCACCCTTAGTCTTGATTTTTTTTCTTTTATTTTGTACGTTTTAACAATTTCTTACTCTGTCTACTTTATCTAAGTATTGCTCACAAACATGATCTTCCTAAACCGGGTGAGAGCCTTCAGCGCTCCCCATTTGTCCGGCCAAGTAGTTAATGCCATCTGCGGCAAATCTACAATAAGTCACGTCAAAATACATAAAAAAGATCTTCTTAAAACACAAGGTACCTACATTTTTAAAACAAGTCAATTAGCTAAGTGCTCAAACAAGAATAAAATATATTCCAATGCGCTTACTTAATCGAATTAAGTGAATCAAACCGATTCGAACCTTTTTCCTGAAAAACTTGCAGTCACACTAAATTGAACTTTGAATGCTTTTACTTTTGTTAGAAATCTAACACACGTGAACAACTTACTTTGTGAACACGCACGAAATTAAGCTTATTTCATCAAACTTTGGGTTAAATACACACGAATCAGACATGTTTACATGTGTAAGAGTGTTCATCTACGCGACCAATGACAACCAAGAGCATCATAACGGCCATGTCTGTGTAAATACATACCAAATACACCTATATCAGCCTAATTATCATGATCAAATAGAAATATCATGAACTCAAAATAATTATAAGTGCATGGTACACGACAAAATGTAACTAAAACTAGGTATGTAGTACCTACCTACTAATTAAGTATAGCGAGTTAAGCGCATTCATTCACTCCTCGCATAAACCTGTACGGGTTTTCTGTTTAGAGGAGCGTCTTATTTTATTTCTAAGGATTTAATTGTTTTTTTGATATTGAATAAATAAATTTAAAAAAAAACTAAGCAGTCCTACCAATTGGGACGTGTACAAGGTTCAAGATACTCGTAAATTATGAAATTCTGATTAAGTACTAAATAAAATCAGATCTGAAACTGACGAAAACCATTTTCTTTTTTTTTATTTAACTTATTTCTAAATTTTAAATAAGAGAAACGTAATAATAAGTCCGACAGTTTATCACGTTTTTCTGTGACGTCACAGTGTGCTTTTTCATACAAATTCCAGAGAAATGTTTGTTTGTCGTTTTTTGACGTTTAGTAAAAAGTAACTGATTTGACTAGTTGGAAACCACCCTATTATTGTTAGGAGCTAGAAATTAGACCGCTATACAATACGCACATTTCGTTAGCAATCATATATCTACTATAGAAGAAATTACCTATGTGCTAATAATATTTATAAATACCTCGTAAGGCCCGGACTTCCAGACACAATAGTTAAACAATGGGATTTGGATTTTAAAAGGACTTTGGGCCTTACGACCATATAGGCTCGCGTTTGCACACAATTTCACCTGATGGTAAGTGACGATGTGGTCTACTGGATCATGCGTGTGTTTCCCGCTTATTATGGTCATGGTGCTAAATCTATTGACTCAATGTTACACATTTCTTACAATTTCCGACCAAGTAGTAATGCGGCAAGTCTATAATCTTCTTCTTCTTCTTATCGTCTGGGTTGTAAGGCGGAATACCAGCTCATGTAACGACTACATACTTACATCAGTAAGTAGTAACCGGGACCAACGGCTTAACCTGCCTTCCGAAGCACGAATCATCTTACTTTCGTACAATCAGGTGATCAGAATGTAATGTCCTAACCGAACTAGGGGCACAAAGTGATGTTTGTGATATGTCCCCACCGGGATTCAAACCCAGGACCTCCGGATCGTGAACCCAACGCTCAACCACTGGACCACGGAGGCCGTTAAAGTCACGTCAAAAAACACAATTCTTCTCGTCTTAACAAACTTTAACGTTCTTTATGATTCTTCTATCGCTATGTAGTTTGTGTCTTTATGTTGGAACCTTGAAACTCGTTTCATAAACCTAGGTACCATACATGATTTCCTGAAAAAAATCGAGACCACTCACTTGCCACTCCGCCTCCCAAGTTTCGGAAATAAATTGTCACGTCTCAGTCACTTTTAATTGTAAACAGGAAACCTAGTTATTGACAAACGCGACATCCAATTACTTCGAATAATTACAGGATGTTTATAAAGTAAGGCAAGAGTGACGAATAATAGCTTGGGAAATTGGGTTAAAGTAAATAAGTACTGACGTTTGCCACCGTACATAGATAGCACTTCAAAGAGGTTCAGAAAATTGTTAGGTAAGTACTTACTTGTAAAACAATACTCGACTTATATTCTGTTCTGAAGTGTTGAACAGAAAGGTCTTATACATACATACACAAACTCACGCCTATTTCCCACCGGGGTAAGCAGATACTATGGAATGCAATTTTCCGATCATACATACTTCTCTTGCATCCTGCACACACGCACGCCGATTCAGAGTAGATCGTACTGAACCTTTTCTAAGGACATCTCCAATTTGGTGAATGAACTTCATTCTAGGTCTACCTGTCTTATAACAATATTAAAAAAGCCATTCCCGTAAAAACTCTTTAATACACTGGTTGCTTTTCTCTTCCAAATTGTTCTTTCTTGTACTCTGGCCTTATCTGCCTAAAGTTTAAGGAATAAAATTCTTTTTACATATATTTTCCCTCTTTTTACTGCCGGGAATGTTCCTAAAATGGGAATATCCCGGGAACGGCCTATCACTGGCCGTACCTGCAGGTATACCAGCTGTGAGTGGAAACGCTTGCCCCTCGTATTAGCAACTACTTTACACAAACACAAATAAACCAATGATTTTACTAATTCATTTTATTATATTGCTTTTTATTTGGCACGTATTTAATTATAATGATTTTTTAATTAAGATCTCAAGAACGACGTCATTTTCTTTTATAAAACAAGTTAACGAATTTTAATATAGTTAAGCGATTGCAGCAGAATTAGTTTAGTTTATTACCGTTGAATCGTTCCTTCATCCAACGTCGCATACTTCATTAGTTTTGTAATATTCCTATCAATAACAGAAGCTGATTTCATAGTGAATTATTGCTGATTATATTTTTATTTTAGAATCTGAATAATCTTTGCGGAAAATATGCGTTTTTGAATTGAATAAATGCGTTGTAATGATACCTACACAAAACGGTCATCATCCCGTTTTTCACAGGGTCCGCTTACCTAAGTTTTTTTACAGAAACGACTGACTGACTGACCTTCCAACGCGCGAAGGAAAAACTAACCACATACCTTCGAAAAATGCATTTCTCGGGAATGTAGGTTTCCTCACGATGTTTTGCTTCAACGCTGAGCACGTGATAATCATTTATGATCCAAATATGAATACGAAAACAAATTCGACAATCATTGCTTTAGGCCTGGGCTGGATTCGAAACTGCGACCTCAAAGTCAGAGAGGAAAGCGTTCTACCAACTGGGCTACCACGGCTCTTCACAAACACAAACGTCGGTAAAAATAATAATTGAATATAATTTTTTCATTGGTTCGACTGACCACAAATTCGCGGATAACAGTACGACGTACTGTAGAACACGCTTACTTACATAGTAAACAAGAAAGAGGGCGGTGAGTAGAGGTGCGGACTTGAATGACACTTTCCTGAGCTCCTAGCTCAGAAGGGCTCCTCTGGAATACGGCTCACGTCTTTGTCGGGGTGTGGCTTGCCAGACGGATGGTAATTACAAAAATAAACGAGGAACCTACCCAAAACGCAACTACTACTACTACAAGTGCAAATTAAACAGTAAGTAAACACTTTAGTGGTCAAAAGCTTGCAAGGTAGAACTACACAAACCAGAGATAGAAATCAGTAGGTAAGTATAAACACGGTATATTTTACCTATTCAATTTGTGCTATACGTAAATGTAATTATTTACTAAATAATAGACGTAGGGAAGTTTCAGTTCGTCTCTGAAAATACAGGGACAACATAAAGAAAGAATAGGTATTTCTCATGTTAAACTGGACATCAATTGAAGTCACTGAGCTAATAGTACTGGACAAGTTCAGTCCTTTAATAAATAGGAACAGAAAGCTTTCCAGTTAAACTTCTTAAAGTTAATATTTATTAACGACTTTTAATGACTACGTTGCGTGCACTTTCTGCCTCGTGGAAAATGTTCTTTGTTTTAGGATAAAAGTTGAGCCATATATAAAACTGCTGCCATTGAAGCGGTTTATAACCACACGCAAAGAGGATTTAAGCGAATCCACAATATTCGAGCGATTCTGGATTCCGGAAACCGGAAGTTTTAACAGATTACTCTGAGTGATGTATGTAGTTGAAACTTTATGTTCTATATACAAAATTATCATTATATAATTATCAAATAGTGTGAATAGTGTTTTGTTTATTATCAACGTTTAGTGTGCAAACAAGAAGCAAGTCGCTTATTTATCAGTTTCTTTTAAAATAAGGTCGAGTAGAACCACGATCTTCTTCTATCGTTAGGTTGTAGGCAGCAATCCTGGTGTCAGGGTCATTATCGGGCCACCATAGGCCTCTGACATGGCTCATATAACGACTACGTACCTACTTACATCAGTAAGTCCATACAGGGTGTTAGTGACATCAAAACGAAAACTTTAAGGGATGATTCAGGCCATGATTTTGAGTTAATATCAAGTGGAATTTTCCGTCGCAAAAGTATGTAACTAAAATAATTTAAAAAAACACACAAATTTTAATGAATTTTCCGACAGGAAATTCTATTTGATATCAACTCAGAATCATGGTCACTCATGGTGAATCATCCCCCTCAGTATTCGTTACGGTGTCACTAACACCGATACCTACTTGTATGGCTATCTGTATGTACTTGCACGGGGTGTTGTGAGGGATGATTCAGGCCATTATTTTGAGTTAATATCAAGTGGAATTTTCTACCGCAAAAGTATAGAATTAAAAATAATTTAAAAATACTAAAAAACAAACGTGAATTTTGCGACGGATAATTCCACTTGTTATAAACTCAGAATCATGGTCTGAATCATCCCCCTTAGTATTCATTAGGTTGTCACTAACACCCTGTATATGTAGAGCACGTTCTTACCTAATGGTAATTGACGATGGAGCTTGAGATACGCTTTCCTAGCAAATGTGTACTCTTAACTCGAGCCTTGAAAACCCCGAGATTAATTATCATTATTTTACGAAATTCAGTCTGCTGCAGACTTATTTATTACAAGAGTAAAGACTTCATAACTTGCTTGCACCCACTTCATCTTAATTGTAATAATTAAAAACGAGCGCTTCCCAACGATCCTTCGTCTTCTCAACAACAGTTTTAAATTACTTATAAGAAACTTAAACCACACTTTAACGATCAATTTCCTAGTCAAGTTTGAACAAGCTCTGCCATAAAACCTACAATGGGATCGCCGCCAAAACCAGTTAATCAAAAATGCTATTCCAAACTCAAATTATTACTTCCCCCTCTGTGATAAAATATTATTTTAGGATCGTAATAGTCGGCTGTAACTACCTACGATTTGATAGGTCACTGTGGTTCTGTGTGTCAACGACTTGCTTCTCAAACGGGAAGCGTGGGGTCAATCCCCGGTACCGGACTTGCCCCAAAGAGTTATTTATTTATCTTACGTAATGCAATTTTCACTAACATTGCCACAGTAAAATTACCGTACAGCTAAAATATTACATACTTTAGTGGCTCCGATTCCTGCACACGGCTCATACTTTTATTTAAAGTTATACCCGTCATTTTCTTATCCGCAAATAAGAAACGGATGATTGACTGTTAATTTTAAAATGACACCGCCGAATAAAATTGGCATCTCGCTGATATACAACCCGTTTGACGTGTGCTGTCTATTTAAATTTGTCGGGTTATTGGTCAATATAAAATTTCGGGAGGGTTTTCAAATTTCTGCCTAAAGACGTGTGTTTCATTAATTGTATGCCTGTCAATTACCCGTCCCTTTCCTTTTCGACGAATAATAAAATTGGATGGTGTGTACTGAAATCAGTACCTAAATCAACACCTAACGTTGCCGTTATAATAAAAATAAAATAACTCGATGTTTTCAACACAGTAATGTAGGTAGCTAAAATCATGGAGAACATTGAGAACTCAAAAATATCTCAAAAATAAAAATATCTTTATTCAGTAGGTAACATAGTTACACTTTGAATCGTCAATTTTTACATAACGAACGTCTCATCCGCCTAAAACTACTGCAACTTATACGCTACACAAAACTAAAATGGCATATTTAAATCTTAGAACGATTACAATAATATTATTATTATCAAAATTATAGACTTTCAATAAGTGTGACTAAAACAGTCAACAAGTTATTTATTTGATGTACTTATAGCGTCTAGCAGCTGTAAATAATATTCTAAAAGCCATTTAGATCGTCTGAAAACTCAATTTCGTCTGCAAATTGATTTCTATGAGTACCGACTACTAACTGAGTAGTTTATATTATAAATTCAGTTTATTATTACACCACCTAATTTAGAAAATAAAAGTATTGTCTTAACCAACTACCATTTCGTTCGTATTCTCTAAATGCGTCGTTTTTCTTACAGAAGGTACCCTGTATGGTAGCACGGGGAACCATTGTTTGGACAAATACCTAGTTTAGGCCGTCTCAGCGAAACCTACAAATAATTCACGTCTAAAATTATACACACCTTAGTTTTAATTAGTTTCAAATTCACCTTAACACAACGAACGACCTCCGTGGTCCAGTGGTTGAGCGTTGGGCTCGCGATCCGGAGGTCCCGGGTTCGATACTCGGTAGGTATATATCACAAAAATCCCTAGTTTATGGATCATCTTACTTTCGGACAATCAATCACCTGACTGTCCGAAAGTAAGATGATCCGTGCTTCGGAAGGCACGTTAAGCCGTTGGTCCCGGTTACTATTTACTGATGTAAGTGAGTAATCGTTACACGAGCCATGTCAGGGGCCTTTGGCGGCTCAATCATAACCCTGACATCAGGGTTGATGGGGAGGTATTCCACCTCATAACCTACACGATAAGAAGAAGAATTTAACACAAAGACATAAAAAAATGGTCACCTTTTGTTATCGTTGCAAATAAACTTTTTAAACAAACACAAACACCTAATATACAACAGAATCGTAGTCGTTTACCAACCCATAGACCACCACCTATCATTCTGGAAATGCCTACTAAACTAATTAAAAAATCGTGTCTGGTAACCCCATTTGAATGGGTTCAATGTGTCTGCTTGCTTTTAATTCCTTCGCAGACAATAAGTTACTTTTAAAAATCATCGTAGGCAGTCTCGCAAATAAATAATGACAAGCCTACTGACTATTATAAAGCTCACAAAAGACTGACTGACTTACCTCACAAAAACTCAAACACTAACGTCTTCAAAACTCGTCTGTAATCGATCGCAACAACTTAAAATTCAGTGTGTGGAATTACAATGCTTTAATATGTTAATACTGTTGGCCCCATTAGAACGAGCTCAACATGTCTGCTTTAATTTCCTTTCGCAAACAATTAGGCACTTTCAAAAACCGTCGCAAGCTATGCGACGATTAATTAAACTGAGTGCTCGGAACATGACTAATCGTGTCGAGTTGGTGAACCCGCAGATTACCACCGCCATGACATATTTGACTAATCAACAGTCCCCTGGTAGTTGCGGCTTCCGAATACATCCCACTTAAGGACGGTACTGAAAAGTATCGGCGTCCTAAGGATATGAGTCTAGCCATAGAGGCAGCCAATCAGCTCGCGACACCAAACACTTCAGGACCCCGATACCGACCCCGCCGGCGTAATCGACGACTTCCCTCAATCAGCGCTTATCGCTATCGACCCACGATCGATGTCGATTAATTATTTCAAATATTTTTCCTCTCAGACGACGCCCTGAGCCGAGGTTCGCGCCCAACTGGGCAACCTCAGGCCTGTTGTCTTAAAACGTTGTACTGGTTGAGAGCCTTCACCGCTCCCCATTTGTCCGGCGGCAAATCTACAATAAGTCACGTCAAAAAAATAACGATCAACAGACGATTTGGGTATCAGAAAACGTGTAGATTTACCATGGAATAGTTCAGAGAAAACAGTATCACTAAGAGACGGTCCACACGGGCGCTGCCGCTCCGTTTTGACATCGCAACACAACGGATTTTCAGCACAATAATAAATCGTGTCGCAATAGCAAGAATAATAATGAATTGGGGGAGAATATAGTACGAAGTGTGATGATCATAGATTGAGTAGTATATTAAAATAGTGTAGAAAATAATAAGAAAATAAATAAATATGAAATAATACACTAAAATTTTTCACCATGCAATTATTTTTACATTTAATTTGTTTTTTTTTTACATAATTACAATTTTTATTTCGATAAAAAAAACACATCGTGTGGCTTTATTCTAATTCCTAAGAGAATAGCATTGGTGATGAACAAACAGAGGAGGCCACTTAGATGGATATTCCCAAATGTACATTCAACCTGTAACGATGCAACCGTTTAAAACCTACTAGACATCCGCCCGTTACTATGTTCGCGTGGCGCCCGTTTTTCTTTTTTTTATGTTACTTAATGAACGTGTGTCTCAGACGGCTTTAACTACTTCGCCGGTCAAATATGCGGCTAAACCACTTTAATTCCGCCTCTGAAACGTGCTCTAAATCGTTCGGAGTGTCCTTCATCCGTCCTTAGGTGTCGATCTATCTCTGTGCCAATTTTCATTAAAATCTACCAAGCTGTTTCAGCATGAAAAGATAACAAACACACTATTCTAAATAATGTTACTACATTTATAATATTAGTATGGATGCGCAACGGAAGTACTCTTACAACTTTGAATAGGACTTGCCTAAACAAAAACCCGAGCAAAAAGACAAAATTCCTAGGAATTGACAAATGGGCAATAAAACGACTCCTTACTACTCTGAAAGGTCGTGTCCAAGGTACCTAAAACAATTTAAAGGTATTTTTTCGGGCAACTATCGCACACGATACAGCTATCCCGCACGAGGGAATAAAAAAACACTTTTCAGTTTTATAAAAAAAAAAACTACCCACGCGTTTGTCCAAAGTACATGAATCTGTTGCTACGGCGACGTTAATTAACGATAGTCCTTAAGCAAACTGTTAACTATTTAATTAATACTAATGTTCGAAGGCGTCTACTTGAATACATTTCCTTGTTATTTTACGTGAATTAACATAGAAATAGGCAGTTTTATCCTCATTAGCGCACGTATTAGGCAAAATGTGTATTTATTTAATAAAGAATTTTCGAATGAATTTGTCAGTCTACTTTGAATTAATACGGTGGTGAGGGGGTTAGTAACGAATCACAACCTAAACCGCAGTAAATTGAATAAAGGAACGTTTTGTAGCTTTTGTGTGAGAAACTGAATGACATTTACACAAATTTCAATGTAAGTGCCGTAACAAGCTCCCGAGATTATTCCATTTAATATTAATGGGAAAATACAATATTATCTCTGTGTTTCATATTGACGCAAGATGATTGCTCTCTTGCCATCATTAAGTAAAAAGGAAACGATTATTCAGGTTAGAGTTAAAACCTACTTTTAATGTTTAAAGTAATGAACTTTCACAAAATACTCTAAGGATTTGCCGAACTTTAACAAATTATTAAAGTTAATAAGTTCACAAAACTCACTAAGATTGTCGCGAAGTAACGTTTCATGTAATTTTAATATTATTTCGAAGTCAAAGCTCTTTGTTCACTCGAAAGTTTAAAAAAAACTTCGATAATGGGTATGGAAGTTGGATTGTGGTAAACACGTGGGATTCGCCGAAACTAATCTTTAACTTGTAAATCAGTTACAAAATATTCGTCCGGCCAAGTAGTGAATGCCATAAATGATTTAAAAAGTTACAATACAATATAATTAATTATATTTCTATTTTTAGTAGTACTTAGATATGTTCGTTTTCCAAATCTAACCATCTTCCGAGGCATCTACCTATTGAAACTGAATCCTTTATTTCGCTTGTTATTTTGTACTTTCATTCGAGAATTCTTAAAAAAATGTATGATCTAATTTTCTTTTAATCTGAAATCTTAACGTTGTAATGTTGTTTTATATCGTATACTTACATTGGTGCTAATTCCTGTAAATACCATCTAATTTTAAGTTATATCTGTCATTTTCTTATCCGCCGAAAAGGAAAGGGACGGGTAATCGACAAGCATAAAATTTATGGAACACACGTCAATTTTAAGCACAAATCTAAACCAACCGTCTAAAAATTTTACATCAGTCAATAACCCGACACAGTTAAGTAGACAGCACGTCAAACGGATTGCATACCAGCGACGTACCTTTTTGATTCGCCCGGGTTATTCATTCATTTACTCATTCTTCCTGCTGTGAATCATCCGTCCCTTTCCTTTTCGACGGATATGAAAATGACGGATATAACTTAAAATAAAATTAGGCGGTGTCTGCAGGAATCGGGGCCATTGTATACCTAAACCTCTTAACTATATTAAGGGAAGTCAGGTTATGTAGATTGTACTCAAGATTATGGCAGAAAGCGGTTATGAGTTGCCTAAGGGTGGTTGCGCACTATTTACATCAAGACCAAGGTTACCGATCGCTGTTTTCATTCATCCAAGACCAAGATACAATGACTGAGCTAGCCTATAACAGCCTGTCTATCCGCTGGTGCTGACTTGTTCACTCCTTATCTTCTTTTTTTAATTGAATGGTTTATGGCCAACCTCAAAAACCGTAACTGTCTGTTTTTTTTTTTCAGACTGGACAGTAGGTATATATATAGTGATCTTTAAGTGGGACTACAAGTGAAAAACCACCCCTATTTCTCCGCACCGCACCTCGTGAAATTAAAGCAGTGATAACAACATAATCACAGATCTCGTTATAGAAGTTTCTATGTAGTGCCCAACCCGTGTACGAATCCTATCTGCATAATCATAATATATGTATGTTTAATGTGGTAAGCTTGAAAATGAAGAGTTTTCGTAAGACATAATCTCGGCGCAATCTGAACTAGAGGAAATAGGCAAATGCCGATTCAACGAGTCCCACCTAAAGTCACATCGATATCATTAGGTAAATAGATGAGATTGTGGTCTAATGCGACACAAGTAATAAAAAAATCAGCGAACGCCGAGCTCATGATCTACCAAAGTATAAAGATATGCTCTGCCATACGTAGAATTTCAGAGGTCCCCACGTTTTTATTTTAGTCTAATATGCTTAAAAGCTATTCTGCCTAGTACTAAAATATTTCTGAACTAGAAGTTCAAAATACCTACATGTTATGGTGTGGGCTGCTTAGTTTACCTACCAAGCAAACCCTGGCGTTAGTGTTTTTTCATGAACCGCCTTTCGGCCGCTGACATGGTTCATGTTATGACGACCACTACCATCAGATATAGTAATGACCGGGACCACCTACGTAGGTTGATAGGTAAATAACTATTTATTTATTTTCTAGTTTTCAGTGAACATAAAATAAAACCGTGTAACTTAAAAGTTTTCTTACCCATTTTTTTTCTAGTTTTTAGTATTTAATGATATTGCTTACCGAATATTCCTCATTCTATTTAATTCATTTAGTGCATCATTTAGTCTCTGGAAGGGCAATGTATTGAGGAATTCCTCAATACATTGCCCTTCCAGAGACTTGACTCGACTTAGAGCCACGTAGGTATGCTTGTGCTTCATCAAACAATTTTGAGCCCAAATATACTACTGCATGGTCGACTGTGCTGCCCTGCATTTTATGGACGGTGGATGCCGATGACAAAATTAAGGGCAACATCCTTCTTTTCGCCATTTTGTAATAACGTCCATCTTGGATTCGAAATTTTGACATAATGACAGTATGTTACTAGTGTAGCCCTTTCATTTGATACCCATATTGAGGGGGTTGTGGAAAAATATGTAATCCGCCATTTTGTACCGGCGGCGGCGCTCTTAGGTTTACAATGTTATTGATTTTATTATATTGTATTGTCATCGAAATAAAAGGTGTGTACCAAATTTCAGATCAATCTGACAACAGGAAGGTACTTAAATTTCAATTTCTAATTTTGTCCCAAATAAACAAATAACGTACGGGTTGAGCGAAATAAAATCGTTTAATAAGAATAAAATTGCTATTCAAAATTCTAGGTTAAGTAAATTAAATTCATCTTTTTTGGGGTCATGTATACGCTTTTACAATAAAATACCAAATTATATTTTGAATTTGTCAGAAAATACATTTAAAGCTCATGTGAAGCTTACTTGATGTAAAAAAGCTTATTATAATATTAATGATTATCTAAATGATAAAAATATCTGATATTGTGTTGTATACCCTCATTGATTTAAAAGATCTGTTGCTGTTGCAGTTTCTTGACATTTCTGCTCCTCAGCCATAACACCTTGCGAAATGACGTAAATTCAAAAATATTACATTGAACTTCAACAAGATTATCCATGATAATTACATTGAATAAATGATTCCGATTCCTGATTTCTGATTAATACGTGAAAAAAAGGAAAACAAATTGCTGTTGTGGGTGTTCTGTCTAAAAACGTCAATTTCAAGTTGAGAAGTTGCATGCGCCGTTTTGTCCGGCCAAGTAGTTAATGCCATCTGCGACAAATCTACAATAAGTCACGTCAGAAAAAAGCATGCGCATTTGTAACAATTACATTCATACTTCACTATATCGCATAACATTTCAGAACAATTCTAAGTCAACCTAGTAAACTAGTAAAATCAATATCAAGCAGACAATATCAACAAGGCTATCTTCCGTTATTTATTCCAGACTTTCTTTCATGTGTAAATCTATATTCGGAAGTATAGGGATGTATAGGCAAGTGCGTGAGTCGTAGTAATTATAACCTAATATCCGACAGCTCCATTCATTTTCTGTTCGCCGGGGATTAATTCCTTCTCATTCAATTTGCATCCCGTTCATTTCGCTGCTAATTTCCTCTTTGTTCATATTACTTCCTAAAACGTAATTTATTTGCGAAAAAGTAAAAGCAATGTCCATTGAAAACGAGGTAAAAAATATTTAACTAATGTCGTAGATTTCATCCCATCTATCTTATCTTATTTAGCCTATACGATCCCACTGCTGGGCAAAGGCCTCCCCTTGATTTCAACCCATTATTCCTTACAAATCCTTACTAAGCTGTTGGAAAATCTATTTCAGTCTATCTAACAAACTATCTACCAAAGTGTGGTTGTTCAAAATAGAAGCGTTTTTACAGTAAGAAACACGTAGGTACGTTTTCAGGTTTATTATTCAACCTACATCTCCGAAGTTATCCGTGAAATTAAATTTGCTTTTCAGGCAGTCTGATAATTTCGTTATGCTCGCAAAAAATTGGAATCGTAATCCAAAATTGGAATTTCTTTGTAAATAAATCATTTTAATAGGAATTCTGTGGATTTATAAGGCCGTATCGGGGAAGGTATGATGGATTGGGACCATATTTCACTCGTGGGAGGACGGACGTCACGCGTTTTGTTGTCCGTTCGACATTGGAAAACTCAAATAAGTGTACAAACTACGAACTGGGCGTGTTGACAACCCAACTCAAATCATTCACTGAATGATCATTCAATTTTCGTTCTTTTTCTAACTTCCTATGACGCCACCGCGATGTATATGTGTGCTAATAAATAATTATAAATTCAATTTATATCGTCTTTAAATCTACGAAACACCGCACCGGAGAGGGTGCAATTATACTACCTACGTAAATGAACATAAAATTATTAGTCTCAACTTGTTCATTCATTGCGAGGAACGAGTCGACAAGATCGTTTGTCAACGTTCTATTGTTATAGACAAAAACACCTATACCCTGTTCGATACAAATGGACTTGACTCTACCATTGTATCTGAAATTGAAGGATCTCGTCGATTAGTGAATATTTGCTCAGTCTTCGCCTGAGACTTTTGCAAATTGGAACTTACAATCTAATCACTTTAACAAAATATTCATTAAAGCTTGGAAACATTATTAAGTTATTAGTAAGTAGTCGTTACATGAGCCATGTCAGGGGCCTTTGGCGGCTCAATAATAACCCTGACACCAGGGTTGATGAGGTTGGTAATATACCTCTCAATCCACACGATAGAAGAAGAAGATTATTAAGTTAAGGATAAATCTAAAACGTTGCTTGCTAAATGGCAAAAAATAATCAAGAGCCGATATTAGTTTTTCCGCATATGGCATTTAACTACTTGGCCGGACAAAGGGGGCTTTCATACAGGGACAAAATTTAAGACAACAGAGAGTGCCCAGTTGGACGCGAACCTCGGCTCAGGGCGCCAAGAACAGATACTTATTTGGATAATATAAAGTCCTTGCAAACGTCCAGTCGAGGTTTGATTGAATCCTTATTTCCAGTGAATTTATTTTGATAATTTGTTTACATGTAGAAAAGTGACTAGAACGTAAGAGAGAAAATTATGGAAGGATAATGAATGAAGATTGGTATGAATTTAAGATGTTTAAATGAATAGGACGAAAGGTTTTTTAAAACTTTAAAATGGTTGTCTATTGTTAGATTGGGGCCGGAATGTAAGGGGCATTTGTTTTTTGGTTAAAAGGAGAAAATAAATGGATTCCAAATAAATTAATATCCCTTTTAATTCTATATACTTATACGTACTTAATAAAACATAGTACTGACTTGACATAGTGTAAATTCGAGATAGGTACAGCGAGTGTAGGAGTCCCACACGGAACTAATTGCGCAATTACTACGTGATTGTTTTTTTTTTGTTTTGTAAGGGTGGCACGTTCAAAATCTTAGCTGTCTGTCCGTATGGAATTCAGTTATGAAAATGCGTATAGCCTACAGCACTCAGAATTAAGGTACCTTGCTTGCGTGCTTTGTCCAGAGATTACTTCCTAACAACTAACCTCTTTATTATATTAGTAAGTACAGAAGATATACTTGCTGAAGGTCAATTTTACTCTCGACATTTTTCTCTCTATATAACTTACTTAATCATAATCATGCTTTCTTACATAAAGTATTTTTAACGTGAGATACTTATAAGTTCATTTTTTATCAGACTTAAAACAACATCTGGTATAATTATTGTAGAAACGTATAGTACATAGCAAATAGATTTAATTTACACACATTGTCGAACAATATTTTTTTATTTCTTGTATTGCAATCATGTCTTTCACAGTTTCTTGGAAGGAAAGATTGTAGAATTTCCTCGAAAAGAGCGCCTCGATTACTTACTTCTCGATTTGCCGTAAGGACGTTCTTTAGAGCCGCGGCGAACTAGCGTCCTAAGCTAAAGCTACGTCGGCCATGAAAATTGAGAGGCAGGCACCCGAGGCGGTAAATTTTCCGATTGTGGCTGACCGGTGATTTAGGCTCACAGCAGGCCAAAGGCCTTCGTCCCTACCTTCGTCTTTGACATTGAGATATAAATAACACTTAATAAAGGATAAATCCATTTGTAAATAAACAAACAATTTGCTATGTATTATAATTTCGTTTGCTAACTTTGAGAGCTTAAACTTTTCTCGAATAAGCTTGAATTTAATAATGTAATCTGAAGTAAAAGTAAAGGTTATTTGAAACAGCCGCGAAAGCTGA
Organism: Pectinophora gossypiella; assembly: GCF_024362695.1. Lineage (NCBI taxonomy): Eukaryota > Metazoa > Arthropoda > Insecta > Lepidoptera > Gelechiidae > Pectinophora > Pectinophora gossypiella. Next base: position 8,363,359 of record NC_065409.1, read on the forward strand.
AAGAATAAGAAAATAATCCGTTGTAAAGTGCCCCCAAACGTAAAGTAAATTTATATACTGAAATGAAGAAGTTTCATATTTTCTACTTTAACTGAAAGTCGTGAAGTGCAAAGTTAGCTGAAAAGTGGAATTATTGTTGAAAAGTACCCGGAATTGTAAACATTTTTATAATACTTACTTTTATTTAGTACCGATATAACACGGCTTTGTCTGGTAATTGAGACTATAGCAGATCATATTATCAAATCCGCAATCAAATTCATTCAGTTGTTTTTGAGATTAGCCCAAATATTCAGAGGACAAACTTTTATAATCATGACTATGACACGACATAAAAGGCTGACTAAATACCTTATTCCTGTGCCAATTTGTAGCCCATATATTAATTTAAAAGTTCCGATATTGAATTATATGAAAAATTTTTACCTCCCAACCCGCAAAGGGAAAACTAGCCCAATACAGATTAGGTCACATACCTCCTAAAATGCATTTCTCGTGAATGTGGGTTTCCTCACGATGTTTTCTTCACCGCTTAGCACGTGATTATTATTTAAACAAACATGAATTCGAAAACAAATTCGAAAATCATTGGTTTAGGCCTGTGCTGGATTCGAACATGCGTCTTCAAAGTGAGAGGCAAGTGTTCTACCAAATGGGCTCCCTAGACGGCTCCACAAAATTTATTAAACACCAGAAATAATGTTGGGTCAGTAATTATGACTTTTACGTAGCCATAAACCATAAACAATCCAAATTGAATACGCAGAAGATAAGGCCATCCCTTATCTAATAAATACTACGTATTTAGAAAGGACGCCTCGTTAAATATTAAATTACATAAAATATTAACCTGTAATAACTCATTTAACCTTTTTAATGGGCATGTTTTATGAAGAACCAACCTTCATCACGAATTACAGATGAAATGAGATGTAATGTACGAAAATTGTATTTATAAAGGTAATGTCGAGATCGTGTAGGTGTAGGTAGTTCCCTGGTGGACTGGATTTAAAGAAATAAAAAAAAGCGGCCAAGTGCGAGTCGGACTCGCCTATGAAGGGTTCCGTAACAGCAAGTAACATAATATAAAAGTTTTTTTTTAGTTCGTAGTAACTTTTGATGTTTTAACTATGAAAGTAAATTACGGTTTACGATTTATGATGTACGTAAGTATTAAAAAAAAACTACTTACTAGATCTGGTTTAAACCAATTTTCGTTGGTAAATTGCATGCTAATCTACATCATATATTTTTTTACTTTTATCCTCCTCTTATTTTAGAAGTTACAGGGGCGGGGGGGGGGACACATTTTACCACTTTGGAAGTGTCTCTCGCGCAAACTATTCAGTTTAGAAAAAAATGATATTAAAAACATCAATACCATTTTGGAAGACCTATCCATAGATATCCCACACGTAAGGGTTTGATGAAAAAATTTTTTTTGAGTTTCAGTTCTATGTATGGGGACCCCCAAAATTTTTTGTTTTTTTTCTATCATTGCATAAAAATCTTAATGCGGTTCACAGAATACACATATTTATCATGTTTCAACAGTATAGCTATTATAGTTTCGGAGAAAAATGGCTGTGACATACGGACGGACGGACGGACGGACGGACAGACATGACGAATCTATAAGGGTTCCGTTTTTTGCCATTAGGCTACGGAACCCTAAAAACATAGAATACATGCTGCGTACTCTCTAGAACATGTTGAAACATGATGGAGCAGTAATAGATTTGTAATCTGTCACCATACATCTCTTTAGGACTCCAATATTTGGAATGCATGGTAATTTTTACTCGACACGGCGAAGCAAAAGGGAGTGTTTTTTGTTTGACCGCTATGTAAGTATGTATATGTGTATGCACGTCTGTTCCAACCTAACTTCTACACCGCCTGGTCAGAAGCGTCTTGATTCTCCGGTGGTTGTAGGCTAAATTCAATGTGGCGGCCTTTAGAGGATACATTTTTATTTCAAACGGTAATGTGTTGGGTATCAAGTGAAAGGGCTTAATTTGCACATTTCAAATTTGTACATTTTACTAGCTTTTACTTTTTTTGAGTGTTTTCTTGTATTTACTCGATAATTGGTATATGTAACATGACTGCTCAGACATGTTCCGGATAAGTGTTATTTCGAAACTTGCATAAAATACGCATCGGAAGCACGTTATCTTAAGGAATATGACCGCAAAATAATATAAATAAAAATATAAGTAAGTTAAAATCTAAAATCCGACTACGAAAATTCACGTACTTACTAAAAGGTAGGTATGTTTCTTTGAAATTCTTTACAATGTGTAATGTTTCCATAGTCGGGTTTAATTTTTAAAACTTTTATTTTATTATGATCCATACCCCCTCCGGTTGATTGAGGGGAGGCCTATGCCCAGCTGTGGGACGTATATAGGCTGTTTATATTATATGTTATTTTATTATATATTACTTTATATATATATTTATTGTATACACATTATATTGGTGTATATCGTTTATTTGTGATTGGACAAAACCAGTGATTTTATGTTTTAGTGAGGTACTGCTGCTTTTCAAATAGTACAACTTAAAGGCAGATTGTTCTCTATTGGGTAATTGGGTACCTATACAATACAAATTTATACTATACAATAAGCTCTACTAGTAATACACTTTGTACTTGTATAACCAATTGAATGTTATATAACAATGAATTTTATTGTCTTGTGTTGAACAGACGTTATAATATTACCGAATTGGCTTTTAACGTGCTAGATTTGTCATTTCACAATTATTAATTTTCGAATCGATTTGAAAATATTATATAATTTAATATGTAGATATTATATAATACATCATATTACAAAGAAGAAATATACCATATATGGTCATGGAAATATAACAATGATTCTAGAAAGATAAACATAAGCATACATAAAGCTAACATACTAACTTCACTTGTGTGAGGAAGATATTATTCGGTCCCTGACTGCTGGGGAATAAACAATTTATCCTATTGCATGTGGCTACACAAAGTTTATATGATATAATACCAGAAGTTATGTAGTATTCTGTGTTACCAGTGAAGCGTAGGCAAAGGTGAAACTCAATTTCTCAACAAATTCTTATAATGAAGGGACAAAATTATATTTTTTGGACAAAATAATTTTGTGCCTTCATATATGTAGTATATATATTACTACTACACATATGTATGTATACTCCAGCGTGTTGGAGAGGAATTGAAGTACCAAACGCCATTATATATCGTTGAAATATTCGCCGAAAAATTGACGGTATCGAGGTATTTTATTTCATCGTTAAATATGTGATCTTCGACCCTGGAGGTTTTGTAATGTAATCTGTTCTGCCACTCGACCATTATAGCACGAGCGGAGGGTTGTAAACAGACAGTTAACTCAGAATCATACTTTGTATTTCACGTCGTAAAAATATACTCGTTTTTACGTTCTCCTCTAATTATTACCTTTCATAAAACTTCTGCGATATTATTTCCAGAATATTTTATATTTTTAAAACCCGTCGTTGTATTTAGCGGCTGTCTACAAAAACTTTATGTCTACAAAAGGTTTTGTGCCCCAAGGATTTTGAAAGACAGAGAAGTCTTTTTTGCTTTGATATTTCTTTTTAACTGTTGTTCACGGAGGAAAAATAAGAGGAAGGAGTTTTACTGACTGTGACTGTCGTAGAGCAATTTAGTGAATATTGAACGACAAAAAATAACTTTTTCGTAAAAATGAAATGACGATCACAACAGCCTGTTACGTCTTCACATTCAAAGTTACAAAGTACTAATTCTATAAGTTTTCTACTCCTTATCAGGATGTTCGAAATTGGATAGATATTTGCAGTATCAAACTCGCCAAGGGAACTTCAGAAAGTCATCACAGAATCAAATTAATAAAGCACAGAAAATTAGCGAGGCAATGGCGTTACGTACATACCAAATTAAAGAAATGGGAAAACAACATGTCGGCAAGGACCAAGCCTGAAATTAATCACCATTAAGTAGAATTTGTATTCATTTCATATAATTTTGTCAAAAAATAAATCTCCTGTTTGCATGCAAATGTGTTTTCTATGCTAAATCTAATTACTGCTACCATTCGCTGGGCGGGCCTGCTAAATTACACTTTTGATGCTGTTATTTACTGTTTACCATTAATCTTGGACTAATTAATGTTTTCAGTGTTTTCATTAACTAAGTACCTACATTTTTTGTTACAAAGTCGTTCGAATTTTTCCTCAAAAGCCGCACTTCGTGGAGCCAAACTGAACGTAAATGACAGGCATTGGAAACACATGAAAAGGGATAAAGGGGACTATAAAACAGATCGAAGTCGAGAAAACTAAAGTTCTATTGCCCATCTAGGGGATATTGTAGCCTAATTCAGTTTGGAAATACATTCAGTAACAAAATAATAAAGTATGAGCTGAATATTTATGAAGGTCCTGGTCGGGAATTTTCCCTTTTTCGGAATCTCAGTATGCACGTAAAGAGAAACCGCTTTAATACATAGAAGGAATCATCTAATATTCTAATTTTGTGTTAATGACGTACAGATCCTATATCTTCGAAATCTCGTAGCTATGTCTTAAAAATAGCTTGCAAGTAAAATTCGTCAAGATTCTACAAGGGAAGGGTCGTCTCGCTGCTTTCTTGTCGAGCTGCTTTGTACTATGGAGCCCGTAAAACTGCCGGTCTAAACTACTTATGCAAGTCATTAAGTCCGAAATCTTCTAGCGACTTCAAATCTTTTATCTGAGTCAGTGTAATCGAATATACTTCAGACTTGGGAATGACAATTCCTATTAGGATAGTCGATAGTTAAGTACGCCATTGGCTACTTTAAAGCTCATGAAAAGCCGGACACAGATTTATATACCTACATGTTCGTTGGCGGAATTTGCAATTTGAATTTGGAATTTGTTCACTAATATTAGTCCAAAGTATTTTAGTAAATAGATTGCATACACTGTCGATTTTGGATTATCTGTAATGACTATGTATAAAAATTTGAATTTAATATTAAGTACTTAAATAACAAGCCACTATTTGTATGCCTACTAACAGGCTGAATACAGAGATTCTAATAACTTTATGTAACATCCTTTTGTACACCTGTATTCACAAATACAGATTTTGATTTGATTTTATTTTAATTTGATATGTGTGTAGTAAGACCACGGTAACATGATCATTAACTAACATACGGATACCTGGATATACATAAAGCTGCCTCAGGTACATGCTCTATAAATAAAACAACCATTGAAATAATAAATAATAAGTATATTGGTTACTTACTCTAAATTTCCAAAACGCACGCGTGCTCAAACACAAGTGTACACGTGTTCAAAATGGTACGTCTGCCTTCGATGCGTGCTCGAATCAAAAGAACCCCAATGAAAGACAAACACGCCTTTTTATACCCTTTCTCCTAGTGTTGCCATATGAAGGCAACACAAATTCGCACAAAATTACAGAAAACCTAACATTCGACCATCCTGACGTCGTGCATGTCCTCATGCACGTAGACAAAACGTCTAATGTTCAAACCTAACATTCGGCGGGCCAAGTGATTCCACACTCATCGAGAACAGTTACAAAGCTTCACTTAAAATCTAAAAGTACAACGACATATAATCACATTTACGGGGTGAAACATCAGCTCTTCTTTCTAATCATAATATAAAGCTATTCAAGTTGTCAATAGTTCGCAAACCCTTCCTTCTCACGAACCATTGCAAAGCAATTGAGTGTGAACCTTCTTTCTCACACTTGTAATTATCGTATACAAACCTTTCTTCTTATATACGATAATTAAAATAATCATAATATAAAGCTACTCAAGTTGTCAATAGTTCGCAAACCCTTCCTTCTCACGAACTATTGCAAAGCAATTGAGTGTGAACCTTCTTTCTCACACTTGTAACTATCGTATACAAACCTTTCCTTCTTATATACGATAATTAAAATAATCATAATATTACAAAGCTATTCAAGTTGGCAACAGTTCGCAAACCTTTCTTTCTCACGAACTATTGCAAAGCAATTGAGTGTGAACCTTCTTTCTCACACTTGTAACTATCGTATACAAACCCTTCCTTCTTATATACGATAATTAAAATAATCATAATATTATAAAGCTATTCAAGTTGGCAATAGTTCGCAAACCCTTCTTTCTCACGAACCATTGCAAAGCAATTGAGTGTGAACCTTCTTTCTCACACTTGTAACTATCGTATACAAACCCTTCCTTCTTATATACGATAATTAAAATAATCATAACATTATAAAGCTATTCAAGTTGGCAATAGTTCACAAACCCTTCTTTCTCACGAACTATTGCAAAGAAATTGAGTGTGAACCTTCTTTCTCACACTTGTAACTATCGTATACAAACCCTTCCTTCTTATATACGATAATTAAAATGATTGTGAACCCTCCTCACAAAATTGAAAGTCACCTTAACTAAATAGCTATGAGCCCTCCTTCTCAAGCTATTACTAAATACACATCTTACAGTTTCATCCAACAAACAGTACCTCTACTTACTTTCTTTTGATTGTATATAATAATGACACAATCAGTCATCTTCATCACTACTTTCTTTATCATCATTAACGTGAATCCAGGGTGACATTCGATTTGTTAAATGAAGTAGTCATCAATCCCAACAAATTCAAACTCAAAAATATGTTTATTCAGTAGGTAACATTGTTACACTTTGAATCGTCAATTTTTACATCTTTAAGGGATTCCCGAACTGACAATAAAGTATAATTTTGCGTTTCGCATACTATTTCGTTCAACATAGGATTAATTTCCGCATCCATCTGAAGTCCAAACATTACCTCAGTCCGTCCCGTTGTCTTCCGACGGGTGTCGTTCATGCCCCATTGGACTCTACCTATCTTGTCATCCCAGACGTTCTTGTCAAAATTAAGATTTTGCGCAGTTAACGACCCTAACATCGTGCGATTACACTGCTCTACTTGTCCATTGGACCTAGGACTTGCAACTGCGTTCAACACGTGTCTAATACCTTTATCTGAGCAAAACGTTTGAACACGTACGATGTGAAGAAAGTACCGCGGTCGCTAATAATTCGATCTGGGTTTCTGAACGTATAGAAAATATCTTCTAATTCTCGTGTTGTTGTAACTGTTTTTGGTATTTCTGACTGGCCTGATAAATTTAAATTTCGTAAAGGCATCTACGACTACCAATAGGTAAGAGTTTTCCTCTCTTTGATCGCACAAAAAGGTCCAAGGTGATTGATGTACAGGGTGTGAAAAGGCACCTCGACTTTTCGTTTACGTGGAATAGGCCCTCATTTGAATTAGTTTTCTGTTATGTACTTTAACCCATCTGCATCAATATCAAAGGTAAGAAATTCCCGAATGCGACCCAGTTCACTATCACCTAATTGAAGAGTCTACAACCTGTCCCCCTCATTGATTGACATAACCGTCGGGTAAAGACCAGCGTCAATTTCCATTGAACTAAGATCCTCAATTGGGTTCCGAAATAGAAGGTCCACGTGCGACATTTTCGTGCCAGCACGATATTCAAAAAGCAAAAACAGCCACCAGCGGGCAATACGTCTAACCAAATCGCGTTTGGAAAGCATGGAGCGCAACGCACTACAATCGGTCATGATTTTGAAATTCTGACCCAGAAGATAAACCCGAAACTTTTGAGCGAACTTACTACCTATAGCAAGAGTCTCAAGTTTATAAACCTTTTCTCTTCTGGAGATGTCTGGCGACTATAGTACGCTACGGGATGGTAGGTGTCGTTTCCATTACGTCGCTGCATCAATATTCCACTGGCGCCCACTTCACTGGCGTCAGTGTGCAACTGTGTTTCGGCGGTCGGGTCGTAAATGGCTAAGATTGGCCTATCTATCAGACTACTCTTGAGATCAACAAATGCGGCTTCCTGTTCCTCAGTCCAACACCATTCCACATCCTTCTTGAGCAACTTATTCAACGGATGTGATAAAGACGCGTAACTCCTTATAAATTTTCCGAAAATATCCTACTAGTCCCAGAAATTGGCGGACGGAATGTGGACTGGTGGGACGAGGAACATCAAACACTGACTGTGTCTTTTTGTCAGCCGGCCGCACCCCAGCAGCGCTAATATCATAACCCAAATAGTTAATAATTATGCTGTAAGAAATTACATTTTGCCAAATTCAGAGTTAGGCTTGCCTTTTCTATCAACTGTAAAGCCCTTTCTTACCTATCCAAACACTCTTCTACATCCTTTTCGTAAGTTAATACGTCATCGATGTAAGCAGTAGCTTCTGAGAACCTAGCGGAAACCAATACCTCATTCATCAGCCTTTGAAATACAGCTGGTTCGTTAGCCAACCCAAACGGCATACGATTAAATTCATATTGGTCGTCTGGGGTGATAAAGGAAGTTAAGGGTTTCGATTCTTCTGCAATAGGCACCTGGTAGTATCCAGATGCCAGATCCAAAGTTATAAAGTAGGCCTGCCCCACTAATCGAGCAATCTCGTCTTCAATCACTGCCATCAGGTACCTTATCTTAACTGTCATTGAATTCAGAAACCTATAATCAACACAGAGCCTTTGTTTACCGTCCTTCTTACGAACCAACATAATTGGACTCGCATATTCCGATACAATTTCTCGTACAATCCCCGCATTCATCATCTCACCAACCATTTCTCTTACTTGTTGTCGTTCCTTGTGCGACAATATGTAAGGCCGGTAAACCACAGGACGCTCAATATTCAATTCAATTTTCATTTCAGTCATATTTGTACATCCCAACTCCTCTAATGATTGCGCGAAGCAATGCTTGTATTCGTTCAAAATGTTAAAATAGACGTCGTTTATGTGGCTCTTCAAGCGTTTTTGCTAAAGTTAACATCTTTAGGCTCTATACCTAAATGCTCGCCAACGAGGTCTGTGGGTGATGTACAAATATGATTGACAATCTGAACTCTATTTCATCTACCTATAATATCACCTTCATCAATATAACAAAAGCTGACAATGGGGTAATATGAACAAAGAGCTGACCTTCCTCTACTTTGTATAACCCGCCGGCTATCGTGAATTCTCGGTTTGGCTTCCCCACGACTCTTCCGCTAAGCCTAACATATCAATTAATCACAACATCAGTACGAGCTCTGATAATCGCCTCTCCACTCAATCTTGTGCATGAAGCGGAGACGACCTTTACACTCGCAGTATCACCACTACCACCGTTAGCAAAAGGGAATTCATCATCATAATAAAACCTCAATTCGTTGGCATTCTTGAATACCAGCACCTGCTTCTGTTAGGTGAAGGACTGTCCTACTAATATCGGACAATTGAGCAGATTACTGTCAACCACGTGACACAAAACATCCGCACTAACACCGTCGATGCATAAATTAACCTGTGTCCTGCCCATGGACAAAATAAAATTACTACCAAAGCTTTTAATGGAGTCGGGGGTTGATCACAAGTCTACCCCAAAATCAGTGTCGTTGTTTGTTTTATGAGCGAAATTTCGCTACCGAAATCTATAAACGATATCATAGAGGTGTCATTTACCCTAACTGTATTGAAATATTTTGAGCCCGACTTAGAGGTAAGTATGCGCATGATTTTAGGAATGTTACCTAGATTATCACGGTTTTCAAAAAAAAAGGGACTCTGCAAGTTTCCATTTTATGACCGAACCTACGACATCCTGTACATTGGACCAGAGGTTTGGGGCATTTAAGATACGGGTAACCTTTTTCCCTACAGTTAAAACAAAATAATTTGTAACTTGAATTTTTTTTTGAAGTCTTAACTGATTTATCCCTATTGTCATTATTACTTCCCGCTGTGGATTCAGTCGACTACTTTGTTTTATTAAAATGAAAGCGATCGGGCGGCGGTTGGTTCTCCTTATTACTCATCAGAAAATGGAGTTGATCAGGCTGCGTACATCGTAACGCTTATCGCTGGATCTAATTGTCTTGTCACTTAATCCGTGGATAATGCAGTCCACGGCTCGTTTCCCTTCGATGTCACACCGGTTCACGATGGCTAATTCTTCATAATAATAAACCTCTAGCGGTTCACCAAACCTACTCTTTCGCCTAAGCGTATCCTCCAGGGATTGGCCATAATCATGTTCAAAAGGAAATGCGTCTAACCACTTTTGCTGCCATTCTGCCCAGCTGTACAAAATAGAATTGAAGCTTTCATACCAAACTTTGGCCAACTCCTGCAGTTTCTGCATTGCGAAGTGGATAACGGTTGTTCTCATCCCATCCGTAAACAGTGGCACACTCATTAACTTTCTTTAACCAAGTATCAATCTTTTGACTTTTCGATGAGGGTCCAAATTCGGGTAACATGGTTCATAATACTACTGGAAGGATGTGATGTGGCGACTGCTGTCGGATTAGGTTAAGATCTTAAGTTAACTAATGATTCAACAATATTAAGAACATCTTTAGATGAAAATGTAGGGCTATCTGACCTTTCTATTCCCTTAGCTGCCGACGAACGTCGCACCTCCTGCCCTTCGCCGCGACGTCGTTGGCTGTGTCGCTCGTTGTGCCGACGCGTGAAGCGACGTCTCTCTCCGGCTGCACTCCCGGCTCTCTCTCCGGCTGCGCTCCCGGCTTGTATCGGCTCGGCTCGGCTCGGCTCGGCTCGGCTCGGCTCGGCTCGGCTCGGCTCGGCTCGGCTCGTCTCGGCTCGTCTCGGCTCGTCTCGGCTCGTCTCGGCTCGGCTCGGCTCGTCTCGGCTCGTCTCGGCTCATCTCGGCTCGTCTCGGCTCGTCTCGGCTCGGCTCGGCTCGTCTCGGCTCGTCTCGGCTCGTCTCGGCTCGTCTCGGCTCGGCTCGGCTCGGCTCGGCTCGGCTCGGCTCGGCTCGGCTCGGCTCGGCTCGGCTCGTCTCGGCTCGTCAGTCGTCTTCGTGGAACGATCTCGTCTTCAAGAGGCATAATCTGGAACTCGAAAACATTGGAACATGTAAATATTCTTCAGATAACCCTATATGTATATATTTATACAGATATATTTCCAAAGTAAAATATCTCAAAAACGGTGTATCCTGATTAACAAATATGGATACGATCCCACTTCTGAAATGTAGTAAGACCACGGTAACATGATCATTAACTAACATACGGATACCTGGATATACATAAAGCTGCCTCAGGTACATGCTCTATAAATAAAACAACCATTGAAATAATAAATAATAAGTATATTGGTTACTTACTCTAAATTTCCAAAACGCACGCGTGCTCAAACACAAGTGTACACGTGTTCAAAATGGTACGTCTGCCTTCGATGCGTGCTCGAATCAAAAGAACCCCAATGAAAGACAAACACGCCTTTTTATACCCTTTCTCCTAGTGTTGCCATATGAAGGCAACACAAATTCGCACAAAATTACAGAAAACCTAACATGTGAAATAAATAAATATATTATATACCTACTATGGATGTTCCTAAGTAGTATTATACGAGATAGCATTTTTCATTCTAACGTCTAAAATACTTACAAATAAGCACTAATGGCCAGGCTGTTAGCGTAATGTATAGTGCCTACTAAACGCATACATTTAGTACATGCGAATGTAGCTCGTAAGTATAGCAATGTCCAGGTACTTACGCATAATTCTAAGTTAGATGTTTATATTCACTTATCTTGTATAATAATATACTGCCCAAATTGTACTGTATTCATGTGTTATGTCTGATTTTTGAAATTTAGTTCTGTGCAATAAAGTATATTTGATTTATTTGATTATATTATAGTACCTATAAAGGCAAAAAGGGAAACTTAATGGACTATATAGAATATCGGCTAAAGGGGTGGCGTACAAAAATTACTACACACGCTAGGAAAATAAACGACAGAGAGGCCGCAGGAAAACAGTTTGAAGAAGCTAATATTCTATATTTATTTGCCTTTAACAATAGTATTACTTTTGAATATTCAAATCCACGGGGGAAGTGAAATGTCCGTGCGTGCGTGACCATTAAACACTATCATTCATGTGGAAATACGCGTCAAACATAACTTGTCCAATACGCGAGTAATGCAAAAATCGAGGGGTACCGAAGGTCCATAAATTGATGCCCTGAATGGCCTAATCACACAATTAGGCGGACAGAAATTAGACGATCAATCAATGTCCCTGCTCACAAACGTCCTCTTGTTTGTATGGACGCTTGGATCGACCATGGGCCGGTCACAGCCACCATTATATCCATCAGGATATACGATCCCCGTTATACCCAAATATAATAAGATTTAACAGTGTCTTCCCATATTATATACAGGTCAGCCGAGGTGATTGATAGAAGTGGCTGTCTGACCCCAAACGAGATTAAATAAAGCCTATCGATCCAGGATGAAAAGACATACTTATTTGTTGCAGCTGTTCTTTTCATAAAGTACTTTTTTATAAAGCCCAGTTTTCTTTTCATCATTGCCAACCAGGCCCTAGGCAGCGTCGCATTTGAACTTTATTTAATTTATGAGAGCACTATATTTTCTTAAATGTCAGATGGAACTTCATCAAAGTTTTTATGTTTTCAGACTTTCTATATCACTAAAACTTTGTCAAACTCCAAAATTTACGAGCATGCTTTATAAAAACTCTACTTTATGCCCTACACAAAGAGTTGTTCATGGATACCAATTCGTAGGTATTCATTTTATCTAACGCTTACAACAAAATGGTTTTGTTGTGGGAGATATAAATAAATATTCATTAAGTACACCAAAAAAACTGCGGGTCGGACTAGCGCACGAGAGGTTCCGTACCGTTGACTAGGTAAACAACAGTAAGTACACAAATTTCATATTGTAACCTTTTGGATATCGAGCACAAATAGGTAAAAAATTGCGTTTGCGTTGCGTTTCCTGTCTGGGAGCCCCCTTAAATATTTATTTCATTTGTTGTTTTTCGTATTTGTTGTTATAGCAGCAACAGAAATACATCAAAGTGTATGATATGTGTATATGCCTGGAAAGGTAAAAATTTAGTGAGACGTAATTTGCAACTATAACTGCAACTATTATTTATAACTGTACCTAAATTTATACACAAAAATATTTACCTTTTTCTTTATAATCTGTGCAAAATTTCAACTATCTGGCTATCATGGTTCATGAGGTACAGCCTGGTGACAGAGAGTCGGACGGACGGAAGGGCGGATGACATGACAAACGAACGGACAGCAAGTAATAATAGCGTTCCGGTTTGCCCTCTAGGTACGGAACCCTTAAATTTAACCTTTTTAAAATAACTGAAATTAAGTTGCTCGCTTCGCATCGAACAAATTACGAAGAACTGGGCTCGTAAATACTCTCAAACCCCTGTCAATGATGAACTTCGCAATCAATATATAGAAAACTTTGTATTTTTCTTGTAAAACGTGTTTTGTAAGCCCCCAGTTCAAAGGCAGCACGGTTTCTACTTTACATACATTTATCCCATTAACATTTCCGTGCGTTTCCACAAGCACGAACGAATATAAAAATTTATGAGAATACAAATAAAATTGAGTTAATCCGTCCCACTTTTGGATGAAACATTGTTTTAAATATTCAAAAAAAAATGAAAGCTTAAAAACTTAAACCCGACTAAAGAAAAATTACACTCTGAAACAAGAAAATAGGTATATTTCTTAATAAGCAAACTTTTGGGACAAATTGGCATAATATGACTACGGTTATCTTCTAAACACTATTTGGAAGAATTTCGGAGAAGAATACCTATTTTCTTATTTCATACTTTTTAGAGCGTGACTTTTCGTAGTCGGGTTTTAGATTATAAACCTTTTTTTATTTATCTTATATTTTATACAAGATTTGGAGATAAAATCTATCCGGAACATGTCTGAGCAGTCATGTTCTCAATTCAACCTAATTATGGAATAAATACAAGGAAACCCGCAAATAAATGCTAGTAATATGTACATATTTGACATATGCAAATTAAGCCCTTCCATTTGATACCCAACACACTACCATTCGAAAAATATTAATTTTTTCGTACTCAGTTTATATACCTACTCTAGAAGACGCCACATTAAATTTAGCGCCTATAACTACCGGCCAATCAAGACGCTTCTAATGACACCTCATTTGTAAAATTTTGACAGATGGTTTATAAGTTCAGTTAGAACATGTACATACGTACATTATGTACATACATAAATAGCGGTCACACTTTTTACTTCGCTGAAGTCGGGTAAATACGTGCCGAGTTCGCAGCTTACAGTTTTTCAGACATCACGTAAAATTATCTGCTTTTTATCGTATTCATATGCAAAACCTTTTTACACCTGACATTCCGATACCCCTGAAACTACAAGAGAGCCTAATTTTGAAGAGAAATTGATGTACCTGACGCTATACAGTATGTCCCGTAAATAATTTAATTAACGAAAGTGGAAGATAATTCTTAAAGCTATTTTTTATTTAGAATTAAATAAATATTTAGGTTTGCCATTTTATTTACCTTTGATAATTTTGTTTTTTTTTATAGACAATTCTGTTTTATTGATGCTGCAATTGATCATATTTTTTGCATAATATTTTGAGATTAAATTTATTTAAAATAATGTACGTATTGAATATAGCAAATTGTTTACCGTCAATGTTTTGATATGTTACATCGAAATAAATATTTCGAATGTAAAATTCAATCAAGACGCTACTAGTGCCACTTAATTTGTTAAATTATAAGTGGTTTAGACATTAGAAGGGAAAGACGTACCCTCTTTTTTGCTTCGCCGTAGTCGTGTAATTTAATTATGTATAAAAATCAAGAAAATCCAATCAATATTTTTTTGTTTGCCAAAATTTTATTTGCCACTTATCAAACTTCAAAGAGAGGAAGGGGAAGACAAAGAAGAGCTTACATGGAACAGATTAAAGAAAAGGTTAACGTCGTGTCTTATAGGGAAGTCAAGGAATTGGCGTTTGATAGATTGGAATAGAAAATGCTACACCGACAAGAACGTGGCTCTTAAATTGATGATGATCAAAATTGGAAAGATAATATGCTAATTATTCGAAGAAAAAGCTCAACTCTGACTACTTTTCGAAAAAAAATTGTGAAATTAATTACGTATATAAATAATTCATACACCTTCTTTTTCGAAGTTATTTACGGAACCAAAAGTTAGAAATAGCTAAAGAAAATCTTATTTACCGTAATTTAATGTTTCTTCAGAAAGAAAAGTATCTTGTGAGTACCAAAAAACAACTTTTTCCTTGATTGTGCTTTGTTCGTTATAAATATTTGGCCCGTGAGGCTTTTTGATACCCATTTGCTACCTGTACTAACGAACCGCGAATTATAAGCGCAGTGGTTGCAACCCAAATATTGAATCAAACCCGACGCTTCGTTTTCTCCAACAAATATCTAACGCTGATGTAAAACAATACCGTTAACAACAACAGTCCACGCATACATACCTACGTGGATTTTGTTTGCTTTATATATCAGGGTACGAAAATCAGTACAACATTCAATTACCGTGAAATCCTCTCGTTTGAATAACATAATAAAGTTGATTTTGAAACAATGCCCTTAGCGAAAATGAGTTGAAATTTTAATATAGTCGACCGGTTGGAAGTTTCTAGTACGTGTAAATAAACATTGTATTAATTAATTTACTTATTCTCTATATTAAAATGCGTATAACTTTATTACTTACATAGAATTGAAAATGCAGACTCCCGTTTTCTTATTATATTTTCTTTATTGCTTCAGTGAGTGAAGCTGTTATATTCACTCAAAGGGTATCCGATGCACCTTTGCCCTTTGATTCAAAGCACTTGAGGATTTATATATGATTGGCTTATCCTATACTTTCACTACTGAGAAACGTTTCTAAGAAACTTGCTTGAATAAAATTCATATTTATTATAGTCATTTCGTGAGCAAGCTCAATAAAATACTCTAAGCCCTCAAAGCATGACGAATTCTTGATTATATAAGTAAGTAAGCTTTTGAAAGACTAGAGGATTTTGTTGTTGCGTATTGTTTCATTGAGCATTAATTTTCGCTAATATTAAAATCATCTTAATTTTGAGTTTTGGTCAATATAAACCAAATCTATTCAGGTATTGCAGAGTTATGAGCTCAACAAAATATTATTCAGCGAGATTTCGATGTCAAAATCTCTGAGGCAGATTTTAAAATCATTGCTTTCCTCCCAGACACATTAAAATGTATAAATTATTACTCCAATCTGCTTCACCACTTGAACAAATCTCAAATAAAATTCAAAGAATGTTCACAACTTTATGAATGCTGGAATACTCTGAAGGTATTTCCCATTCAATTTGTAAATACTTCAATATTTGGTTGTATAACTTGTTACAAGATAAATGGCAGGCTGAACTTTATTCAGAGGGTACGGATGGAAGTGGAATTTATTTAACTAAGTACCATAGTCGAGGAAAGAGCAGCTTTGTCTACAATATCGAAATATCGCTATATTAATAAAATATAAATCAATCACGAATGCTGATAAAACTGTAGAAGGTAGGTTGGGTACCCGGGATTAGATACGAGAAGTTGTTTTTCTCCTCGAATCGTTTTTCTTTAGTTCCGGAATGTTTGCCAGTTTGAACAGATTACTGCCCTCGTTCACAGTGGAATTGCTTCCTGTTCACATTTTGGATAAATCAGCTGGGGATAATCTCGTACGCAAACATTGAGATCAGCGCGCAGACATACTATATCTACTTACACAAAATCCATTACTACGAAGAATAACAAACGAGTTGAATCGCATCCGAAAAGAGTTTACTTATGGAGTAAGTATCTAAGTAATACTCAATAAATCATTGTACCTACAGATTGATTTATTTGTAGTTGTAGAGATGTTATATTCTGAGTCATCAAAATAAGTTGTGATATAAACTATTCCAGCCTATTCATCAAAACTACGAACAATATTCAAACAAACACTGTAAACAATATTCAAATTGCTTCAAATTTTTGATACAAACCGATTTAGATTTAACTTATCCTGAAAGTTATCGTCGTTGAATAAATGGACAAAGCCGGTCACAAACCTCCGATGCTATTACACGTTTATTTATCTAACATAAAAGTAATTATTTTTTACGCAACCTTTTTGCCTTTGCTGCATGGGTATTCTACGTAGACGCAACAAATAATTCAGGATTCGAACGATAAACGCGGCAAATGTTGTCTACATTGATAAACGTCGTCGTGGTTACGCTTACAACCGATATTTGTTACGATCCTTGCGTTTATTTTTTCGCACGTCGCTTCACGTAATACATATAGTAGATATTTAGCAGCATTTCTTGTACCTTCTACTTGTACCTAGTATCATCAAACTGTAAATAGTAGTCAATATTGTTAACAGCTAACAATGTCGGTAATACCTAACTGAATATGGTTTTCTTTCGCACTAATGAAATTGTCTCGTTTCTGTAGATATTCATTTGTTATTCTACTTCAATGTCTCTAATGTCTATTAGGTAGAAACATTGTACAATTTTCACATATAAAATAAAACACAGTGTCGCCTGGGGCTGTCGATAAAGAAGGGTCGGGAATAAAATCAAATATGGACCCAAATCAGTCGCCCCATTGATTCTACTTTGAAATCAGAAAGTTAGTATGAATAGACTTCAGGATATTGCTGTAATATGTCTCTTGTAGGCATAATACGCCCAGTATTCATAGTTTTGAATGCGCCTAACAAATACGGTCATGAATTTGTCTTCGTTTGATCTTTGTGGCTTTAGTTCACGAATATAACATAATATTGTGCCGCTGTGCGTATCAAAGTAAAGCCGTGTCTTTACGCAATTTATTATTTATGTCATACCAACGACAGCACTGCCCTACATTTTAGATGTAAGGGCAAAACGTTCCTTCCAATAGTTGTCTAAGCCCATAGGGAGTAAATTCCGCACTTCCCTCATAACCTACCTCCCGTCTGCTTTTGTTACGAATGTTCCCTAATTTTTCGAAGTTCAAAGTTGTAACAATCCCTCAACCAATTTATAACTGGAAGCGAAAACTCAAATATTCATATGAAATAATATATCTTACGCTGGACCTAGCCTTTATTCCCTTTGTTTTATCCACGATGAATTTTGTGTTTCCTAAAAATATTCAATTCTTTTAAATCCTATAGTAAAAAATGGAGTAGGTAAACGAAGCCATTAGCCAAGTATGAGAACGTGGACATTTGCTAATGAATCTCGTAACGTAGGTACGAAACTCGTAGTAGGCCCTAATAGGTATTTACCTCGGAATTGGTTTTGGGCTCATGCACTATGCACAAATTGATCTCATGCGAGGGAAGTAATACGTAGGCATGTGGGCTAACCTGTAATTGGCTTCGTTTTCCCATCGCGCTGAAGTTACAGATAGCGGTCGCTTCTGTACAAAACCGGTGCCAATTTCTTCAGATTACGTGCGAATCCTGGAACAAATAGGATTAAGGCTGTAACGAAGAAAAATAAAACAATATCAAAGAGAACGCGGTTTTTACATGTCAAGTAAGTATAAACTTAAAGTTATATAATTCAAGTTCTTTAAGTAAAACTTTTCTGTTTGCTGAAGAGATGGTTAGCAAGGGGTTTGGTTCACTCGCCCCTATTGTACCCAGAAGACAAAAGCAACTTTCCGCAATTAGCTAAGAACTAACTTTAAGCGTAATCTGACCTAAAATTTATTTGCATGGAAACTTTCTCGGCACAAAGTTGGGTCGCCAAATAGATTTTACAATCATTAACCGCTCACGCAACTTGCAAGGTAATGTTTATGCCATTAGGTGTTATTTTAAACCTACAAAGCACTTAAACCGAGCCTCATGTGACTACATTAGGTAAATGTAATGGAAAATGTGAAACTCATCCATTAGGTATAACAGTGGGGACCTAGATAGGAATGATCGTATTTTTATTGTCCCCTCTGTGAATATTTACTGAGTAAAGGTCAAGTCGATATTACCAAAACTAAATTAGTATGGTTGGGGATTCAATTTAAACAAATTAATTGGCTATTTAACTGTTCGAAAATACCCGCCCATTATTGCCGCCATTATCATTGGGCTCTCCCAGTGAGAGATTGAAACCTGCAACCTGAAATGACAAGCACGCGTTTTGATTTTGAGTCATTCCAACTTCAGCTGCACGTACCAGTACATTGCATAAGCAAACATGTGTATCGGTACGGATCGTACTTGAAAAGACATTCCCAACGTAGAAATATAAACAGCAGTAGTCCTCGGAGACCCTGTTTTCCTAGAATAAGCGACAAGTGTCACATAAAAAACCTTTAGGTTTAAGTTTTAAAACCCATCCGGTTATTCCAGGCGTGCCTTCAAGCAAACGAACCATCAAGACGCTAGCTTATTTACGATAACGCGGTACTTAATCTTGCGTTCCATATTGGAAGTAAGTATTTGTCTAATATTAAAATCCTTTCATTACAAAATACAAATAGGGATTTACAAAAAAACACGCCTTGGATTTTAAAATTCGAATTCCATAGGAGAATTCATTAAGTACCTAATATCATAGCTTATTTATACCATGTTCCTATTGGTCGAGGGGTAAACGCATGCCCTGGACATTTTCAGAGTTTCGTTATATCAACCTATAATTCCAATTCGCAGGAGAATGAATAATGTAAACTAACGAGTTAATATTTACACCGACAATATGTGAGAGCGTATGCTCGAAACGATAATGTAATTATATACTACACGAACATACCACTATTCCGATTCCATGCAATTACCCCACAGTATAACTAATTAGGTGTTTAGGGAATTACAGAGTATATTTTAAGCGACCGATAAAACTAGAAATTGCTAGGGAAATTCGCAATTAGTGATATCCCCTATGCTAGCTAATTATTGAAAAGGGTGGCATGCATGAGTTAATTACATACACAGCATGGAAATAACCGGACTTAATGGAAAAATAAGAACATAATTTGTTATTGACCAACAACGTGCTAACGCAGTTATTGATTAATCTAAAGTTGAGGTTTAATACTTTTTTATTTTATCTATTTCACAAACAATGATTGAAACAAGAATCAATTTAAATTCACAACAATACATAGCAGTGTTGTTTCACGTTACATCAAAGAGATCGAATAAAAATATTGTATGGAAAGATTGTTGGCTGGTTAATTGAGCGGCGCGGCACGTCGGATATATTAAAAAAAAAAACTAGTAAAATGAAAAACGCGCGTTTTTTATTCAATGGTTTTTCTCATAGTACCACTGTCCGCTTGTCTCGTCTTTTCGGCTGTGTGCGCAGCAAAAGACGTTTTTATTATGTTTACTACCGCCATTGAACGTTGTCTATGAGTAAACACGAAAAGTCGACATCCAAGGCCTTAGTATTGAGGTCTTCATAAAGTGTCGCATTAAATCGCTATTTGCCAATAATGTGCAATATTGGACCTAACAGCCTTCATCGTATTTATTTGTTGTCATTTCCGACCATCGAACGCGAGGAAGTGGTGTCTCGAATATTTAGCTATCCCCTCTGACGAACCGATAGAGTTGTACCTATCGTCAATATTTACTTACTTATATTTAATGCTCTCTTTAGCCAACAGGATGAATATGCTTTTTTTTATAATGGAAAGAGAACGAGATAGAAAGACTTACGCTCTTTCCTCTCATAGGAGAATAAATAAACCTAAAACACATACGTGGACATACACTATTTATGAAATACATAACTACATACCTACAAGATTCTTAAAGTTGAATGATGGCTCTAACAACCGCAGCCACTTCTTATCAACATTGATAATATGATGAACAATGTGGTGATAAGATGGTGACAAGTTTTGGATACAATGGCAAGTTACAGCCCTAAATTTGTCCGAACTAATAGTACCTACCCCACAGCAGGCTATAAGGAAACTAAGGAATTTCACTTCGAGTTTGGGTAGTGACAGTTTAAACCCGATTCCAGATAGACACTAATTGCTTATTCAATGGCGCACAAATTAAAGTGTCAATTGTCGTGATGGGTAGAGTAGAACCAGAGGCATACAATAGGGGTGCCAAAAGGTCTACTACTTTAGATGTTATAAATACTAAGCAAATAAAACCTATTTGTCAATATTTTTAGCACTGTTAGGTAGGAGAGTAAATATTTGAATAAAAAGTCAAACAATAATATGAATACAACTTTAATAGCGGAGATACATATTCAAAAAAATGTTGGGACTTGTAGGTTAATTTATAAAAAATATAGCAATAATACATCTCCTTAATTATACAAAGTGCCTACATTTATTATATTTTTTTACGTAGGTACTATAACATCACATCGTTCGGAATTTTACTTTCCATCTTATAAAAAATAAACATTGTTATTTTTATAAAATGTTTCGCCAATTTTCTTGAAATATACAGGAAAAATGTGTCGAAATTTTCCCCAATACGATGTATATCTATGTATAGGTTTTGTTACTGCTACCCGTATTTTGTATAGAGAAGGCTACTTGACAACCTAGTCAAATGAGATACTTTTTACACGAAATGTCAAAAAGAAAGTTTTCTTTGGAATTTGTGTGGAAATATCTCCCGTCCTGTGACGTCGTCAATAAAGCGGTCAAACGTCGCATTCATTGTTACTTGATTCATACATAAAAATCGAAATTGACTCGAAAAGTAAAAAGAAATTAATTTTTGATAATCTTATATACTGGCTTATATTTCTAGATTAGCATTTTATATTTTTCTCTTTAACCCGCTCAATTACCCTACAGTGACAAGCTATTTTTAATCCATTCCCGATTCCGGCAATTGAGAGCAATAATTATTTATTTCTTATATTAAGATAATTAATTCTTTAGAACTCTACTCTCGGCTTGACGACGACGACAATTTCCAAAATGTTTATATAACAAGGTAAGTAGACATCCTTTAATGGCCAATTAATTAGAATTAGAACAATTGAAATAAGCATAGGAAAGGTACAAGTATATTTCCTTAGAATGTAGGTAAGTAAGTTTTTATGACAACGATTTTAAGATACGTTTTTAAGATAAAGTATTATAAGATTATTATTACCTTCTGAATTAGATCATTTATCAAGGAGAAACTCAAATATATTTACGTAAAATCTATTCGCTTCGCACGATCTAAAAATCTGGGGTACTTATAAGAAATCTTTATGTATAATTGTATGTATCTTAACTCCTAATTGGACGTAATAAAAGTTAGAATAGAACTCAGTTTAAATCGAATCGTGAGACCAGGATTTGTACTCGGTTAATGGTAATAGGCTCGCCTCCTATTTCATGGGACTTAAGCATAGCTGGCAAGGTGTGTGTGCACGAGTACATTATACAGCTCTGCATATCGCTTCGGAGATACGTTACGTTATGTGAATTAGGAGACAGGGTATAAGTGCTCAAATAGAATGAGTTTTTTTTTTTGACGTGACTTATTGTAGATTTGCCGTAGATGGCATTAACTACTTGGACAAATGGGGAGGGAGCGCTGAAGGCTCTCACCCGGTACAAAGTTTAAGACAACAGGCCTGAGGGTGCCCAGTTGGGCGCGAACCTCGGTTCAGGGCGTCGTATGAGAGGAAAAATATTTGAAAGAATTAATCGACCCTAGTGGGTCGATAGCAATAAGCGCTGAATGAGGGAAATCGTCGACCACGCCGGCGGGGTCGGTATCGGGGAAGATAGAATGAGTGAAAATTACAAATTAACTTTAATTAGGTACTTTTACTATTCTCGCATGATATAATTATCTGGACCTGAATACTTAGTACTTAGCGTAGACTAATAATTCCTAGCATAGCAATCACACAGATCTCTAAAACTTTATTCATTTTGATTTTACTTTATTTTCCACTGTTCAATTCTACACAGTTTCAGTCCGAAGTGAAGTTTTCTGCTGTACGAAAGCTGCATGCATGATTTAGTGGGGAAAAGTATATTGTTTTTATCTATTTCACATGAAATACTGGAATAGTCAGCTCGGTAATAACAGTCGTATATTATACGTATGTCAAATAAATCACGTTGACGCGTAGTTACTAAATCGTGTGCACGCGCTTGTATCAAACACAAATATCATCGGTCAAATAATAACACCAACACCGCAAGGGTTGTCTTCTATCTGAGCGGACTATGTCAGTATTATAACCAGTTTTTTTTTTTTTCTTTTGACGTGACTTATTGTAGATATGCCGCAAGTGGCATTAACTACTTGGCCGGACAAAATTATAACCAGTGATCGGGATAGATAGTGCCATTTGGGGTCAATAACCCTGAAAGTTGTGGTTAATGTAGATATCGTGATCAGATCTTAAAAAATAATTAATCATTTCATGATGTGCTGGTTACCTATCATACATCCGATTTTTTTATTTTCGAATTGCATTTTGCCGTAAACGTAGATCGATGGACTCAACGACATGAGCAACTAAATGCATTATTACTTCATGATATAGCCAAACGTTCAAAATCATAAAATTAATCACCGTTAATAGCGCTGGTGTCGATTATATTTCAAACCTGATTGTTATTATATTCGATGAATTAATGTAATACAACACGAAATTTTTGAATTATCGAGATTACGTTACATTATAATATTGTTTTCTTCTTGTATTTTTGAAATGTCATAAGTACAGTCCTACTAATTATAAATGGAATCGTTTGTAAAACCAGACAAACATTAAAGTCAAAAATAAATAAATAAATTATAATAAACAAAAAACAATACAAATACAAAACCAATCTGTACAGAATTTCTGAAATTAGGTTTAAAGAATATTTATTTCTCAACACAAGACATACAATTGTCACTTATATGAGAAAAAAGTTCTCCACATTCTCGTGTGGTACCTACTCGTACTTAATTTCTGAGTCTCACATTGTATCATCACTTTTGTGTTGTAATTATGATGATCCTTGAGCCATTCGGGCATTGGATGAACGGACTACATACAGGCTGTCCCCGAATCCAATTACGACTCGCGCCAATCTGGATAGAATTTCTGACAATCTCGTGTCTGACCTCTACTTACTGAATTTCTGTGTCTTATAACTGACAAATTTTGTTGATATGTAAAAAAGAGGTTGTTTTACAATTTTATTTCCTTGCAAGGTTAGGTTTTAGTGCTGAGTCGATTATGGTTAATTTTAATTTTGTAGGTAGTTTTTTTTAATGAAGTAAGTATGTATTATACAGAAAATGTTAAATTATAACATCTCTTATCGACCACAGTTATAAATGATGTCAACATATTTAAATCAGTGTCAATTCTCAACACTATTATTATAGTCGATTGAACTAAGGACTAGAATGCCAAACGTCTTGCTTACCGATACTATCGATAGGTATATCGATATTTAGATGTAAATAATCGATTAAACGATAATCGATTATTCGGCAACACTAGGTCCAATAATCTTTTTATTCAACATTGTTAGTCTCTGGTTCCAGGTCTTTTTGGCGGGAACGGAAACGGGACGGTTGCTTTCTTCATTGAATAATCTAAATAAGTAATGCGAAATGTTGCTTTGTCGTTAATGATCGTATTAAGTTAGTAAGTACCTATCTATTTTCACTTCGTGCTCACAAGCTTCTTAACTCGAAAGTTTATGCAGACTTGAGTTAATTCGTTTGGTGTTCGGAGTAGGAGTCTGCTCCGAGGGTGGGGTCTTAGGTTTCATCATTAATCGTCATCACCTTACATCATTTCATTAATCATCATCAAGAAAAAAAATACATAAGACATGGCTGTATGCCCATACAGCATGTCAGCATAGTTCTAGTTCTAGTTAAAATGTCTCTGGTTCCAAGATACTGTGGAAATTCTATTATGACCTATTAAATGTACCTACCGCAATTTACTATGTAGAAGGAACAACTTCCGCGCTCTACCCTCTTTCCAGGCACAATATGTTAGATATAAATCGCAATATCGAACACCGGTCTTCATATCTCGTTACTTGGAAATGGTAGTTGCAATGTTAAATTGAAAGTTCATTCTTTGAGAAAAAACTTTTTAATATTCTTGACAGTTCGATAGAATTTAGTTCCCAGTTCTTGTAATACTACATAACGTTGCCTTACACTAAGTACCACGTAAGCGTCTTTATGAAAAATCATATGCTGATGTACTTTTTTTTAAACAAAACCTCGCAACAGACAAACCAGTTCCAATCCAGCTCTTGTGGTTTAATTTTTTTAAATAAACCAGATTGAAATTAATTAAAAGAAATCTAGATTTTGTTGAAGAAATCACATCAGGGGGATTAAAAGGCTACATCGAAGAAATTCATCTAAAAAAGCAATATTGCTATTTGACATTCGCGCATGTAAAAGTAAGTACACAATGCAAACAAATGTCAAATAGCAATAATGCTTTCTTAGATTAATTGCTTCGATGTGGCCATTTTAACCCCCCAGAAGTTATGTGGTTTTCACAATAAGGCGGCGATAAACTGTTTCATGTACAGGTGTTAGTGACACCGTAACGAATACTAGGGGTTATGATTCAGACTATGATTTTAAGTTAATATCAAGTGGAATTTTCCGTCGCAAAATTCACGACACTTTATAATTATATATTTTTTAATTATTATCAATTCTATTCTTTTGCGATGGAAAAGTCCATTTGATATTAACTATGAATAATGAGCTTAATCATCCTCTTACCATTCGTTACGATGTCACTTACACCCCGTACCAGTACATACAAGTAGCCATACAAGTAGGTATGGGTGTTAGTGACACCGTAACGAATAGTGAGTGGGATGATTCAGACCATGATTCTGAGTTGATATCAAGTGGAATTTTCTGTCAGACAATTCATGAAAATTTTGTTTTTATTTTTATCAGTTCCATACTTTTGCGACGGAAAATTTCACTTAATACCAACTGAGAATCATGGTCTGAATCATCCCTCAAAGTTTTCGTTACGATGTCACTAACACCCTGTACGTAATACGGAATAGACAAACCCAATCTAAACTTTACGATATTGTATAAACTTCCTTAAACTTCTACTTCTCTCTTCTCTTCTACTTCCTCCGTGGGTGAAACGATGCCATTTAAAACTTTCCGCTGTTATTGAAATCCTTACTAGAGGGTTCGTATTACAATTTTAGAGAACAATACATCCGAGCATAAACACTTTAACCTGTCTTGAAACTTAACCTGAACACAGCTTAAAATCGATTGCCTGAAAATGTTTAAAATCCTTTGCCAGCAATATACATTCTCTTTTCTTTCCTTTCTAAAATAATAGAGAAGAGAATCATGGGATTTGTGGACATACCTACTTACATAATAAATGAACGAATTTTAGTGCATAAAATAATACTAATAATAATACCTTCTTATATTCTGTATGCATTCTGTATATTCTATTATATGTCTGGTTGATGGTAACAAGCAATAATATTTATAGCTGGCGAGGAGTGGATGTGTATACTATACGCCAATTCTTAGTTCTAACTTCCCTCAATATAATTTTACATTGTGCAAGTAAAACGCATTTACCTACAGACAGTTTTGACAGACAGTTAATAAATTACCTGAGACAACATTTTATAAATGTCTGTATGTACCTCAGAATAAAAACTAGTATTTACCTAAATACAACCAAAACGAATACATGATACACTTTTTATTCTCTTTGGCCACATCTGTCTGAAAACTTACAAAAAACTGTCAACGTCTGTGATGTGATTCTTATGTAATGGTTTTATGATGAAGTTTATTTAGTATTTTGCTTTTTGTAAATGTCCAAGCTCTTACTGAGCTTATCGCACATTGCCAACGATCCCTCGACACATTTGGTAAATTATTTTCAACATCAATTTTTAAAGGGTCAGCCGGAACCCCAGCCAAGTACAAGCAAGGGCAGTAAAAGCATTTGTAATCAAAAAAGTCCCGTTGATTCTCTGTTATCTCTATCACCTGTTCAGTCCCCTATCGCGCGGGCATCGAGGTCCACCCAAGTTGGAAGCAGTTTGAAAAAGATCCGCAATGCCGGTATACAGTGTCGCGAGTCATCGCATAGGAAAGAAAGCAAATCGACAACTGTTGATATTCTTCATGATCCAAAAGTGGATCGCAGTGTCGGCGCGATTGAACTCTGTACAAAAGAAGACGCCCAAACAAATCCTGCAGAATCAAAAATTTGCCCCGAGCATCGCCGAGCATTCGCTCTTCTCGCAAAGTGGCCAATGGAATCTGTTGAAAAACAAATTGAAGCCAATATAATTAAACGAATAAAAACAACACTAACTGGAATCATCAATTTTTTTGATGCAGAAAAGATAGATATGAGTCCATATTACATTCAGGATCATAATGTGTTCAAACTTTACCGTTGCGCAAGCTTCTATCGGCCTAAAGGCGCTAGTAAAAAACATAAATCAAATGGCACGAAAACGTCGAAACGCAAAAAATATAAGAAACAACAGGAGAAGAAAATATCTGATGTCCATGTACAAACGGATGAGAAACCTGTGGAACAACCTTCTAAGTAATGTGGTATGTCTCAATAAAGAATTCTTCCCTTTATGATGCAGACTTTGTTTATTTACCGGCAACGACGCGATATTCCAGACTCGCAGTTTATTTGTTTAATATTTCACATTGCATTTAGTGGTTGTTATTTCTTATGTAAATGTATTCTTTTAATTCTATGCTTTCACCGTAGAATAAGGAATAATACTACGCTTTCACTTTAGAAGTCCTAGCTAGATATATAAAAAAGCTAAGAATTTCTAAATTCGTAACCATGTAATTTTTCTTCTGAGGTCATCAATATCGTCAAATGACAACATACTAACTACAAAACAATATGTAAGTTGTAAAATATATTAAAATGAAATATAATTTTATTATAATGAAATACACGAAATTACGTATGTGTCTGATTATGTGACAAATTGTATTATTATAATAAAATTGTGACCTGTTTATTCAATAAATATTCTGATTTTATTATTAAAATATAGATTTAAATTATGTTTTTCTAAAAACTACGTGCAACAGCGCGTGCAGCGGATCCTGTGAAAACGGGACAAGTAATGCTAGATGATAATTTTCTAGAAAGTATTATTCTTCATCTTCTATCGTGTGGGTTGTGAGGTGAATTACCAACCTCATCAACCCTGGTGTCAGTGTTACTATTGAGCCACCATAGGCCCCTGACATGACTCTGTACCTACTAAAAGGAGAAACGGATTGACTTACAGATCAAAAGGATGACATTTGTTTAGTCGAGATTGACGTCTGTTTAAAAAAAATGGCAAAGCTGTTGAGAACAATGCAACCATAGCTCATCGGACAAATTAAGACTGATAAAGATTGAGTATGTTCTATGTAACCTTGTGTCTTAGGGATTACAAACGCTGGATGCAGTCCCCCACTTAAATAACAAGCTTCGTTAGCAAGGGATCGCTTTGCTTACTGATTGTCGTAAGTTGCAAGGCTGCGAGGGACAAACAAACGAGAAGATAATCCTATAAGGATTCCGTTTTTTGTTACTTTTGAAGCTTTCTTAGAGTAGGTAAAAAAATACCTGCATATTTTTCAAATATTTTAAGAAGCGGTTGTACCTACCTTCTATTTAATTGTGATTTTTATAGCTATGTAATATCTATGTGTGTATAAGAGAAGTGTGTCAGGATCGAAGCAAATGGAATTACATGGTCTCTGCTTACCCCGATGGGAAATAGGTGTAAGTTTATGTATCTACGCTTGATATTAACTCAGAATCATGGTCTGAATCATCCCCCACAGTATTCGGTACGATGTCACTGACATCCTGTATATTAGATAATATTGAAGTGTTCAGAATTTATTTATTCAAACAATTAAAAACAAACACATCTTATAAATAAAACACCTCCTCCAATGCGTCACATCGAGGCAAGGTGCCCAACAGGCTGGCAGCATTACCCCTCTGAATCGCCAGGCTAATTCTCTGACAGAAATAACTACCAGCCCTAGTTCAGACTTATTAATTTTAGGCCGCGATATTCTAGTTATGACCAATGACTTGCATTTTAAGGTCACAGTTTCACATTCATATTCATGTTCAAAATTGTATCATAAATAATCGATATCACGTGCTTAACGACAGATGAATGGAACTCTCACAAAGAAACCCAAACGCCCGAATTAACGATAACCCACAGGTATTGTTATGGTCTGTGGGCGAACGTGAAATCGAGTTAAATGCTAATAAATAATAATACGAGTAACTGACAATAATTATGGAAATTAAAATTTGCTATTTTCTTATTGATCTTTAATTAATATAAATTGGGTTCATAGAAATTCAAGTTCCAAGTTTGGTCTGAATAAAGACCTTTGTTGGAATTTTCTTTCATTCGTTTCTAGGTAACAGCTCCAAGCTACGAGAATAATATTTCAAAATTACACAATTAAAATTTTAATAAAAATAGAACACGTATAATTATTTTCAAGTACTTTAATGCAAATTGTATATTATGTATTTCTAAATGTGCTATTACTAATTTACCAATGGATTTGCTTTTGTAAAATCCTCAATATATATTATTATATAAAAAAGGTACAAAATTTTCAATAATAAAGTCTGTTCAAATAGATACTACAAACATTGAACAGAAAGGATCGATCTCTCTCGTACAACCTTGCTCAATTCGTGAGGAGGGCTGACAACAGTGTTAGTGATGCAAACGGCAGTAGTGTTTTCCATGACCCGACTGCACCCTGGCTACAAAGAGCCGTCAAACTGACCCACGTCACAAGTTCACCCCGACCTCACATCGAATACAGTACATTTCAGCCGAGCTACTAGGAACACTTGGGCATGACTTTTTATAATTTTGTCAATTTTCATAATGCGCACACGTATATAAGCAATATACTACGCCAGTGTCTCCTTTAAAAAAACATTTTCATTTTTCCAATGCCCTCCTTGTTATTATAAATTGTTTGGGAGTTGCCACAGATTCTTTATTTGGCTGAACAACCACGACTCCGCCAATATGTAACCGCCTTTAGCAGCGGAATTTTTTCATTATAATAAGTTGTAAATTGTGTAGAATTTTTACTTTTAAGACTTCGGATATTAAAAATGATTTTTCTGAGTACTTACTTACGACTTTCAGTATGTTTTAAATCATTTTCCGGTAAAAACAACGGTACGAGTTTATACTAATAATAATAGCGCACCAAAGGCATAGTATATCAAATAGGATAAAAAACATGCAAATTCTTATCATTTTTATCGCAGGCTTGCTTCTGTAAAATACAGTAATATATTTCCTATAATCTCGTCATCGGTATGACATGAATTAACTTTCATTTACTCCCCACATTTATGGAATCTTTCTTAGTTGAAGACATAATTAAATACAATTTTAAAAACACAATACAATAGAAGTGAGATCGTAAAGCAATATCGTTAAACAAAGACGAGTTATGAGACACGCCGTTTGACCAAGGTGACGACACTTTATTATTAGTTAAACTGGGACGCTGAGATTTCCTCGAACCTCGTTGCCTTTCAGTCTACAATAACACAATGAAAGTTGTCTACTGTTCATTGTAATAAACTTTATTTCGACGAACTCCTATGCACGATTGAAGGTAACAGTTACTATTTACTTGGCCATAATATTTAGTTACTTAAGTACGTCATAAAATTTAACACATTGCTAATAATAGCCCAAATATATTCCATAATGATTTGACTTTATAGCCCATCATATTGACTGTCACTTTACAACATATTGGAATCGGCAATCATAAAATTTTACGAAGTGTAGGTTTGGTAGTAAGTTTGTGTTGCAATTTGAGATAAAACAGATTTATGGGTTGAGAGCATTAACGGCGATAAAATAGTAATAAACCTTAGGATTTGACTTCCTACACAATGTCTTGGATATCAGCAAAACGTCAATGATCGATAGAGATGGATAGTCCACAAGTGCCTTGGGGTGTTTGGAAAAAGTAAAAGTAATTTAAACTATAGCTCGGTAATCCTCGAAGACGGCAGAAGCGAAAAGCAAGGTAAACTTCAAGTTTATTATTTACATTCGATAGGCCTACCTACATCAAATATAAGTTATAATTACCTACACATACTCATCCCCGTATCCCTATCGGGATAGGCAGAGCCGAAATTCATCAGACGACCTTCTAGCCCCTCTTGATTTCAACATAAATCAGCATATTCTCAGTTCTCACCTCCTATCACGTTAGTCTAACAGCTCGGTGAGGTATAGATACTTAGTTCATCTTACGATGGATAGATAGCTGGATAGGTAAAATACTTTATTGAGCACAATGGACACAAAATACAGAGATAAGAAAGAGATGATGAGAATCAGTGGTGATGAGATGGTTGGGATGTACCTCTGACTACATTTTACCGTTATTACACCTGTCCATACCTTAATATCTGTTTTATACATGAAATGGGATGAAATAGGAATATACAGTCGATGTTCTTTCATTATTACAACATAAAATAACATTGTCATTGAAGTCTGCATCCCCGAAGTTAATTTGTTATACGTACGAGTAGGTAATTCAGTAGAATTTTTACCGAAATTATATTTATTTACTTTATATCTATAGTTATCCAGCATTAAATATCCCAACCCCATCTTTATTGTTTACCGCCAGACTGATATTAACTCGTGATTTTGTTGTAATACTGACTTGTGTGCTTTACTTACTGAAGCAATAAACTTGTATATGTCTAGTTTTATTGCGAGACTTACGATGTTCAATGCAAATAGCTATTTCTCTAGCATTTATAAGAAATCAATACAATTTACTTACGTTCATCCTTACTGCAAATTTAATTTAACCCTTACAATATAACTAATTAAGTACAAAAAGGTTCAATTCCGTTTCTATTATTATTTAATAACATGTTAGATACAATATTGTAAATATACACAACAAGCCAACAAAATATAATTTCCTCTTATAACATTCTTTCTGTTTTGAAGCACGAAATAAATTGCTTTGTAAAGAAAGACTTTGAATTTCAAGTATCTGAGTGAACACTCTACGATTCCACGAGACTCGAGTGGTTTCAGTGCTTTGGATACCTGCTTTTTTATTTTATTTTTACAATCCAAAGATCGCTGAAAACTGAAAGAACGGAACAAGAGTTCGCGTGAGTGTTTTAAATAAAAATCTCATCGGTTCAAAGGATAAGTGAACAATGCACTTTGTTTCACTGCGTGGAGATTTTATGATCGCCAAGGAGCGCATGCGCTGCAACGACTAGTCTGCAGCAAGTAATAGACAAATTATATTCTGTGTTGGAGAATTCACACGATAAACACGTACGCTTGGATGAGCCTAGCGAACGACATACATACCAACCAGCCGATACACATATGAATCGGCTCCAAATTGCGTCCGGGAATTCCGTATTTTCATACCCTATGCAACAGCCTCACACGAACTGAGTGTGGACTATTAGCTTAATTGTAGAATGTTGAGCCAGTAATGTGGATCGTGAATTTACTTTACACCTGTGACAAATCCCAATTGTAAACATTTTCCGATTCACAGCATGCATTCGATTATATAGGTTTAGTTATCTCGGCTTTACTAAATTCGTATCATTCGATATTTTAGCGCAATTTCGTTAGCAAAATGTTTGCAGTAAATTATATCTTTTATATAGCTTTAGTAAAACGTGACATAATTATTTTCTTGTATATTTCGTAAAAAATAAAATGCATTCAGAATTAATTGAGATTAATTAATCAGGCAAGGATGACCTCGTGTAAGGTTAACGGAGAGAGATATACTAATACTAATTATATGTAGACGATGGGCTTGATAACTTGAAACTAAATACTCTCTTGATTATACTCATCATAGCAACAAAGACTACAATGTGTCGGTACAAGAACATACCTACTCTTGTATGTGGCATGTTGGCAATGACCAATATTTTAAAAATACAATGTTGCTGCAGTGTTGTCGACTGCACCTTCAATTTCCTGTACATGACACACATCTAGGCGAACGTCGCAGATAGAGACCATTATTTTACTTAAAAAACATTCCATATTTTTGTTACCTACATGATTTAACTTCGACATCACGACCAGGGTGAGCAGAGACCTCAGGCAGAAATTATGGACTATGGAATTCCATTTTCTTCGATCCTGACGCACTTCTCTTGCTTCCTCCACATTCACCAATCGTTTCATACACTCACGCCGGTTCAGAGTAGATAGTACTTAACTATTTCTAAAGACATCTTCAATTTGTCAATGTCCTTCTAGGTTCTAGGTTTAGTTTAAGGTCTCGTACCGACCTTATCAACCTATTGGTGTCAGGTTTAATATTAAGCCGCCAGAGTGTGCTTGCTGAAAGTAACTACTTTTGTAATTTTGTGTTGGACTATTATACAGGGTGAAAGCTCTTACCGTTCTTCATTTTTCTAGTTTCTTCTTTTTACGTGACTTATTGTAGGTTTGCGGCAA
The DNA here is from genome assembly GCF_024362695.1 of Pectinophora gossypiella. Taxonomy (NCBI): domain Eukaryota; kingdom Metazoa; phylum Arthropoda; class Insecta; order Lepidoptera; family Gelechiidae; genus Pectinophora; species Pectinophora gossypiella. The sequence continues at coordinate 8,396,898 of NC_065409.1, forward strand.
ATGGCATTAACTACTTGGCCGGAATTTCTCTAGCCAAGGACCATCATGAGTGCCATCCAGGGGCAATCTACAACGCGGTGCTTAAAAAAGCCACATCGAAACAATTTATTTAAAAAAGCAACATTGTTCTATGTGTCTATTATTTTATTTTACTTATTTGCGCGCTACACTGCAGCTGTACAAATGTACCATATCCTTTGCCGAAGGTTGTCTGGAAGAGATCGCTCTTAGCGATAAGGCCGCCTTTGCCCACCTTAGAATAAGTTTATCCTGTAAATGTTTTGTGAATTTGTGTGCAATAAAGTGTTTTATTATTGTTATTATTATTGTTATTTGACATTTGCTTGCATTGCGCTCTTTACTTTCATATGCGCAAATATCAAATTGCAATGTTGCTTTCTTAGATGAATTGTTTCGATGTGGCCTTTAACCCCTTATGTCACGTAAAAAATCTTGTAAACGGACAGTTTATGGGGGTAGGGTACATCACATCGTGTCTACATAATGATGTTACATAGCTATATCGATAACAAAATGGAAGACGACAAATAAATGCGCACGTTAGTTGTAAGGGCTCGGCCGTGGCAAACCCAACGTGACTCGACACTTTTGCGAAGGCCTACAATTTGATTACAGGGCTTCGGTCCCTTACAGGCAGTATCTCTTGTCACTCCTGCCAGTTAACCTTTCCCGGCCGAGAATTTTCCAGCGCAAAAGCGAAAAATAACACCAATATTAATAATCTCAATATTAACTGTATTCGTAACGAAGCGTTGAACATAGTGTTGTGGAATGTATTATCGATACTTACATTCACACAGTACATTATTATTATAGCATATTATCACCATTTTATACATGTAGCTTAATCTTGAATCAAGTTTTTAATAAACGTTAAAACACGAAATTACTTTGGAATTTGTATGAAAAGCAACATGTGACGGCATAGGAAAACGTGACAAAATGTCGTACTTGTTATTACATTTTTCTTTATTGAAATTCATAAATAAGTTAAATAGAAAAAAGAAAACGTTTTTTGTCACCTTTAGGTCTGTCTTTATTTAGTAATCAGAATTTCATAAGTTATATCTCATTCGTTACGATGTCACTTACACCCCGTACAAGTACATACAGGTAGCTATACATAAACGTAGGTACGGGTGTTAGTGACACCGTAACGAATACAAAGGGGGATGATTCAGGCCATGATTCTGAGTTTCTATCAAGTGGAATTTTCCGTCGCAAATTTAAAGATATTTTTAGATTTTTTTTTTAAATTTTTCAATTCCATACTTTTGCAACGGAAAATTCCACTTGATATCAACTGAGAATCATGGTCTGAATCAATCCTTAAAGTTTTCGTTACGATGTCACTAACACCCTGTATATGACTTAGGAAACTACCCAACGAGAGCTGTGGCTGGAATATTAAAGCATCCGCAACGAAAATAATGCTCAGTTTCTTTTTATGCAATCTCACGCCATTGTACGGAGAACAGTTCTACCTATTATAGCACCGGCTTAATATGTTTACCATCCCGATCTGATTGACTGCCTCTATGGCTATATTGGCTATAGTGATCGAGTCGTCTGCGTCGTGAATTACGTCGATAACATTTTCACTGTCGCATCCCTTACAAGCAACTCCAGTAAACACTAAAACATTCAAATTTCACGTTGTATGCTAGGCAATGGAGCAAGAATGATTGCCATCATTAGGAGCCTAATCATTCTCAACACCCTTTTCAAATTTACTTTGTTCTTGAATACATAAGTACCTCTAATTAATCTTTTTGTAAAGAATTTTACTTCAACTTCTTGAGATTCTGAATTATTGAGGCGGTTGTCTGCATCACTAGATTTGAAGTACAATAGAAAATTATAAACTTACTGTAGACGTGAATAATGTATTTTCTTTGATGGAAAAGTAATCTCTAAATGCCTCATAATTGAAGAACTTAATGTTTTATACTTAAACATAATCCATGTGCATTATTTTTATATAATATGCGCATACATTAATAATGTTATTTACATAAGACAAAATATATTCTGTCTACTAATTATATCTATTAATCTATTCATGAATTATTCTAATAAGAGTCGTAATGTGGATTTCCAAGAAAAACAAACGGGGCCTGTTGGGTCACGAGCATTATATTAATATGTATATACTTTGGTACCATGTCACATTAACTTTTTTGACAAATTGAACTGTAAGTCTCACTAAATGTCAAATATGTTAGTGCGACAGCGTCCTAAAGTGGGTACATTATATTGCTCATGCCTGTTCATCTTGGTCAATGACATGTTCACGGGTAACGAGATACAATAAAACCGTACCATGCACGAAAAAGAAAAAAAGAAAAGCTTAGAATAGTTTACGTATCATGGAAGAAGCAAAAGTGTTGTGCGAGTGTATGTAGTACTATTATTCTAGAGGCCTCTATGGTCCAGGGGTTGAGCGTTGGACTCACGATCCGGAGGCCCCGGGTACGAATCCCGGTGGGGACATATCACAAAAATCAATTTGTGATCCCTAGTTTGGTTACGACATTACAGGCTGATCACCTGATTGTCCGAAAGTAAGATGATCCGTGCTTCGGAAGGCACGTTAAGCCGTTGGTCCCGGTTACTATTTACTGATGTAAGTGAGTAATCGTTACACGAGCCATGTCAGGGGCCTTTGGCGGCTCAATCATAATCCTGACACCAGGATTGATAAGGCTGGTATTCCACCTCACAACCCACACGATAAGAAGAAGATTCTAGAGGTATATTCTATGATGCCGTACGGTCACGAGTACTAATATGTAGACACTTTGAAACCACGTCACATTAACTTTTTTGAAAAATTAAACCGTAAGTCTAATTAAATGTCAAATATGATAGTGCGAAAGGGTTCTAAAGTGGGTACATGATATTGCTTATGACTGTACCTGACGAAGTGGATTTAGTGGTCTCTGCCTACACCAATGGGAAACAGGCGTTATCCTGTATGTGTATCTATTTTATCGCGTGTCCACTAGATTTCGAGTTTACACTTTTTATATTTTTCGTAGTCAACTCGCCTGGATGGTTTTATGAAACTAGGCCAGTTAGGGGTAATTTCTCCTAAAAAATGATTAATCGTGTAAATTCGCCCGCAGCCCAGTATTCTGCAGGCGACTTGCCACATAACCCTAATAAATACGATATAGTATTAATAACTGCTTTAAAAATAATACTCGTGCATAGAGTCACTAACTGGTTGGCGCCATTTACATTTTAAAAACAAAAGCTGTGACTCAAGAAACCGGAATAGCTACCCAAAACTGTTATTGTAGTATTGTACAGCTCTAGAGATAACGATGCTAATGAGATAGTGTCATAAAATGTTTATATCATCATCTGTTATTAAGCTACACATACTTGTCGTCATATATTTATCATGTAACATTAATTTAGCGTCCTAACTAAGTACTGTTTACCCGACTACGGCGAAGCAAAAGGAAGGTTATGTGTTTGACCGCTATGTATGTATGCACATCTGTTCCAACCTAAATTCTACACCACCTGTCAGAATTTAACAAATGAGGTGTCATAAGAAGAGTCTTGATTGTCCGGTGGTTATAGGCTATGTGACGTCACATTAAATTATTATTCGGAGCAAAATAAAGAGAAGCAATATAGGTAGCAACATATTATGTACCATCCAAATATCAAGCAATTATTTTTATATGTCTCGCCCTTACGTTATATTTTTGAATAATTATGTCATCATCATCATCAGCCCATAAACGTCCCCACTGCTGGGGCACGGGCCTTCCCTATGGATGGATAGGGAGATCGGGCCTTCACGCGGGCCCAGTGCGGATTGATGGTTATTAACGACTGCTAATGCAGCCGGGACCAACGGCTTAACGTGTCTTCCGAAGCACGGAATTATGCACGAATTATGTAGTTAAAATAAAATAGATAATTATCAAGTTAAATTTATACAACGCCATCTATATTGTTTTTTTGGAACGTAGCCTGGAAAATCCCTCATCTCTTTATAAGGGTTCATACATAAAGCGCATTAGAAACTTAGTCTAATGTTCACAATTTTCTACCTTCTCATAGTTCTGTTTGCCAAACTGTCAGTATTTGCTTACATGTTCAGTAATTTTGCAGGTAAAATGATAACAGTGCTAATTCCTGTAAACACTATCTAATTTTATTTTAAGTTATATCTGTCATTTTCTTATCCGTTGGAAAGAGAGGGACGGGTAATCGATAGGCATAAAAATGGAATACACGTCAATTCTAAGCACAAATCTAAAACAACCGTCTAAAAAATTTACATCAGCCAATAACCCGACGGAATTAAGTAGACAGCACGTCAAACAGATTGCACACCAGCGAGATGCCTATTTTATTCGCACGGGTTATTAATTTGTTTTAAAATTAACTTGTTGCCAATCATCCGTCCCTTTCCTTTTCGGCGGATAAGAAAATGACAGGTATAACTTAAAATAAAATTAGGTGTCTGCAGGAATCGGGGCCATTATCTTATTTAATTTATTGTAACAATGGCAAGAAGGCAAGAAAGGTTGCTGCATGTACAGTCATGAGCAATATAATGTACCCAGTTTAGGACTCTGTCGCACTAACATATTTGATATTTAGTGAGACTTACAGTTCAATTTGTCAAAAAGGTTAATGTGACATGGTACCAAAGTGTATACATATTAATGCTCGTGCGTGACCGTACCTCTAACTACCTCCATTGGGGTAAAGTCGTGAGCTCATGTTATGTCAATCGTTATAAAGTAACATGATAATAAACTACATTACCTGGGTTAAAGGTTGATTGATGGAATATAACTTAGTAAGGGACCACGTGACCAAAGAGTGAGTTGACTCGTGTTAAGGCGCGTGATTCCATCCAATGTGAACATTCATAATGTTTGGCACGTCAAGGGCCTTCAAGCGGAAGGGATTCAAATAAAAAAGTATACTTAGCTAGTAAAGTATAAATAGTATACCTAAACTAAACACCATAAAAAGTTTTAACAAACAAGTATGCAAATGTAAGCCGCTTAAATTAACACAATTAAGAACTTAATTAGTTAAGTAATTAGAAGATTAATAATCCATGTTAAATGTGTAGACCTAAATTAAAAGTGGCTAAATGTATTTTATAAGTCTTTGTTATAATGTGTTTTGTATTTTTGAACCATAACTTAATTATTTATACTACTTACTTGTTTTTTTTTTCTAAATTGTCTTACTGGAAACTAAAAGCCCCTTGTGTTCTCCGCTCCACTAATCTCATAACGTCAAGAGAATCAATATACTTACTGAGATACAAACAAATACCTACAAACACACATACACATAACAAATACAACAAATACTTTACTTTAACAAATACTTTACTGTACACACAGGAAATGCAGAAATACAAAACAGAAGAGAAATGGAAAGAGTACAATAGGCGGCCTTACTGCTAGGAAGCAATCTCTTCCAGGCAGTTTTTTTTTATTGAATATGTAAATGTTCAATTATTTTACATCACCGACATTAAGTTTCGCCATGATATAAATAATACTCATGAAACTAATGAATGGCTGACTTAAGTTTCCAACTAAGCTTTGTAGGACTGTGAGCTACCCGGGTTCCTAGGCTTCGAGTGTCTACGTTAGGTGGATTGTGGCTTCAATGAAGCAACTTCGATTCGGCAGTTCTCGAGTTACGAGAGAATTGGTCCACCTACGTGTTACCTGACTATTTTCCTTTACACCCAAGAACTATTCTGTTATAACTATAACTTCACTAATTAGGCTTCTGGCGTAATTGCTCAAGTTAATAATTTTACTTAGGTATACTTTATGTCTGCGTTGTGTATTTGTCTAGGTTAGACAATGTTAAACACATTTCTTAGTATGTACTCCTGTTCGAATGATGACTATTTTTTGTTACGTTGCTCCTTTTCATATGAAAAGATGTTTTTTCCTTGCAAGAAAATTTGTGACGTCTGGAGTAGATGTATGCAAATAATGTTTCATAGAAAAAGATGACATTCATTCAACATAATTAATCTCAAAGAACTTATTAAAAAAATCGTAATAATAAAGGGTAAAAACATACACCTGTACCCATACATACATACATAAACTCACGCCTATTTCCCACCGGGGTAATCAGAGAATACGGAATTCCATTCGCTTCGATCCTGACACACTTCTCTTGCTTCCTCCACATTCATCAATCGTTTAATACACGCGCGCCCGCTCACAGTAGATCGGATAGGACATCTCCAATTTGGTCAATTTACGCCCTTCTTGGTCTTCCTCTGCCAGCCCTACCACCAACCTTCGCTTTACTCTATATTTTTGCACAATACACATACATACATAAACTCACGCCCGTAATCCCTAATGGGGTGGGCAGAGCCACAAGTAATCAAAGACAACTTGCAGCCACTGTTGATACGATGTCGTAAGCTGGATATGATGAACCTTATGGTGATAAGGGATCAGCCTATCGCCCATAACATTACACAATAACAACTGGAAAATTCATTATTCATTCTACTTGGGTACTTAATTCATTTATTCATTCCGCTTGTTCTAACTAAGCAGCTGTAACAAATCTTTTGCTATAACCCTTACACCACGTAATCAACTAATCGTGCGTTTAGCAAACTGTGTTATAAGAACATGAATAATATTATCTAGAATACATAAACAAAAACGGAAACTCACGCTTTTATAGCCCATTGCGGGATATGCATTGTCACTGGACACCCATCGCATCCCTTTTGGTTATGTCGTAGGATTAAACATGGGTCCATCTCATTCTCAGTAGATATAATCAAGTTACATAATCACCGAGTTACGTAGTCATTCACCTACAAAGTCTCGAATGAAGAATGTCTGCGACCGGTTAGGCAGAATCGTAGACTTTTGCAGACCGTCAAAGAGTTGCTTATCTCGGACATGTTCTTCGCCCATTTACACGAGAAATATGCGTTTCTTTAGCTTATTATAGTGGTTATGATGCTTATTAAGGTGGAATAGTGGTTTTCACTAGCACACATATTTCGACGAATACATACACTATACTAGATGAGCTAAGTAACCACACCTTATGGTGGTGAGCGGTATCGTCGTCTATAATGGTCGAGCCAACTGTGTTAGTGAAAACCATTATTCCACCTTAATAAAGTTAGTTTAGTGAAATGTGCACTTCAGATAAATGAATAACTCATTGCTCCAAGTCCGGTACCGGGGATCGATCTAGCGCTCCCCGCGCGCGCTATTAGAGAATCAAGCCGGTGACATACCTATAGCCAACGGTAACTAGAATACAAAGGCATAAAATTTTCAATATTATATCCCTGTCCCTCGATGATCGGTGCTTGAGTGGTGCAAGTCTGTTGATGTATGTTAATATTTTTATGAAGCAAGCTGTATAGCTCTAAATATACATAGATACACAAGAATCGTTCGACCTAATATCGACTGATACGTCACTATGCTAATGAACGTCACAACACTATCTTACATACTTTGACAGATCTAATTCTTACCGCGCATTTGAGACGATTCTAAAATGTTATCTTATTGAAATATGATCAATCATTGTACTGAACTGGTGGTTCTGTTTAATAATATAGAGCACCAGAAAAGCAGTACAGCAGCAGAAAAGTCTAGACTGTATTAAAAATATCCTCGTCTAAAATAGAAGTGTTGCAAAATCTTTAAAAGTAACAAAGTCAAATCTGTATGGCAACGTTAAGTGTAGGCGTTGGTTTAAAATGTTTGAGTAATCATTTAAAAGTTGTTGATGAAAGAATTGTAGCTTGCCACGTTTTTCGCATCCATCACGGAGTTGGAAACTTGTTTTCGAAAGTGGCAAGTGGAAGCACGATACTTGTGTAGTTGTGGCACTGTTGGCTATGAAGCGAGTGTACTGCTCAAAACGGACAAAACCTTCAACTCTTTTATAAACGGATGGACTTTAGACGACATGAAAGAACCAGAAAGTTCACGGATTTATTTATATCGGGTGGTGTGGCTCTTGCTTCTAGTGCAACAACAAAATCATTTACAACTAGATAATATATACATACCTACTTATTTTTCTACGCAGTGTTAGAACAGAATGAATCGACTTAATCTCGACTGATACAACACTATGCTAATGAACGTCACAACACTAGCTCGTGGACTCTGACAGATCTAACTCGTAAGTATTAAAATATAATTACTAATTGTACTGAACCAGGCGTTCTGTTTAATAATAGGTATAAATACCTATTCAATATGCCTTGTTATATACTACAAAGTTGGACAATGCTCCAGCTTGTGGACACAGACTTTTCCTCATTATCCGAAGGAGTAAACTTCACTACACTACGCCATTGTAGTTTTCTTTTGTTTGTTATTGCTAACTAGCTGTTCGCTACTCATCTGCTGCGGAATCCAAACTCAAATAGCGACTAACAATGACGAGTACCAAGAATAAAGTATTAATAGATTTAAACCATAACGATGTCGAATAAGGGCTTACTATTGTTATTCGTTTTATAACCGATTTTAAAAAAGGAATATTTTTATTCGTCTATGGTAGGACTTTTTGGCGGGAACGGGAACGGGACGGTTGCTTTCTTCATTGAATAATCTAAATGATTAATACGAAGTTATGTTTCGTGGTTAATGATCGCATTAAGTTAGTCGGAAAACATTCGCAATAGTGTTATTATATCGGAATATTCAATAAACAAAGTGTACCTATCTATTTTCGCTTAGTGCCAACAAGCCGCTTCATAACTCGAAAGTTTATGCGGACTTTTAGGTTAATTCGTTTGGAGTTGGGAGTAGGAGTCTACTTCAAGGGTGGGGGCTTAAGTTTCATCATTCATCGTCATCAGCTTTCATCATTTCTGTATGGCTGTATGGGCGTAGTTCCCTTTGCCTTGCCCTTCCGGGAAAACTAAAACAAATAAAAAGCGTCTATGATAGTCTAGAAAAACGCGTTGTCTGTTTCACGTTCATTAGAACATAGAATTTTTATATTAAGTACCTACAATAATGTAAATACCTAGAATAAAGTACCTGTATAAATTTGTTATTCCAGCCTAGTTTCAGGAGCTAAAAATTCTGAAGAGAAAGATACAGGAATAAATCACTTAGTTGCGTTCAATACTACCTATTCAATATTCTGAAATATCTAACCGTTTTCAGACGTTCGCGTGTTGACTAAAATGTCAATAGCCTGGTACTAAAACTTCCGAAGTACTTAAATCATAATGAAAATTCTCGCTTCGTCAAACATAAATTCTGATTTAATAAGTCTAGAACAAGTTTCTAATACGAAATGAAGGTGGATATTGTTTCAAATCGCCCAGGCAGGTGTTTATTGCGTCAAATCGATTCTTAAGTTGTTTGTTGCGTGAGCAGATTAATGAAACAGTAAACAAAAGTGATACCGTCATTTTATCGTTTTTATTACCGTATGTTTATGTACTAACGACATAGGTTAGTACAGAACAGGTTAGTATAGGTTTTCAAGTGTCCCATATCACATATTTTATTTAAGCGTCACAAGACAAATAAGCTAGTAACTAGTCAAATCAGTTACTTTTTATTAAATGTCAAAATACGAAATTACTATGGAATTTGTATGAAAAAGCACACTGTGACGGCATAGGAAAATGTGACAAAATGTCGGACTTATTATTACCTACGTCTTTCTTGATTAAAACTCATAAATAAGTTAAATAGAAAAAAATAAATGCTTTTCGTTAGTATTAAAATCACTCGATCAAATTGTACTTGTCGTCAGGTAAATCGAAATCAAAAGAAATTGTTTATTTGTACTCAAAAACAAATCAATTTTTTCCCCTCATAAATAATACATTTACACAACTAGCCTGTATCATAATCATAAAGGGGTTTCCTTTGAACTAAGAAAAAAATATCTAGTGGAAAGTGCTCAAATTGGCCAACTTAGATTTAGGTTAAATTGTTGTTATGAAATATACACAACTTATATTTAGGTACATCAACCCACATTCCCGAGAAATACATTTTCGGACGTGTGTGACTTAACCTGTATACCTTAACCATAACCCATATTAGGCTGGTTTTTCCTCCGCGAGTTGGAAGGTCAGACAGGCAGTCACTTCTGTAAAAAACCGGACCTGTCAAATCTTCAGGTTGAGTAAGCGGACCCCGTGAAAAACAGGATAATGCTAGCGTGATGATGATGATGATATTTAGGTACATCAAACATAGTTTGGTCTTCCTCTTCTATCGTGTGGGTTGTGATGTGGATTATCAACCTCATCAATACTAGTGAAATTGAGCCACGAAAGGCCCCAAAGGCTCACGTAACTACTACATACTTACATCATTAAGTAGTAACCAGCACCAATGGCTTAACGTGCCTTAAGAAGCACGGATGATTTTACTTTCGGACAATCAGGTGATTACCAAACTAGGCATCACCGAGATAGTTTCATTATTCTTACCTCTACCACAGATCATATAATATAGCATGCTACTTAATATAAGCATAACCTAACGTGGGCCAAACATAACAGAGAACTGCTAAGTGTACCTAGAATACCAGGTAGGTATACCTTGAACAAATAGGAAGTCAATTTCCCATGTTAATTTAATGCTATTACGCCCACTGGACCGACCACCACTCAGCAGAATTGATCTAGTACTGGCTCACGCCTCAAGGAACGTGTTAAACATTCGGCAGTACGCAGACGGCCACGGTGACGCATGTCTCATGAAATATATTGACAATCCATTGTACCTATATTTTGCATACAGTTGCTATCATCATCATCAGCCCATTAACGTCGCCACTGCTGAGGCACGGGCCTTCCCTATGGATGGATAGGGAGATCGGATTGATGGTTATTAACGACTGCTAATGCAGCCGGGACCAACGGCTTAACGTGCCTTACGAAGCATGGAGGAGCTCGAGATGAAAACTTTTTTTTTGTGGTCACCCATCCTATGACCGGCCTTTGCGAAAGTTGCTTAACTTCAACAATCGCAGACCGAGCACAGTTGCTATACCAGTAAGTATTTTTATGTTCCAATAGTTTGAAGTAAATAAATGAACATCGAGACGCACGAGTGTGCGACTCCCAAGTGCCACTATATACGACGTTGTCACTCCGACTAGCGACAGTGCGAATATCAGTCTCAAACGCCTACTATTACTTTGATGTGCCTATTCTGATAGTGCAAAAATTTTGCGTACAAAAATTTTACCTACCATGTAGTTAAATAGGTAGTTGTAGGTTGGCGAATCACTCTCGCAATAGATGTGATCGAACGGAAGAGATCGTTTTAATTATTATCTCACCTTAATGCTGGTATTTGTATGGTTATTATAAAAAAAAATGCCGATGACAGTGAAAGCTACATCGAACGTCAATGCCACTGTCGTGTTATACAAATTTATAATAAGTACTTACATAAACAGCCTATATAGGCTGTTTATGTCCCCCTGCTGGGCACAGGCCTCCCCTCAATCAACCGGAGGGGTATGGACTATGGAGCATACTCCACCACGCTTCTCCACTGCGGGTTGGTGGAGGTGTTTTTATGGCTAATAGCCGGGACCAACGGCTTAACGTGCTCTCCGAAGCACGGAATCATCTTACTTTTTCGGACAATCAGGTGATTCAAGCCTGAAAAGTCCTTACCAAACAAAGGACAGTCTGACAAAGTGATTACGACAATGTCCCCATCGGGAATCGAACCCGGACCTCCAGATCGTGAGCCTAACGCTCTAACCACTAGACCACGGAGGCTGTTACTTAATACATATAAAAACTCACTATTTCCCACCCTGACACACTTCTCTAGCTTCCTCCACATTAATCAATTGTTTCATACACGCCCGCCGGTACAGAGTAGATCGTACTGAACCTTTTCTAAGGACATCTCCAATTTGGTCGATGTACGTCCTTCTAGGTCTTTCTCTGTCAGCCCTCTTAATTAATAATTAAAATAATGAACCAAGCCCCGTGTGGAAACCGCCTTCGGTTGCAGCTGTTACCATAATATTAATTCAGTTCGGGCAATTGTCGAACTGTATCAACTAAATATAATAGGTCTAAAAGCCTAAAACCTAAAACTCAAATTGCAGAACGATTCCCTTAGTAGAACCATTTTTTTAGACTTCTGGATGCTGTGCTTTAGTGTGAGAATTCCTTGTTGCGTTTGACTTTTGTTAACTAAATCTTTTAGACAAAATATTTTTGTTTGTTTTGCCTCTATGCAATAATCCCAGGAAATACGTATACTATTATCTGTGCTCTATTTCTAGTCAAGGTATATGTTTAACAAGTTTTCTCAAATTTTATTTATGTTTTTTTTAGTAGCGATGAAACCTGACCAGGCTTATAAACTTTATTAGCCGCGCCCCAATACCTTTACGACTGCTTTAATTAATTAAAGATTTATTACCTTACGCAATATGTTGTTCTACGTAATTACGTAGGTATCAGTTGCGAAAATATTGCTGCAGAAACCACCATTCCCGAGCGTTGTAACTTCGCGGAATATGTACCTGGATTGAATCGATTGAAAACAAACTTCAGCGTATTTGTGATAGGCATTGAAGACATATTTTCCTAATATTACACAACAACCTCACAGAAATAAAAAATAAACATTATTACGCTTGACTAGTCGCTCGTCGCGACAGAATAAAGGTAGATACAGACCAGTGTTATGAGGCATTATGTAACGTGTTATACAGCTAGCGTTTGTGGAGTCAGTACGGGAACAAGGCGCTCGTAGCGAGCATCAACACACATTTTAGCACAGAGCCACACCCCGGACACTTCATACAAACAACTTCGTATTACACAGATACTACACATTGACACACGCGCACCTGTGACGTCTGAGGGTTGCCAATTACAATACTCAATTTAACCATCATTACTCACTTAGGTAGGTAGCACTACTTACGATAGAAGTCTGTTAGAACAAATATTCTAATCAGACGAAAGAACGTCGCCTTCCAATTTCAAAATTCGAACATAATAAACTAATAAAATCAGCCTTCACGATTCAAAAGTAAAGTATGACCGAGAGGAGGTGAGGTAAACCTAGCACAGACGCTGGTGGGGGGCAGAGACTTACCGTTCTATAATCAATTCCTTATTCTATGACACGGCGTAACATATCGTGCTCGCTGCGAATAGTAAATTACGCCTCGTAAAACCGGTCAGTACCCACCTTTATGTTCAAGCTTCAACGGAGAGTGCTTATCCGATTTATGAAAGGAAAGCTACGACATGGTACCTATGCAAACAAACAGATAGTAAACAACATGATAAAACGAACACATTTCATAATGTCATAGTGACGAAATCACTGAGTCTAGTACTGATAATGTAAGCACTGTGTTGTTATTAGTATTTGTAGAAGATTAAGTTTTGCGAACGGTGTCCAATCTAGGTAAGAATAAACTTCTTCTTAATACTGAAGAGACTTTGTAATAGGTATGGGACTAAAAGGGGAGAATAGAACTAAGAACGGACAATAGGGTATTTGACCGGGTCAAAGATAAATTGTACAATGCTAATCTAGAAATAGAAGCCAGTCTAAGATGATCAATAATCAATCTCATTTTACTTTTCGACTTATTTTCAAATTTTATTTATGAATTAAGTAACAATGAATACGACGTTTGACTGCTTTTACAGATGACGTCACATGACGGTATTTTCATACAAACCCCATAGAAAACTTTCGTTTTGACGTTTCGAAAAAGGTATCTCATTTGACTAGGTTGTCAAGTAGCCTATACTAAATAAATGTTTATGACACAGATATCTGATATTTCAGTGGACGTGAATTTATTTTTTATTTTTTTTTCTTCTGGCTTCCGCGGCTAGCGATGTGCCAATGACAAATCTTGAGTGATCTTAGTCTTCAATAATAATTATCGTGGTATCATTATGGCATTTCATATTGTTACTGTGCAGTCGTTAAAACGAGGAAAATTTTCAATAATAAAATATACCGGATAGGGAACGGAATTTGGAAAAGGTGAGGATCAGGAGAGGAATAATAATTAAATAATTATAAAAAGAGGAAGTTAAATTTTAATATCATTAGTATTAATAAACATCCTTAATAAACGATAGACTGAAGGATTATTTGAAGATAAAAGGATCTGGATAGAAGTAGGAAAAGGAATGTGTAAATGTGTAAGTCCCTGAAAAAGTTGAGCATTATCGTATTTAGGGCAATTCAGGAAGATGTGATCCACATCCTCCACCTCACCACACTCACATAAAGCACTGTCCACTATATGAAATTTAGCTAGATGAGCAGACGTACAAACGTGACCTAATCTCATACGAGTCAGGATGCACGATGCCGTCTTGCCCAACAGCAACCGCGAGAACCAGGGTTTTGCAGGAATTTCACGTTGAATAGAAGCGAAATAGTTAAATATTATAAGAAGTGGGTATGTACTTTCCCGCTTCTATCCTCCCAAGTGTAACATTATGGACGAATGACAGCTTTTTATGGAAATTCAAAGCGTCATCGTTTGAAGAATGTCGTGATCAGTGACAGATCATCTTCACATTATAGATGATTTGATAACACCACACGCCTTTGACAAGATTTTTTAAACCAAACTGAAGTCATCGTTTCAATAAAAAAAAACACACGAGTCTCATGTGTCAACCGGAGTTTAGAAAACTATGTTCTTTGGTACATGTTGTAAAAATCACATTCAATTTTTTTATTTTTTTTTCCTTGAAAATACATTGTGTATTTCCTAGTTATATAAATATAACTTTCCATTCTATACGTGCCTACATGTACTCTAGAATTGTATTATATGTATTATATAATACGAGGCGACAGCAAAAGGAAAATAAGGAAATAATAAGTAGCATCTTAGAAATTCAATCAACCTGGGATTACCGAACCTTATGCCAAATCCGCAGATTATGTTAAACCCCTTTATATAAAAATGTGCATAATATAATAAAGCGTAGAGAGCCACACATCGTCTGAATAGTGACCTGCAACCACTTTTAATATGGCTGTGAATACTTCCAGAAACTTTTGATATGAAGTCCTAAGATGGATATTGCATATCCTACAGCCCATAACAATTGTTCATCATGTCAGACAAGACATAATAGGGTATTTTCCAACTAGTCAAATCAGTAACTTTTTAATAAACGTCAAAACGCGAAATGACTATGGAATTTATATCAAAAAGCACACTGTGACGTCATTAAAAGCCTGACAAAATGTCGGACTTATTATTACATTTTTCTTGATTAAAATTCATAAATAAGTTAAATAGAAAAAAGAAAATGTTTTTGGTTAGTTTTCGATCTGTCTTTATTTAGTAATTAGAATTTAATTTATCTTGAATCTAGTACACGACCCAATTCCTTTGTCGGATATTACGACATGCCCGGGAAGACAAGTAGCTGAACTTATTCTGTTTTTTATGCGCTCTCACAACAATATAATAATATCTAGAAGTAACTACATTACATACATTTAAAACAAATAGTCTTGAGAACAGAATAAGAATATTAATCAAAAATGTAAATTTAGTATCCGACGACTATTCTGGCACACACAACACCGTGTATAACTGCTATGCTAACAAGATAGAGCCAGTCAACCGTATTTGATGCGTGAATGAAATAGGCAAGGATAGGCTTGTTTTAATAGGCAAATGAGAGGCCCTTAATGCCAAACATTACATTGTGTTACAAATACATAGCTCTGGGAACTACCCGTTTGTTAAAAAGCTGTTAGTCATATAATTGAGCATAAATATAACAAGAAAAGTCGTACATAAGTCCATCATAACTATTGATAACCATTCTACGTATAGCATCTCAATGGCAGTCCCAATAAGGTTTAGAATTAGAACAAGACCACGCTCTTGCCGGTGGCTCACTTTCTCCATACTACTTTTTTAGGGAAAAATAGGGATTCCCTCTTGTTTTCCGCCCCGCAGTACGGTCACGAGTACTAATATGTATACACTTTGAGACCATGTCACATTAACTTTTTTGATAAATTAAACCGTAAGTCTCATTACATGTCAAAATATGGTAGTGCGACAGGGTTCTAAAGTGGGTACATGATATTGCTCATGACTGTAATCTGTCTGACGAGAGCGGAATGTCGCCCAGAATAGTATATTTCAACAGTCACTGCTGCCTTCTGTCAGGGCAGGGATTTTTACTAATCATCATCATCAGCCCATTAATGTCCCCACTGCTGGGGCACGGGCCTTCCCTATGGATGGATAGGGAGATCGGGCCTTAAACCATCACGCGGGCCCAGTGCGGATTGATGGTTATTAACGACTGCTAATGCAGCCGGGACCAACGGCTTAACGTGCCCTCTGGAACATGGAGGAGCTCGAGATGAAAACTTTTTTTTTGTGGTCACCCATCCTATGACCGGCCTTTGCGAAAGTTGCTTTACTTCAACAATCGCAGACCGAGCGCGTTAACCGCTGCGCCACCGAGCTCCTCAAACGTCATTTTTACTAATACATCACATTAATTATAAAAGGAGGGAAATAAAATACTTATTTATGAAGTATGTAGAGAAGTTAGTTGCGCTAGACGCACGGGCGCCATCGACTCTCTGTCATAATAACACATGTCAAATCGTGAAAACGCGAAATGAAAAAGCACACTGTGACGTCGTAGAAAAACATGATAAATTGTCGCGCTTATTATTCCGTTTTTCTTGATTAAAATTCATAGAAAAAGAAAATATTATTTGTCACCTTTAAATCTGTCTTTGTTTAGTAATCAGAATTTAATAATTTATCTTGAATCTAGTAGACGACCCGATTGAGAGTGCTATGGCCTTTATGGAGTAAGTATATACCATTATTTTGCTAAACTGGACTAGATACACTTTGCGTGTGTCATCTTATATAAAACTATTGCTACCGATGACGATTAATATGGATATACTTTTCCAGACCTAAACATCAGGCAACTACCGTTTTACTGAATTGACTAAGTATATTGGTCAAAGACAAAGAGTTTAACGTGTTATTTTTATATAACTTAGACGGCAAACAGACAAGCAGGCTACCTGTTGGTGATGGTGGATTAATTCACATAAAAAACTAATTCATAGTTATATCTACCTTTAAAAGTCTTAAAAAAGAACATGCGCCTTTAAATTGTTATCTTAATTTTTTTTCTTTTTTTTTTCTTACAATTGATGTATGACGTTATAATATATGTCTAATCAGGTTTTAATACTAGGAACTCAGACGAAAACTTGACACACTTTATAAGTAAGTATATAATTAGGTAATTTATATATTCGTCGTCACAAATAAGCTTTGACTTTATGTAAGTACATAGAAACAAGCGCAATACAACTTGATTAACAAGAACAACCTGATAAACATGACGTATACTTATTAAAAGTACCTTGGTAATTTGCGATTCCGGGTAAGATATAGATAACGTAGATATTTTTTATTTTTTATTTGTAAGTATGTCGTTTCTATATCTTGTTAGCAACATTATTATTATTATTAACAGACTACATGATATAGTGGTTAGTACGTTAGGCTCACGTTCTGGAGATTCGGGTTCAATTCCTGAAGGGGACATTATCGAAACCACTTTGTTGACTGTCCTTTATTTGGTAAGGACATTGCAGGCTTGAATCACATGATTGTCCGAAAAAAGTAAAATGATTCCGTGCTTCGGAAGGCACTTTAAGCTGCTAGATCCGACTATTAGCCGTAAAAATACCTCCACAGCAGACACTCCCTTCGGTTGATTGAGGGAGGCCTGTGCCCAGCAGTGGGATGTATATAGGCTGTTGTGTGTCCCACTGCAGGGCAAAGGCCTCTCTCCTATTCTTCCACTGCACCCTGTTCCCAGCCTGCTCATGCCACCATTCCAGAAATATCAAATTATAATTTTAAATGAAGATTAGGAATACTTACTAAAGCAAAAGCCGACATCTAGCTGGACAGTAACTCGTACATTAAAGGACCCTCCCAAGTAGCATTGACGAGTCTAAAAAGGGGATATTAGATATCTAATAGAATGCGATTTGATTGTCTACCTCTAGAGTAAAATATCCCTCAAGTTATCTTCAAGAACGCTTATAGATAGCCTCTAGCCAAGTGGGCACAACCTTGTAGCTATTCATAAGAAGGAGTTAAGAACGCACGAATAGATAGAGTTAAGAGTTGAAAATTTTCAAAGTCTAAAGGCGTACTTCTAGAGTCTTTCTAAACTGTTTATAGACCACAATGTGCACTAGTAGATAGTCTATAGATAATGTTAAGAGCTAAACAGAAATCTTTGCATGTGAAGTTTTAAGACCAAATTTTCTTAACATTAACAGCTTTAAGAAAATTTTTATTTGAAATAGACAACGATTCATAATGGCGCAGATCTCACAAGAGTAAAAGTTAATATTACAACATGGCGTTACAAATTTCTAAATTCCTATTTATTTACCGCTTATACGGGCTGATACTGTCATCTAGACATGAAAAACCTAATGCGGATGAAAGTCTCTCGTGGAATTTGTGTAAAACTCTCTTAAAATAAGAGCGCCCGCTTTAAATGTAATATTTAATTAATAATTTACCAAATAAAAAAATATTTTGTAAAAATAATAATTTTTAAATTAGATTTAAATGCTTTAATCATTTATTTCATTCATAATATAGTATTTTAAAACGTGTAGAATGATTTATTAGACATAATTTATTCATAAAAACACGAATAAATAGTTCGTTATAATAATGTAAAAACGTATCAAGCAATAAAAATGGCGTCTAGTTAAAATTTTCTAGAAAATCGATTCCTTTAGAACAAACATTCTAAAGAATTATCTGTAGTATGGCTCTAGATAATGACAAGACTATTTGTACTTGTTACATACTAAACTTACTAGTCGAAGAAAAAACAGGTTTATGAGTGATTTAAGATTGCCTATAAACTGTCATTTTTGTATACTGTTTTATCTTCTCGGAGTATTTCTAGACATTCATCAGAGAACTGTATTTTTTACGTTGTGAACAATTATGGATGGAATTGTGCAGAAGCAATCGATTGCATTAATTGACGAGGAAAAGTAAAATATTTTTATTTGTATACAATGCGAAATATAATCTTAAGTCAATTAGATCTTTCGTTAAATTCAGTCTAGTATGGTTTAAAGAAGGCGACAAAATGTATGAGTGGTATTACATCTATCCAAAAATGCTCAGACGATAACCTCTTGTATATAAACATAGTTACTTTGTTTTAACTCCCGTGGAGACACTTCGTGCGTATGCGTAACCCTGTGATATTAGCGTCAAAACGATATTGAATTCTCTTTTATAAATAAACCTACCATATGTAACATTTTTCAAATTTTTGTGTTCATCATTATCCACCTTAGGATTTTGTATCATAAGTGGCTGCAAATAGTTTCTTGATTTGTAGTTTTGCCTACCCCTTCAGGGAATACGGGCGTGAGTTTATGTATGTATGTATTTTAATTTTTTTTTTAATTTAAATATAAAGAAATTTAATAATAGACGTTCTGTACGTTTTTCTACCTCTTACGTGAATTTTATTATTGGACTTACTTGCAATATTAGAGATTCCTAGAGTTTTAGTTTTTTCAAATCTAGCATATTTCTTTTTTTACTGGTATATAATGACGATGACACAGGTCCGTTATTTTCTCCTGATATTATTCATTTTGCAAAATAGAACTCGCTATTGCAAAATAGAATTCACTTTTATCCGTGCGGCGACGGAGAAAGAATACGATTGTCGCCGCCCCCCTCTTCCCGTGGATGTCGTAAGAGTTGACTAAGGGTAATTCCAAACATAACACCTCTTTTAGCTGGTGGTAGACCCCGCCACCTGGTTAGCTACCACCCTCCCGCCGGAGCCAGGCGCCAAGCCACTTGCTGCGTTCCGTCTGTGCGCGGGAGTACCAGTGCCTTTGGGGGATGTAAGGGTATCAGTTGTGTTGCTTAGAACCGATTTGGTTCCTTAAGCGACGTCAGGCCGGGAAGCTCCCTCTGGAGGGTAGTGGGATTCGAGGCACGGTCTTGCCGGTGGCCGACCGCAGGTAGTTGGGGCCCTGTGGTATTCCGTCAATCAGCACACGACCCTAAAATGATTTGTGACCGCAGTGCAGTAATAATAAGGTCGCTTTTTCTAAACTTCATTTTTGTGCATTTCTTTTGTCTATGGCGGTGGTTTGGTGGTTTCTCCATGGCAATCCGTCAATCAGCATACGACCCTACAAATACCAATAACAATCACAATGAAGTAATAATAAAGTCGATTTTTGTTTGAATAAAAGTCATGATTGACAAATAAGTTTTAAATTTAAATTGGTGGATAGATTAATACCCCTCTTACAGGTATAAGTGGCAAATCGCTTCACCAGCCCCCTCCATCTCAAAGGCACCACCACAAAGATCACCTTTATACTTGGCGCTGCGTCAATTTGTACACATCCATGAATAATATAAAATGTTATGTCATTACGATCTAAGAAATTAACACATCCAAGGTCCTCTAAGACCTCTAAGTTGGTCCAAAGCATTTAATCTCTCGCCT
Source organism: Pectinophora gossypiella (assembly GCF_024362695.1). Taxonomy (NCBI): domain Eukaryota; kingdom Metazoa; phylum Arthropoda; class Insecta; order Lepidoptera; family Gelechiidae; genus Pectinophora; species Pectinophora gossypiella. Next base: position 8,417,533 of record NC_065409.1, read on the forward strand.
CTTGAACTATATCTTGAGTATGTCGGCTGTATATCGGCTGAACGCTCACGTCAGGACCAGCTGGGAACCCCAAAAAATGAGATCGTGATCTTTAAATGTTTACTGTCTCCGTTGCATAAAGCCAATCGATCTAGTAAAATTGCACTTAGTTATGCTATTGTTAGGCAAATAAATACTGGAAACACTGTTTCACTAGCAAATTTTTAGAATAACTATAACATATCTATAAAAGTAGTTTATCTAGACTTTAGTGTCTCGCTAAAACAAAGATAAGAGTACCACTAGCTAAAATTGAATATTTGTAGAAAGTTATATCTTAAAATATACCATCTTATCTATAAAATATCTTGAAAATGGGTTCCTGTAGGGTTTATTCATTACTTATAGATTATATTGTCTTAAGATAATCGTCATACCTAGAAATGTACTTAAAATAAGTGCTCTATAGAGCAAATTATCTAAAAATAATCAAATATTAGTGAAGATACTCTATAAGAATACTAATACTTTATAGAAGCCATCTGTAGAAAGCCCTTGTCTAGAAATAAACCACGAATAGACTATCAATAGATAATTTCGTTTTAAGCCTCCTGACCGGTGCTACTTGGTTGCATGCATTAAGCTTAATGCACTAAGTACATCAATTCATTAAACCTGGGAGACTTTATTATTACATTACGTACCCATCTCACTACACATAATTAAGTATAAAGTTAGTCCTAATTCGAAAGTAAGCAAACGTAGGACTGTTAAGAAGCCGTGGATTCACCCCAGCTTCCCACGCCTTGAATCCCAATTCAGATGGATAGAGGAAAGTTATATACTTTAAGTAAACTTCTAAGTTTTGGATAATATTTTGCCCCATATAGTAATAACATAGAATAAGGAATAATACTACGTATAGAACGGCAATTCTCCGCTCCCCACCAGCGGCTGAGCTAGGTTTACCTCACACCCCCTCTAACATATTTTATACGGCAGACGTCACACACACAGATGCGCGTGTAGGATAATGTCAATGTATAGTGTGTGTGTAAAACGAGGTTGTTTGTAAGACGTGTCCGGAGTATGGTAATAGGCTGATAATAGTCATTGGTTCATTGCTACCTACAACCAACTGTAGGTACTGGACGTGAAATAACTCTAAGAGCCTCTATACACTGCAACTGAAAAAGCGATGCAAAAGCGAGTTTGACATCGTCATCACCATCAGCAGCGCGACAGCATCGTTACAGCAGTTATTAACAAACATTTGTATCGATTCAGTCGTGATGCAGCATCGATGCTGTATCGCATTTGTATCGATGCAGACTGCGCGTAAGCAATGACGCGACGCGGGGATAGAGGGTTAAATTAACACTCATGCGCTACTAGAAGCGAAGGATGCGTGTGTGTAAAAATTGACGTTTTGCGTCTATGCTGTATCGCGGCAGTACCTAAGTAGGTAGGTATCGCCCCAAAAGTGTGTAATACATCAACTTATCCACTCTATCTAGTAGTAGCTCTATCATCTGTTTGTATAGTCACAGGTATAACTTTTATAATGCTGGTGCCAATGAACTCTGCGTTTTTGCTGTTTTAATTTTCGCTCTACAAAAAGGCTTCTGTATTCAAATGCAAACATACATTTATAATTTACACCGTCACCATTACGTGTCTAGCATCGCGGGCATGTTGTAGGAGTGTACTAAGAAATTGTTACCCTATCTGTATAAACTATCTGTAAGTACTATGGTTTCAAAAAAAGAATTTAATTTTTGAATTTCGAACATTAATGTTAAGAATTAAAAACCTTATTAATTATTTTTTCTGAAAATCCTTAAACTTGACAGGCTTTTTTTGGTGAGAAATGTTGTTGCAATCTTCTAAACGGGCTTGAGTTATGTATGTATCTATTTATTTACTTAGATGTATTTTAAGAATGCCTTTTCTCAAGTAGGATCTCACAGGCGAAATAGGTGATTGGATACGCGTAATTCTGTGTAAACATGTATTACGTGGACACGTAAATCAAACTAAGACGTAAGTAAATATATACGGTGGCCACGCAAGCGCTCTTAGTAAATTGATTTAATCGAATTTGTTAGGTAGAAGAAATTTCGCTCAAAATCAATTACAATTTTGACTCATAACCCGAAGCACTTAACAGATATAGCTGGCAACATAATTTGTATACCCAGACTACTCTTCTTCTATCGTGTGGGTTGTGAGGTGGAGTACCAACCTCATCAACCCTGGGTTACTATTTAGCCGCCAAAGGCCTCTGACATAGCTTACATAACGACATCTTACTTACATAAGTAGTAACCGGGACCAACGCCTTCACGTGCCTTCCGAAGCACGGATCATCTTACTTTCGGACAATCTGGTGATCAGCCTGTAATGTCCTAACCAAACTAGGGACAACAAAGTAATTTTTATAATATGTCCCCACCGGGAATCGAACCCGGGACCTCCGGATCGTGAGCCCTACGCTCAAATATTTGCTCAACAGCAAATATAAACACATCATCAACGATACTCAAACCAATGGCCCTTATTTATTTTGTAGACGATAATTATATTTTTCGGCCACCAGTGATGAAGAAAAATTCAATTTATTTGGAACCAATACATACTCGTGCATTGAAAACAAAGTAGACTAACACCGCTCCATTTTTATTTAATTTGATCTTAAAATTATTGACGTCGGAGGAACAAAAATCACAAAATGTTCTCGTGTTTTTCTCCAACCAACCAAATAATACGTCTGAAAACATTGATCATAAAATCTTACGGGAAATCTCTGTGTTGAACCGTGAATAAACGTTTTTTTTCTGTCATGAATAAGTAATCTCCAGGGATTGAAATTGAAAGGAGAATAATTTAAGAAACTTCTTGGCCATTTTTTTGGCAAAATTAAAATTTTACTAATGGTTTATGAACGTAAATTCTTAGGGAAGCTTTTTTTTGACGTGACTTATTGTAGATTTGCCGCAGATGGCATTAACTACTTGGCCGGAACTTAGGGAAGCAAAAGTATAATATTGCCTTGAAGTTCCGAAATATTTAGGTAAGTAAATGAATGTAAGTACTTTATCTTACAATTAATATGAATGTGCTGTTGAAATATGTGATGTGCAAAGAATACTTACGTCCAAGGGCAGCAGGTCGACGACACAAAAGGCAAATTCGATGCGCATAGACCCGACAAATCCGGGAAACAAACCGACGAATAACCTGAATAAATTATATGGCCGCAGAGCTTCCTCTACCACTGGGGCTTGCAATCAACCATAATTTAGAAGGGTTATATTAAAATAAATCGTCAGCATAATTATCTGAGCATGTAAACGAATTAAAAAACCAGGATGGCCGTATTTTACAAATTACAGCCAATTAAACAAGGAAACGAAACCCTTCATCAGTCACGCAATCGTTATTCGTTTTAGGCCTCCGTTAATTGATAATAGATAAATTACTTAAAACTCTCAAATTTCGAGATTCTATTTTTTCTCCGTTGATTTACAACACTCACGCTCGCGACTATATCCCAATTGGGGTAGTCAGAGGTACATCCATCGCAAGATAAACTAAGTAGACACATCTCACCGAGCTTTCTGTTAAAGATGTGTTTATGAAAATAGATGAATCATTTAAATCTCTCGTTTGGATTGCATGTTTAATCGTGCAAATTAGGTAGTATATAATTAACATAACATAAACAGCTTAGACACTGCTGGACACAGTCCACCCCTCAATCAATTGGAGGGGGTATGGAGCATAGTCCACCACGCTGTTCCACTGTGAGTTAGTATAGATATTTACCTACTGAAATAATTTCTCAGTCGTTACTCTACATTTCAATCAAACATACTGAACAATAATAATTATTTTACTTACCCACTGTCCTTCACAGCGACGAAACAGTTTTATACCAGAGAAAAATAACAACTGAATTTGTTTACAAAATTGTTTATTGATATTTTCTAGGCACACCTATATTTTAACATTGATAAATTACAATCCGCAAAACATTTGACTATACAAAAACTATCTATATCTAATATTATACCTATTTACATTCTATAACATTTCACTATACGTCTCATGGTATCGTCGATATGTACAATGTGTAGTTAAGTAGAAGTATTCAAGACATTTTGGTACTATTTAGCACCGGGTGAGAGCCCTCAGCGCTCCCCATTTGTCCGGCCAAGTGGTTAATGCCATCTACGGTTAATCTACAATAAATCACATCAAAAATGATACTATTTTGTAACCTACCTATGATAAGATATCGGCAACAAGGATGTAAAAGTGGATAAGTTCTAACATATTTTTTTTGATCACATAAAAGATTGAAACAAATGGAAATTTTAAATTAATAAAATGCCTATTTACATTTATTACAACAAGCTTAATCCTGCTACCAAAATAGCAAGCCCTTTGTCTGTTCGAAGAATTCTTGTTATATCCTGATCCATTACATGATGACACAAATCCAATATGAATATTAATTCATTCGGGTCCCATTTTCCAGTATAAAGTTCACTCGATTACAATCGAGTCAAATAATATCACATCGACGACTTTACGGCGCAGCAGCGTCACAAACATAAAACGGTAAAAAAATAACCACGCGGAAACACTCTATTCACAAACAATGTTTTACATAAATGAATAATTCAAACAATAACAAGTTTACTGATAACAATGTCAGAATTATTCCGGTTAAATAATCTTTTCTATAAATAAGTAGCAAGTGTGTACATAAAAATCATTCCAAGCATTGTTTTTCTATAAAGTGACGTCAACTTTAAGTACAGGGGGGGTTAAAATAAATAATGGTAAACTATACAATACTGAGTACCACACCCCATTTCCCCATAATAAATCCGTCACAATCACACCAGACGTCCCTTAAAAAACCTCGAATAAAGTCACTTAGTTGACTTCTAGGACATGTCCAAAAAGTAATAAAATACCATAAATCGTGGGACGAGGCATGAAGCAAAACGATTATTTATAGTTTTTGGGGGGTTAAAAGCGCCACATCGAAGCAATTCATCTAAGAAAGCAATATAGCTATTTAAATTTGTTTGCATTGCACACTTACTTTTATATGCGCAAATGTCAAATTGCAATATTACTTTCTCAGATGAATTGCTTCGATGTGGCCATTTTAACCCCCCAGATTTGACTAGATTTCTCAAAAAGTTGTACGTAACATCTGTCGGCATTGGTAAATCGTATGTTACACTAAACATCCTACTTACGTTTATGATTTTTAAACATCAAATAGCTAGCTAGTGCTATTTAATGATAGCACCAATAATTGGTATTAATTTAAACATCTAAGGGTACATTTTTTTTTCTATGATCTTAACAGCAAGTGCTATGTAGGCAGTATGAAGATATTAATAAGAGAAGTGCAGAAATGTCTTAGTAATTTACTCGTAGAATTTTAAGTACAAGCTTCTTATAACCGACCACAGGATATCTGAATAAGACTTGATAACACATCGAATTGTTACAAGTGAGTTAATTGATAATGTAATTATTTCATACGAATTTGATTGCTGAGACAATATAAATATCTCGTTTTTCCTACACTCCTATGACTGCTTGTATTACCTATTGTCATTATTCAAAATTGTAAAGCCCTTTTCAAGCTGTCACTGCCAGTCAAGTTATCGTACCTACTTGCTACAAAATCGCCAGAAGACCCTGATAACAAACTTCAGTAATTGAATCTTTCGACCCTTATGTTCTCCTCGCTTCCAAATGTGCGCCGCTTGCCAGTTTGTCATTCTAGGAAACAACAGTAAATCTTTCGAAGATCCCTCCCTTCTGCCTCTTCTCAACCCTTACAGTATCCTTCAACTTTGTTTAACAGTTTGAACAACAAAACCAAACACAGCCTTGAAGGATACAGAATCGAACGAGTGATATATTAGTTATCATGTGTTGAAATGTCCGGGTTATTAATTTTTCATCTTGTGACTTAAAAACTATATATATTTTTATTTTAATTAAGAGCTATTTCGTAGCGACATTCTAATCTTGACTAGATTCATCACTAACAATATTTTTGTCGCTGCTCAGGAGAAGGGAAAACTTGGTCTCGTAATATTAAAGGATAAGTGTCACAGTCCATCTTAAGCTAGTCCGGCAAATAAATAACTACCGTAATTCACTATAAATAAGTGGCAAGTGACGGAACTTTCAATATTGCTTAGATATCGCAATTAAGTAGCGGAATTGCTTTATCCTCTTCGGACTTAGCATGTTCATCATATAGATTAACTTTTAATCTCTTGGCGAGCGAGAATAGCGAATAACTTTGTTGGAACCCTTATAGGAAAATAATATCGCTTAGAAACTGGTGCCAGTAGGAAGTACTTATCCGGGAAAGTAGAATAGAACTTCCACATTATTTGATCGTACGAATAAAACCGACGGTTCATTCGTTTTTCTAGCGGAATACCTAACTGAAAGGTTAAGGGATGGGGGAACTGGCGAGGTACCAAGTCTGGAAATACTGGAATAGAGATGAGTGTGCACATAGTGAAACAAATTGATATCCTGTCGAATAATATTTCGTCTAAGCAAAAAAGAGAAAGTGTCATCAAGTTCGTTCGTCTCATTTACATAAAAAGTCAAGTAAATTGGTTTTCCCTAGGTTTCTGTTAAAGCATTTCAGTAAAATGTTATTTTTAGCCGAACAGTAGGTACTGTGACATTGTGGAAAACAGTAATTTTGTATGCACGACACGGTTCGCGCTGTAAAATGGTGTTTTGACGCCGTCACTTAGCTCGCTCTTGATAAATTTGTCGTCACCTTCGTGCTTCTCAAATCAGCTAATAAATGGATATTCCTCGCAGATTAATAATAATTGTGATTTCATAACCCGATTTTCTTAACTACCTGTAATGACCTGTATATCTTTGATCCATCGCTCATGAAACACTTTCGTTGTTTTCAAGTTTAATTTTATATACCTACTTACCTACTCATTCTTTGACACGTATTACAAAACCAACCATACATAATTACATACTTTAATTATTAACTATCGCAGTCCTGCACAGGCGACACGGATTCCGCATCGTACGGCTATTTTGGTCAAAGCCCTCGATATAAATCGCGCCGCGCGCGCCGGTACCTACCCGTGGCGCGGGCGCTGCTGATTATAAAATATTGGACGCCGTGACACAATCTAATAGGCTAGGTGATAATTGCATTGTTGTTTTAAAGTCTATAACACCATTTCATTATATATGGTCATTCCTTATTAATAAGTCAACACTCAATGTCCATTATCAAAGTCTATTTTACCCTTTTCTTCACATGAACCAGAACACAGTTACATAAAGTACGGCCACTAAATCGCAACGGTAGACGTTGCGGGACGCATGCGCTACGCTTTGGTGGTATTGGTAAGAGGGTCAGCGTCGCGCGCGGGGAGGGGGAGCACCTTGCGCGCGAGTCGCGTAAATGTCGATCGGAACTGACGACTCATGCTGCAGTACAGCACGAAGTTCACTGCCGACCCCACCAGCGCCATCATGTCCATCACCTCACCTGCGAAACAAAACACAGTTTAGAGTAAGGTCCTTATTCGACTTGTCGATGCGGTAGCGGCATCGATATGATTGCATTGTTACCGAAACGAAAACGCATTGCTCGCATCTATATTATAAGTTTATTTTAGCAACAGCAATAACAAACCAAAATACAAGGGAAAACGCGTACGGTGCGTTACTTTTACTGTCCCGACAAGTCAGGGAAAGCCTGAAACTTTAAAGAAGCTGCACCATCAACGATGCAGTATTCTATTTCCAGAAGGCTAAACGCTAAAGCAAGAAATTTTCCAAGTACGGGTTCATAGATTTCACGCCTAATGAAAACTTCATGAGGAAACTTGCATGCACTCTAAATGATATTCTAAGCATATGTTAAATTATTCAACAAAGCACGTCTGAGACACGGCATAATGGTTCCTATATACTTCACATCTCTTTTACTGATAAAGGTCTGTGTCCAACTAGTTCGGCGTTTGAAGGCTGTTACATTTCGGTTTTAACAATGAGTGCGTCCCTCTTCTTTAGGTTACACGTGGCTCGCTCCCCATGTCAACCAAAGGGTACACAACTCGACGCTGACGGTGACTTGGAGGACTTTAATGGAGGGTTAAGAGCCCTGGACTCGTACGAGTCGACCTACTAACTTTTGTCCTACAACAACGAACAAAATGTCAATGGCCAACCTAAGGGTTTAAGATGCATTAAATACCTACCAAAACATATAAAGATTAAAGACCTACCTATCCGAAGTGAAAAATATAAATCGAAAAGCGATTACATTTTGCAGGCGAATCAGAAAAAATAAGGAAAAGTTCTCGTTAAAATATCGCGGGGCGAAATCGGAAAAATCTGTTTTACATATTCAAATACTAAGATGTGTACAATTTTATTGGACATTCCTGTAAGCCGAACTGTGGTTGCAGCATTTTGTCATTTTCCTTCTCTACTTATGTAATTCAAATACACACCTGTTGAATCAGTAACTGCTTGCGTATGACAGGGCTTCTATCTCTGCGCCATTTCGTATTCAATTTTACTACACCCGCATCCTAGCTCTGTAACTACAATTTTAAATTCAAATATGCGGGCGATCACAAGTTCGATACGAATGTTCCAACTCTATCGACCCCGTCTTTCTTACAAGCTGAAACTCATTTTGCAAACTTCTACCAAAGTAAACGGACGTAATGATAGATGAATAAAGTTTACTGTTATTAAAAGCAGTTGCAATTGAACTCAATAGTACCCAGTAGGAAGTACTCGCTATCTTTGCTACTCTAAACAGCTCATACCCATCACGAAAAGCTTTTATTCTATTTCAAATTCGAAAATAGAGCAAAGAAAATATTATCTGAAATGAAATTAACCCATTTTTCACATATGGCGTATCAGTTCAGTTATAAAAACAATTTGACTGAACTTATCTAGCACAAGCGCTAGATGACGCATTGAAGCGTTCCCGGTTACCAATTTACAAATCGCTTTCACAGAGATCGGCCTGCTGTTATCCAACAAAGGCAGTTTAACTATGTAATCTATTCTATGGAGATCTCCCTACACCACTAGCATGACGTAGCACTTTCAAAGACCTGTCGCAAAACGTGACGATCCTTTCACATTTCACTCATTCGTTTGTCCAAGCTTAGCCCTAGAGACGCATTCCTTTTTGATATTAATGAGGGCACTTCCATTAAATTCCACATAAGGTCTGTCCTTTTTTATTGCAATTTTGGTCGGTCAGGGTCACACCGCAAATACGACAGACGGTATTTTCACAACATTTAATTTACTTCTAAAATAAATTTACTTGCCCTACGTTTCGCTTTTGTAGATAAGTAATTCATATTGACAATTATTTTTAATGTATTCACCACAAACACACTAGAGTAAATATTTGTAAAGCTGTATTGATGAAAATACGACTCAAGTATTTATTACAAAGAATATAAAGATGTAAATTCTTAAATTTAAAAAATACTTTACCTCGATCTAAAGATAATGTATCTATAACGAACTTTCATCCCCTCTCTCTCTCTTAAATCATTACATTTCGATAAAATTGGTTGATGTAACAGGAACCTAAGGTAATGTAGGGTACTCAGTTCATCTTGCGATGACTAGTGCAATTGAGAATTTTGGGAATGTAATCGTGAGCTTATGTCATTCGATAAAATCTTTTCCTTCGTAAAATAATCTATCTATCTATCTATATCAGCCTAAATTCATATCCAATTTAGACGTAGGCCTCTTCCTTGTTTTTCCACTTCCGACGATCTTGGGCTATAGACATCTAGCCATATCCTGCGTGTCGTACGATATCGTCCTTCCATCTCATTGGTGGTCTTCCTCTCGGTCTTGTGGTCCAACAATCTCCGGGTCCATCTTTCTTTGCTCATTCGAGCAATGTGTCCCACCCATCTCTTGCGTTCGGCAAGTGGAGATAAAATAATATCGTAATAAAAATATATGGTGTATAACAGCATTATATTTATTTGTTAACGTAATGGGGATATGTTAACCCTGTTAGAGTTTCCGCAGGCGCACGCCATTTTACTTCTTGAGAAATGCCTACCTCGGTAATATACTAAACCACAATTGCTTTCTTGTCGCAAACTTGATAAATGACACTACACCGTTGCAGGGCACAACTTGTCAAAAGATGAGCATCTTCACACAACAATGTCGACAGACCTTGTGTGTCGCACTTTTACGTCAACTTATCTCGACGTTCTTGTAAGATATAAATCATGTCACACTCACTTCAACTTGAGCTTGCAACTGTTCCAACAAAGTCGAAAATTCATTACTACTAACAATGACCTTTCAGGTCATATTATATCGATGGAAAGTTATTTTATATATACCAAGACGAGGAGAAACGAAAGCTGCCAAATGCGATAAAGTCGCGATAAAAATATCGCCTTCAGTTTCATGTCGCTGGAAGTGTGACCCGCGAGTTTTCATTTCTATAAATCTAAATTAGACAAACGCTGGTTTCACTCGCGCCTAATACTTGACAAATTACTTATCCTTATGTCGAGGTGGTAAGATATTTTATATTTCTTACCACCTCGACATAAAGCAGACGCCCCCTTGTCAGTTTCATTGATTAATGACTAGAATGAGCCGGGATAAAAAATTCACTGCTAATTGCCAAAGTTAGTTCTACGAAAATGTATTCATACCCACTGATAAACAGTTTTAACTTTGATGAGCAGACTTTAGTTTACAAGACTTGTTTGCGTAATGTATAATAAATAAGAAGTGTCTGTGCTCGATCGAGACACCCACATACAATAATCATTTAGCATGAAGAAGAAGCATTAGTAACAGGCACAAGCTGAGAGGCTTCAGCGTCTGTTCTCAGGGTGACGAAGGTGTGACGGTTGTTTTTTTTTTTGTGACTTATTGTAGATTTGCCGCAGATGGCATAAACTACTTGGCCGGACAAATGGGGAGCGCCGAAGGCTCTACCCGATAAACGGTTGTCTTCTACCGATTTTTGTGTATGCCCAAATTACGGACATCAATTTTATTATATTCGGAAAATATTGTATGATGTCTTTGATGTGTTAATTGTTAAAAGGTTACATAAAATATTATTATACAATTTTTTAAACTAAAAAATACTTTATTTACCAAACATGCAAACAAATACATTAAAGTTGACAAAACAATTAGTATTTATTCATCAAATTGTTACTTACTAAAATATATAACAAAGTAAAATTAAAAACCTACATTAAAATACGTCAAAATACACAAATATATAATTTAAAAAAAAAGCATATCAGGCGTCAAAAAGCCCTCCGGAAAGCGAGCCCCGCCCGAACGTACCCTTGCAGCGTTGCCTCTCCCTTTATTATATTTATCTTTTAATCTAAGCAAGCAAACGGATGACGTAGATTTTCTTTAGTAGTAAATAACTAGACATGTAGTACAGTTTACCTCTTAGCCGGGTGTAGATTGAAAAGAGATTCAATAAGGCAGATGTCGGCGGCAGATATATCAGAGAACGTGTCAAAGAACATTATCATATAGGAATAGTAATATATTCCACGTCTAGTGTGTGTTTCTTTCAATCTAGTATCAAGCGCCTAGACGAGTGGAACGTTAAATTTTAATATCACTGTGTGTTATATCTTATAACCAACTACGCCTTATAACTGCCTGCGTGTTACAGGGTCCATTATGTCTCGAAGATACCTACATTCATAAGAGCACATTATTATCTATATCAAGGTTTTTAAGCCAATTCTATACTTTCCCACTATATAAACGATACCACAGTAAATATCATAGCCTAACCTGATTTAGTCAAGTAAGTAGGTATTATACCTACTCACCTAGAGCGAAGCCAAAAATAAGGTCAATGAGCCTGTTGATAAATATATGGAAGAAGCAAGCGAAGTGTGACAGGATCGAATCAATGGAATTCCATAATCTTTGCCTACCCCGGTGGGAATTAGGCGTGAATATGTACATGCCTGTAAAATATCTAACTTTTTAATCGTTTTATCTATTCCGCACCCACAAAGCTATTTATTTATTTAGGTATTTCCTAATCCTAAAAATCCAAAAGTCATCAGAAATCTAAACAACGAGTACTTACATCTTTACCCGAAAACACTGTAATTTAAATGAAAATTAAATTTAAGTACAGTCCGTTAAATTACGTATTGAATCTGAAATACTGATTACTATTATTATACGTATAATTACGTGTAAGTTGTTTACTTTATAATGTATAATTAATTAAATACTGGCTCCGTAGCTCAAAGTTGAAATACGGAGAAAGACTCGCTTTAATTTATGAACGCCTACACAATTATGAAAAGTTAATACAAATTAATTGTTTCTAATGTGAATTTATTTAGGAAAGCAATATGGCTATTGTTTGGTATTATACAGAGTATTACTGACATCGTAACGAATACTGAGGGGGATGATATCGGTCATGATTAGTTTTTTTAAATTATTTTCAATTCTATACTTTTGCGATGGAAAATTCCACTTGATATACAGGTGTTAGTGACAACTTTGGGAGATGTTTCTACCTATTATTCTAAGTTAATATCAAAAGGAATTTCCTATCGGAAAATTCCACTTGATATCAACTCCGAATCATGGTGTAAATCATCTCTCAAAGTTTTAATTACGATGTCACTAACACCCTGTATATACATAATATACCTTATATTAACTACGATTACTTTCCTAAATAAATTCACATTGTTAGCTAAAGAACTAATATAAAATGTTTCCAAATATACGTAGTTATGTTATATAAACATAACCTTTAGCGGGGTTTTATTATACAAAGCGAGAATTTAGTTGGGTAATAAAAATCAATTAAAATTCTCGTTTAAAGTCATATAATCATAAACCCAATCTAATAATAATCCTCCACCAACCCGCAGTGGAGCAGCGTGGTGGAGTATGCTCCATTCCCCCTCCGGTTGATTGAGGGGAGGCCTGTGCCCAGCAGTGGGACGTATATAGGCAGTTTATGATCGTTTAAAGTAAAATTGATAAATTAACACAATGGTAATTTTGGTTGAAGGGCGTAGCTCTTTCTTAGTAATCATTTCTTAGTACCCTGGCACTAAAACAAGTACCAATTTGATTAATTACCAACCACTTAGACTGCCTTCCATATATTAATCTATCTAGACTGATTAACCCGTAATCCAGCCCTACATCCTGACATTCCCGATAAATTGTTGCCCTCTAATTGTCAAAATTCAATGAAGGACTTTTCAGGCTACGTTCTCCATAGCACATACAGACAACACCAACCATAGCAACCACCATAGCAACCATAGCGCTGTACAGAGTTGCCTTCGTTTAACCTTCTAATTTCACGTATAACAGACATGTTCATCATTTAACTTTGTTTTTGGGTATAAATGTTGACCCTTGTTATTACGCCCAGGCAGAACACGTCCTGCACCCATTATTATTCTTATTATTAACATAATTCTATACCATATCTGATCCAAGCAACAAATATTTTTGCCATTATATTATATTTTTGAATAATTATGTACCTACCTATTTTTTTTTACGTGACTTATTGTAGATTTGCCGCAGATGGCATACTTCGCCGGACAAATGAGGAGCGCTGAAGGCTCTCACCCGGTACAACGTTTAAGACAACAGGCCTGAGGGCGCCCAGTTAGACGCGAACCTAAATATACGGCTCAGGGCGTCGTCTAAGAGGAAAAATATTTGGAAGAATTAATCGACCTTAGTGGGTCGATAGCGATAAGCGCTGAAGGCTCTCACCCGATACAATGCAACAGGCCTGAGGGTACCCAGTTGGCCGCGAACCGCGGCTCAGGACGTCGTCTGAGAGAAAAAATCTTTGGGTCGATAGCGATAAACGCTGATTGAGAAAAATCGTCGACCACGCCGGCGAGGTCGGTATCGGGGTCCTGAAATATTTGGTGTCGCGAATGCTTGGCTGCCTCTATGGCTAGAGTAATCGGGTCGTCGGGATCGTATATTACGTCCTTCTAAGTACCTACCCGAGCAATGAGAAAATAGGTAATTATCACGTGAAAACTTTACAACGCCTATATTATCTATAATATTGTTTTTGGAACGTACCCTGAAAAGTCCGTCATTGATCCTACTTAAAATAGCTTGGCTTGTTATTAACAAACAAAATACAACTAATTAATAATTCCAAATGAACCGAAAAGTCATGTCAACCAAAAGTAATAAGTTAAATATTAATTAGGTACATTGTGAAATTGATATTTCATATAGTGCAATTAATCTGATGATGGTGGTTACTTTATCAGCTTGGTACAAATTTGCTTCTCAGAATAGAATCTATTATACCTACCTAAAATATCAGTTAACTTTCAAATATTTATATTTAGTGAAGAATAAGTCAATATCGCATTTAAATTGCGCATTTGCTACAAATACTGAATACCAATCCCCCAAGTAATAACACAATTTCGAGACTCCTATTTTAGACAACCTGTTCTTGTAACAAATATTTGATAAAACTGCGGGAACATTTCAAATGACAGTTCTCTGGTGACGTGAAGCACTGAGTACACTTTTAAAGAATGCTGCCATTTGTATCATGCCAGTACGAACATTAGGGACAACAATATATAGTACACTTACTCCTAAGTAGCTTTCACGTCGACGTGTCTACGAGCAGATGCTCGTAAAATGTACAAATTCAATCAAGAGCGCTGGTTTTTCACGTTTTTTATACGACTTTAGAACATTATAGGAAAATATAGATAATGTTACTCAAAGATGGAATGGGTGCAAAGGATTTTGTTTCGATGTTGTTTGTTATTATATGTACTAGTGAATTTAGTGTTGCATTTTTTTCCAATAGAATGAAAATGTTAACTTTCGTTGAAAAAAATTAAATAAAATTTTTATTGCTCAAAGCTAAAAAGTCATAGAAAGGCCGAAAATCCGCCTTTTTTGCCAAAGGTTTTACAAAGTCTACATCAAGCCCTAGATTCTTTAAGAAATCTATATAAGTACTTACACAAACACTTCTAGGAAATCTACTTCTGGGCTGTGAAGTAGAATACCAGTCTCATCAAACCTTGTGTCAGGGTTATGATTCAGCCGCCAAAGGCCCCTGACACATGTAACGATTACTCACTTACACCAGTAAATAGTAACCGGGAAATAGTTACCGGGAGGAAATCTAAATACCTAAAAATAGAGTTAAAAAAAGGAAAGCTCGGTGAGGCTTGGGTACTTAGTTCATCATGTGTTGGATGTACCTGTAACTAGCCAAATGCAATATAATCGTGAACTTATGTTTTGTACCTAAATATGCGTGTAACAAATTGAATTGGCCAATCAGAAGCAATAACGTCGCAGTTTCGCAACTGAAGGACCATCTACGTACACCTCCGTCCGCGTTTTTCAAAATGGCGATCGTGCCCTGCCGTCGGTCACAAACCAGTCTAAGGGGTGACCCCTCAGTATTATAAAACAAACTTTTTGGTACTTTAATATTTAAAGTAATATTTTAATTATGTACAAGTACATACAACATGTGATTGTAATCTGTCACTTTTTGTCTAACAGAAGGGTCGGTAGCTTATAATATATTATGTAACCTACGGGAGTCGCGTATCGTCATAAAATTCGTGTTCGGCCGCGATTTAAAAATGATATCTCATCGTGATAGGTCAGAAATTCGATGGCATTTTCAAATAAACTTACCGGGAAATCCTAATACAGAGCCGATTAGCATTCTCTGCACTACGCGACTTTTTGAAATAACTATGATTTTAGTATTTTTGCTGACGTACCTATGTATGGCACTGTAATTTATTTAAAAGTGCAACCAAAAAATTATCATTTCCGACTACTTATTTCGAAACTAGGTATATCAACCAAATTATATTGTTTGTTTTTACCACCGGTTTTTTTTTCTCTTCTCTTTGTTATTTAACATTGTGTGAAACAAGCATTTCAAAGAGTCTAAATCGGACCGACAACTAGGTACTATAGATAGAACAGTCATCAACTGAATATTTGAACAGTTTCGTTCTTCCATTCTCATTTGTTCCCTAATAAACAAGCCGAATGACTTACAAAGGGAATACTTGTAATATTACTTACATAAAACGTGACAGGATATGTACTACATAACAGAAATGTGTCACAAAAAAATATTGCAGTCATTTGTGATTTAAGAACGTGAAGTAAATGTAGGTAAATATTAATAGATAAGATTATCCTTTCTGATACGGCGAGATCTTTTGGCAGGATCCAATGACGCGGTTCAATTCAATTTGAATAACTAAGTCTTCAATTCAATTAAATATAATTAAAGGCTTAATTCGTCGCCTTATGGTGAAACCCTCGTCAAATTCAAATGTGTTTCTTTTTTTTTACAATAATTAATTAATTTCAATCTGCGTCAAAATTTTAACTACAATTTTTTGCCTAAATTTATACTAGCTTGCGAGGTTTTCATAACAAAAAAATCAGACCGACTGTGATTTCAAACAGGCGCTTACTTGATTTTCAGTGTAAGGCGACGAATTGGACCTTGCACGGTACAACGTAAACCATAAAGTCTATTGTTAATGCAATTTGTCACAGGACATAAATTGAAATTCTGTTGAATACTTTATTGCGATGCATGGTTAATATATTTAAATGCTGCGGTTTGGCGGCTTTTATTATAAATTAAAACAGGGTTATACTCAAAACGGGAATTTATTTTGCAAAAACACAGTCAGTAATCAGCCTTCAACTACAGACACTTCGATAATGAGTTTTAAGTACTTACATAATTTAACATTTCCTCAGAAACATACAATGTTCTTTCATCATTTTCCCATTGACTTGGTTTAATAATAACTTTCGGATTACTTACGTTATTAAACAAATCAGTGGCTTATGACTTATCACACTGAATCGTTGTTTACCTGGTGGCGGCACCTTATTGTCTATTACCTCTATAACTTACTTAAATATATGTAACCTATACTATACATAACATGTTACTGCGAATCGTTACTTTAGACAAAAAAATGTGTAGAAATCAAAGCTTCAATACTCTATTATTGAAAGTTTTAACAAGAGTTGTACGCCTAACTAAATTGTCCGCTGTTCAGAACATTTCAACTTTATACTACACTGATAGGATGGCTGTACAATCGAGGCAAAATGAAATTTTTTTTTAATTTATAGGTAAATTAATAAAATAAACATTAATAAAACTTTATTAAATTAAATTGTTAAAAAATTTTAATGTTCATTTCTACATTTCACTCAATGAAAATCTTTATCATACCTAAAACTGGAGAGAAAAGAAAAACACACCTTATGAGTAGAATAAAATATTCACAAGTAAATACCTATTAACATGAAATGAAGATGTTATTATTTTACAAACCAGACCACTACACTTTGAGATGTCTCGTATTTCCTGACTAATAACAAATGCAGTAGAAGATGGGTTCAATATCCAGCTGGGAAAACTTTCATGCTAGCATTTGTCAGAAGGGATATAAACCGTTTATCCGCACAGTGATGACGCAGAATCTATAGGTTAGTACTAAACCTAATTCACCTACGCGAATATCTTATACCTACCTACACTGAGTCCATGTCTCACAAAGCCCACAGATCACCGAATTCTCAATTTACAGTTTCAAACTAGACCATTCCAGACAAGACTAGTCGTAAGGGATATTCAAATTTCATTCACTAATGGATGAATAATGAGGGTATAAACCTTCCCAACGGAGTTTGTTACGGCTCGGATGGTTACCCAGTTAACCCATCTCTAATTACATAACGACTGTCTGGTGGTGAACTGGGCTTAGTTGATAAGTTTATTTCCATTCCAAATGTTTCATAACAAATTTTGTCGTAAGACACCAGGCCGGCATGTAATCTAGTTATCAGTTTCAATCACAAAGGAGTCCCAAACTAAACAGTCAGGCAATAAATGCAAAACGGGTGTATTACCATAAGGCAAGCTGAGCAATGTTGGTAAAGCTGCTTAAAATCCATTTGAGGACACATGTGTGGTTAAATAAGAAAGTAAGCCAGGAAGGGATACGTCATGACATAAAACATAGTCTCATCCAGCAATATGAGGCACTTCCAATTAATTGCAATTGCGTGCTTCTAACAAATAAACAGGCGGTTTCAGGAAAACGACGCCCTCATAAGCCATGAGCTAATCTCAATTACTTAGTGACCGTCCAATTTCACGCAATAAAAGTTAATTGGACCAACTGGACCTAGTGTTTCTAATTTAATAACCTACTCATTAGGAGATGGCTACTTTCTAATGTTTAGATCGGCTAGTGTATGCTCTAACGACTGTGATTGTAGATACCAATATTAACCGAAGAGCAAGTAGTGGTCACTATAAAGTGCATCACTCACGGCTATGTTAGCAGCCAGAAATCTCCTACTTACTATAAATTCCGTCAAGTCTAAGAAGAAATTACAGGCGATGTGTCCTTACAAGTGTGAGTTAGGTTAGTGTGTGTTAGGAGTTATGAGTAATGCACCATTAATTGGTAAGATAAATGAGTAAGTAAATATTCCAATATGTTAAAACAAGGGTTAAAGGATCACATCGAAGCAATTGATCAAAAAATCAATAAGTATTGCAATTTGACATAAGTGCGCAATGCCAACAAATGTGAAATAGCAATATTGCTTTTTAGGTGCTTTGATGTGGCTTTTTTAACAACACAAGTATTTCATATTATATGCAAGTTTATGTATGTACAACAGTGTGATAAAAACATGATAATATGTTACCATGTCTCTTTTGAGCAAATGTCTGTTTTGATGAAACAGGGAGTTTATTAGAGCTAACCACTGCGACCACGTACCTCATCGCAACGTGGAATAACTTCTTTAATTTAAGCTTGTCAAACCGAAGATATTGTTCCAGTTTTACGTGACACAAAATTTAATGAAGCGTAACTTTGTACCGGCATCGCCTTCCAATTACGTTTTACATGTGACTTTATGACGAAAATTCCAAACCAAACATTTATTGCAAACTCGTAAATCTTCCAATTTTAAAAGCATAAAAACATGTTTTCATTATAAAAGTATCTCAACATTTTATAATACGCGTAAAGCGTTAAATTTATGTACTTAAACCCTCATATAATCTGCTTATATTAACCTACAATTTATATTACTTCTTTATGGCTTGCCAAGAGAAGTGAAAATATATTTTCGTTTTTCTTTACAGCAAAAATATACGACGCCTGTTAAAATAATGCGTAATATCGTCAAGAAATGAGTTCCTCTCGGCGGATTTTCTGAGCACTCAAGGATAAAACTGTGATGATGCTTGGAATCTTATACCCACCTCTTCAATATAAGAAGTAAGAATAACTTTCACATCTATATATGCACGTGAAGGATTTTTTGGTTCAGCGTATTTGGCAGCTATCGACCCATATCCTTTCCACGGCACTACTTTTAGTGCGATTACCTACTTTCATAGAGTCGTACTTTGATGTTATGTATTGACTACATACGATAAATTTTAGTGTCATAGTCCCAAGGGAATTTTCATCAATGAATTGCATTTGCAAAAGCTCTATAATAGAATTTTAAAACTTTCAAGGACAGAACGTCTAATGACGTTCCGATCCCAAGGTATCATTATTACCTATTATGAACCATCAATGACCCATGATCTCTGTCCGTGAAAGGGTTAAATTAGGTGCGCTTATGTCTTAGTTACAGTAGAACATACTTATGTATCCAAATCATTAGATACTTTTCCTTTTCTAGTGGATACTGTAAAAGCGAGGTATCCTGATCAACCCTGTTGTCAAAGTTGGCAAGCCATTCGGGTACAAAAGGTGTTTGACTACTATGAGAACAGTTGAGGGTCACTGACATGTTTCAGCTCCCGGAACAGGTTTAGCGTGCCCTCTCTTTATTGATAGGTTCCATTATACATGTCACTTCCTTGTAGTGCTATTACTGTACTATTAATATTTGTTTAAACCCGTCACGTGGTTCCACGTCTAATTCTAAGATATCTAATATTCTAGTTCAGTATACGTCTAGTTCAGTAGGTAAAAATAGTGATTATGTGGGATGAGGCATGAAGGAAACGATTGTTTCTATATTCCATGTTCATTTAAAACGTTTTCATAATTTTATACATTTTCCATTTTTAAAACAACCAACCGCCATTTTCCTGTTACTCCACAATCCTCTGAAGAGAGGATTGAGCGAGCGAGAAGTCTCTCGCTCACTCCTCGGTATTTCTTTCACACACCTTTATGTTACGATTCATTCTGCCTACCATTCCTACAATTATATTTATAAAATATATCAATTATAGCTTCAAAGCGCGGAGCGAGTTACATCTGTCAAAGTGCAAAAGCAGTGTTGTGACGTTCATTAGCATAGTGATAGTGATGTATTAGTCGAGATTCGGTCGATAGATTCTATCTGGCAGTAGTTACATATTTAACACTGTCCTAACTTTGCAGGTTTAGATAACTAATTCTCGCATATTTAAAATATTTTCTTGACATCACAAACCAACAAACTAGATTCGATTACGTATTTAGTGGCGGTTTAACTTTAAATAAAAAAATAAGAATTTTATCCACTTTTTATACACAAACGTCAAATAGCAATATTGCTTTCTTATATGAATTGCTTCGATGTGGCCATTTTAACCCCCAAGTATGAAACTTACGTTTGTCAGATCAAAGTCGATTGGCAGTATAACGTAAGTATGTATATATTATATGTATATGTATCTATCAACTTCGCGTTATTTTCTTATGTCTATAATAAGAAAATGAGAGCCGCTGACGTAATTTTTGTTCCTATAATAAAATTCTCACGAAATACCACCCAGAGCCAAAGCCCGCTCTTAAAATTCAAAGAAACTCACCAAAGGAGTAGTAGCAGACGCCGAAGAGTTGCGGCGCGATGGCCGTCAGGAGTCCGAAGAGTGCTTGAGGCAGTTCAGTGGCGAGAAAGAGCCCTAGCAGAGCCACCAGCATCCGAGTTGTTCGGTCTGTTCGCCCCCCGCCCCCGCCGCCGCCACCCCGCTTGCCTCCATCATCGTTCAAACGAGTTTTTTCTCCCTGTCACACACAAATAAATACAACTTGTTTAAAGTAAAAAGGAACATTGTTAAGGTTTTAATACCTAGAAAGGGTCTTATTGTAAAATACCGTAAACCTTATCAAAGTGACTTAATATAACTCACGTAGTATAAGTATGGAAAGTATTCAGTCTGCTAAGTGACGTCTCTGCTGCACTGACTATAGGCATAGAATAAATAGTGATGATAATATATATATATATATATATATATATATACCTTAGATATACCTCTAAGAACGGTACTCGCCACCCCGCACTAATCGCTTCGAGCGCCGACTTCAACCCCTCCAGGTCTTAGTTAATTCTTAAATGACCGTAAGCCGCTAAGGAGTGTACTCTCTGTCTAGCTCGCACGAGTATGGAGTCCGCGAGTTGTGCTATATTAATAGTGTGGAACCTGGGAGTACTAAAATATACAGGGTTTTAGTAACATCGTAACAAAACTTTAAGGGTTGGTTCACACCATGATTCTGAGTTGATATCAAGTGGAATTTTCCGTCGCAAAATTCATGTTTTATTGTGTGTTTTTTTTAATGATTTTAAATTCTATACTTTTGCGATAGAAAATTCCACTTGATATTAACTCAGAATATTGAGCTGAATGGTCCCCCTCTATTTATAGAATACGTCCAGTAGACTACGTTGACCATAAGGTCAACATTACCTATTTATATACCAGAACAGCCTAAAAGTATCACAAACCCTACGAATAAATAATACACAAACCGTGTAAATAATTTGTTCTGTACCACCCAATGGTGGCCGCAAGTTGTCTTTGATTACTTCTGGCTCTGCTACTTTTGTATGTTAAAGCCACCCAAAACATTCCGGCGAGTTGCTATAATAGGTAAGAGTAAATTTTGGGTCTTAAAACCAAAAATCCGAAATCAATCTAAAACTACTCATTTCAAGTCGATAGCATTAGTACTTACTTCCTGAGATTATCAGCTGTGACAGATATATTAAAGTTAGAACACATCTATTAATCTTATCATGAAAATCTAAATTAATTAATGTTTGAATGTCACGGAGATACATAGTTGCATAGTTTAATATATAAATAGGTAGGTATACTAAGGCGATTCTCACACTGTCCTGCATGATGCAGCGTAGCGCTTGGATGCGTGTTCTTCCGTTGCTTGTATCTCCGTTTGTATAGAAAACACGCACAGTCTAACAAACAGAAAATGCATCCACACGCGTTCATGCGGATCACGCGCATACAAGCTGACAAACATGCACCCCCGCGCGTAAGTGCGGGGCGAGACGCAAGGTATGGTACACCGAATCCCGCAGTGCCGCGCGTGATTTTGGAACGGCTTTGAATGAAATGAGAGCCGCCGTGCGTTAATCTACAAAACGCCCCTACGCGCGTGAGTGCATAAAAAATCCGCACGATGATGCAGATCTGCACTCCCGCAGATATGCGCGTAGGTGCGTCGACACGCAACATGCAGCATGATACGGGGCAGTGTGAGAATCGCCTAATACGGCGATGTCAGGGATTACATTCGGAACAACTATAACTAGTTGGATCAATATAGATTGAATGAACTGAATAAATAACGAACGAAATCTCCCTAATTCAATCGAGCCAAGTTTAAATCTGAAACTAATTCTGTGGGGAATAGAACAGACTGGTACGTACATAATTTGAATCTACCTTAATCTAAAACTTTATGTCTAATTTGTCACGGAGCGTAGTTGGATCGTCTAATATCGGTCTAATACATTGGGGTTTACATTCTGGTCAATAACAAACGTGTAGGATCAATACCAAACAGAGAATGAACAAACATTCCTACTATTAGAATCGAAGAGACTTAAAGTAACTTTGTAGGAATTATATAAAATATTGAATTTATTACCTCAGTCGCTGTAATGGCAGATTTCTTCAGCAGCTTCTGTCTTCTCCTATCACTAGATTTCATTTTCAATATTAGAAGCACACTTAAAATCGATAGCACTACACACGGTATCAGTTTTATAAACACACTATAAATCCAAAATATAGCGGTCAACAAATGTTTATTGTCCGTCATCGATATTTTGTACACTGGGTCCGTCCTGAGTGTCGCCGTCGTGTTTACATAGTCGGTTCCATTCGTCGTTCCATTCACGTCTCCTGGGCTCTGAGGAACTTCCTGAATATTCATTGCGAAGTAAATAGGGAGACACAGGATAGGACACACGACGTAAGCTACCGCTATAGCTATGTTTGTGTTCTGTTTATTACACAACGTCCTATTTTTTTGCGGAAACTTAATAGCTATAAATCTCCATACGGCGAGCGTGATCGTCAGCCAAATAGATATCGTGTGAAAAGTCTGACTGAATATTGAATGGAAATAGACGAATACGGCCCACCCATACGAATGGTTGTTGATTACTGAACTTATTTTTACGTAATTGTGGAGGGCGAATGGAATGTAATCGATCATGACAAGTAGATCGGCGACGGCGAGGCCAGTGAGGATCGAGTTGGTGGAGGAGATCATCTCCTTGCGGCTGAGCACGGCGATGTTGACAGAGTTAGCGGCGCTGCCGAGCAGGCAGACCAGCAGCGCGATGTAGCCGTGCACCTGCGCGTACATGCGCTGGAACTCGGGCCCGCCGGGGTCGCAATACGCCGCCGCCGCCGCCTCCTCCATGCTGCCTGCGGTCTCTTCCGACATCTTGCTCGTTACCTCGCTGGCTCACAGAACACTATCCACCATACGGATCCAACAGCCCATGTTTATATTTCTGAAAAAAAGAGTAAATAAAATTAATCATTTGTCAATTATTTTAAAAGTATAAATGAATAACAGGAAAAATGTACGTTCACAATATTTTCGCAGTTCTTTGTTTTTTTTGTTTGTTCACAACCTTTACATTAGATATAATTATCCGCCCCTCTTTGTGTATATTCATTACCCGAATGTTTTTCCGCGTGAACCGTCACAGAACTATAGTGGAATGATCATAAATAACAAGCAAAAATCCTGTCGGGACTTCGACGTGGATGCGCGTGTATTTTCCCTTGTCGGATTACGACTGTTGGGATATTCGCTCACAAACTCACAAACTAGAGGTACACGCAACATAACATACTAAATTCTGAAACAAGTGGTGTCCTTGCCTGCCACTCACACATTTATCGTCACACACAGCTTGATAAACACACAATACCCAAATTGAATTTGCAACTAAATGAGTTTCAAGTGCATTAGTTTGCATGTCTCTGTGGAAACACTGAACGCAACATTCACATAAGTACGTCTTTAAACTGTTTGTATTTTTAATACGTTTCGGCATGATAACCAGGAGCTCCGCAAATATGTATCTTACTATTTCTTAAGTTTATTTTCTGATAATGAATTGTTGTGCTTGTGGAGTTTTTGTCCGGATGGTGTCAAATGAATGTCGATATCAAATAAGTATCACAAGCTTATCTAATAAATAGACGGGACTATCGAGCAGTACTCCCACCGAAGTTATCTTAAAAGGCTTAGTGAAAGTTAGCCTACAGAGTAATCTTGGGCGAGTTCCTAAACTAGTTAAGAGTATGCTGTTAGTTAGAATCGAGATGAACGCGAGTGAAGTTCCATCCACTCTGTCTGGCTGATTTTATCTGCTCGCAGCTAATTTCGAAACAGAGCAGGGTTATATATAACCTTTGTTTAATTCGTATGAGACACACAACTGCTTCAAGATATCTATATTGGCCCCGATTCCTGCAGACACCTAATTTTATTTTACGTAAGTTATACCTGTCATTTTCTTATCCGCCGAAAAAAAAGGAACGGATGAATGACAACTGTTAATTTTAAAATGAATGAGTGTACAGCCCGGACGAATCAAATAGGTAGCTCGCAGGTATGCAAACCATTTGACATGTACTGTCAACTTAATTCTGTCGGATTATTAGCCACTGTAACATTTTTAGAGGATTGTTTTAGTTTTGTGCCTAAAATTGACGTGTTTCATAAATTTTATACCTGTCGATTACCCGTCCCTTTATTTTTCGGCGGATAAGAAAATTACACTGACTGTCCTTTGTTTGGTAAGGACTTTCCAGGCTTGAATCACCTGATTGTCCGAAAAAGTAAGAAGATTCCGTGCTTCGGAGGGCACGTTAAGCCGTTGGTCCCGGCTATTAGCCGTAAAAACACCTCCACCAACCCGCATTGGAGCAGCGTGGTGGAGTATGCTCCGTACCCCCTCCGGTTGATTGAGGGGAGGCCTGTGCCCAGCAGTGGGACGTATATAGGCTGTTTATGTATGTAAGAAAATTACAGCTATAACTTAAAATAAAAGCTTGCCTGTACTATCTGTTTTCTTTGTATGTTTCTTGTGTCTGTTTCATTGTGTACAAATAAATAAATAAATAATAATAAATAATAATAAAATGTGATGGTATTTACGGGAATCAGCAACAACATAAACATTAACTAACGTTGCGTACCTACTCATGTTCGTGATATACTTAAAAAAGGTTATTTTTTTAATCCCATCAAAAACATAAATGTGAAATGAGAGCCAAGTTCATTATTATATAGAAGTGAGATCTAAATGGGTGCCAAGTTCAATGGTCAGTCCTGAAATGTATTTTTAACAACATAAAATATAATTTCTTCTTATAACTTAAGATAATGCATTGTAGCCTAAAGACCGACTTGGATCAAAAGTGGCTCCAAATGGTTCGTGTAATATTACACACGGTGCTGCTCGCCAATTCTGTTGCTTGCTGAACTTGGCTGGAGACGCTCCCGACCTAACAGATCTAGCAGGTTTAAGTACATTTTTTTCTGTACATTTGGATATCACGTTTGACGTATATTAATTGGATCTCCATGGAAATATAGCAAATTTTTCGGGTATTCCAGAATGGTATATTTTATGCCGTATACTTATTTTATTTGGGGTCGACATATGAAAGCCTGAAAGCAGGATAAATACGAGTACTTATATCCATATGGCCGAAGGCGCGGTTTATTACCAGTAGAAAGGTACATAGATACAAATGCTTTTATCTCCACGTGTTCACTACTATCGCCTGAAGCCAGAGATATCCTAATATTTTATGTCTTTGTATTTTGCCAACTTCTTTGAAATTCGTAACAACAAAGTACCTTGGGCTACTTTAACGTTGCATAACGTCAATGCTAATTAACTACGGTTCCGTTGTTGAATTTTTCATGGAAACGCGTTGAAACTTCAAATTTACCTACAGCCACAGTAGTACTTTGTTGAGATAAGATAAGCTATTAAGCATCTGTTAAATATGTTTGCTATATCACCTCTTATTATGAGTACTTCAGCGAATTAGAGATATACGTAAGATAGTGTTTTAAAAAAGTAGATATACTTACATTAATGTGGTCCATATATGGTATTAGTGACATCGTAACGAAAACTTTTAAGGATGATTCAGACCTATTATAGATATCAAGTGCAATTTTTCGTCGCAAAAGTGTGTACTTAACTGAAAATAATTCAAGAAAGTTGGGGGTCGGAGGCTATAGCCTTCGTTAGGGAGGTGGGGCGAAGGATAAGTGACAGGGGGTCGGATGCTCGTGCGGGTTGTTTCCTGGCGCAAAGGTTGTCCATCGCCATACAACGTGGTAACGCGGCAAGCGTGATGGGGACCTTTGCGCCCGGATCCACCCGCGGGGGCTTATTTGACTAAATAGATTGTTATTGTCTATTTTATATAATGTGTATTAAAAAAAATTAAGATACCTACTTGATTATTAAAATTAACAAATTTAATGATTCAAGAAAACAATGAAATTTTCATGAATTTTCCTACAGGAAATTCCACTTACGCTGTCACTTACACTCCGTATAAGTACATAGAGGTACTCATACAAGTACGTATGGCTGTAGTGACACCGTAACGAATAATGAGGGTGGTGATTCAGCTCATAACTCTGTGTTAATTAAATGAAATATAGTTATATAAAATAAAATATGAAAATTCCACTTGATATTAACTCAGACTCATGGTCTGAATCATCGACCTTAGTATTCATTACGACGCCACTAACACCCTGTAGGTATACGTTTTAAACTTAAACGCAGTTAAAAGAATTTCAAGAGGACCCGGGCCAATAAAATAGGCTTCTCACTCATATACTTATAATCCTTTTGACGTGTGCTGTCAACTTAATTCTGCCTAAAATTTACATGTATACCATAAATTGTTTGCCTGTCGATTACCCGTCCCTCTCCTTATCGGCAGATAAGAAAATGACAAATAAAATTAGATGCTGTGTACTGGAATCAACGCCATTACCTAAGCTACCCTATTTTGAGAATGCCTAAAGCTATAATTGCGTTTCTTCTTTCATCTTTTTCCTTTCATGTAAGGTTTTCTGGGATAAACAGAAAAAATGAAGACGCATAATAGTCCACACAAAAGTTCGTAGTAGACAAAAACCCCTTCACGCGTGAAGTGACGAACAAATATCACCTGCTAGTTTGGTATTTAATAATTTTTTGCTCTGTCTGCCCCCTTTACGATAACAAGCGTGTGTTAACGTTCATATGTAAAGTAGCTGTTGTCACATGAAAGTGAAAGGCGTCAAGCCTAACGACTACATATACGACGACGGCTTCATCACGTATATTCACGACGTTTTGAATTTACAGCGACACATTTGGAGTGATTTTGTGAAAAATAGCGTAAAAATGGCGACAGGCTTTCCCGGAACAAAGGCACTTATGTCGTGACTTGAATTCGGTAGAAAGGGTGAGGCCACACAGCTGTTGCCGCTCCGTTGCGTCGTCGCAACTTTTTCATTTCAACGTACCTACTGAACTGATTACCATGACACGGCGGCGCTACCACAGCTTAGATAATAGTTACTACGTAACCGCAACACGTGGTGTGTGGCATGTTGTATTATTTGTAGTGACTTGTATATTTATTTATTTATTTTTATATGTGGAACGAAGGAGAGGATCGTGTCCACTGAAGCATCGTCGTCGCAACGGACCCACTACGCACTGTGTGAGCTCACTCTTACTCTCCCTTTTCCTATAAGAATTTCATTCAGACTAGTTAGATAAAATCTACAGCCAATAAGACTTAATTAACTTTGGAAGTATTTTTATACTGCAGAACATGTCGTAGAACTTTGTGAAGAACTAAAATTACGGACTTTCAGATTGTTTAAACTGTCGGTTAGTAATAATGAAACGTACGTATATGTCCTCTATAGATATGTGAAGTTAATGTGCACTTTAAAGAAACTTCCCTCCTTCTGTACCAATATGACTAACTTGGACTATCATCTTATAATCAATTATAACAATCATTAAATAAATGAAAGAAATGCATTTTCTTTTATTTATTAAAAAAGTTATTTTTAAAGCTCAAAATGTTAAATCAGTTAGACAAATTAATAAATAATTAAGTTATATTTTGTGTAAAGCCTTTCAGGCGTTTTGCCGCAACTCAATTTCTACCCTTTTTGCGTGTGTCAAGATCAAAGATCGTGTCTAAACTGATCGTAACATACTTACGACGTTAATGGTTCTTCCAAACTCCGCTGTTTAGATGAATGAATCAATCTATTTATGTCAGAACGTAATTTGACAATTAAGTACTTGTTCTGAACAACAAATCGTACTTTTATCACAAAGATACTGCATTCGCTTACTTGTATTTTATAAGTAACACACGTCTTCGTAGTAGTAATATCAGAAACTATATACTTATCGACGCCTTATAGTAAAAACGACGTAAGCGCCAAGGAAATGTAAGCGAAAAAACTAAAAATCACATTTTTTTGAAAATAGCTCGATTTATTTCAATTAATTCCAATCCGCGTAAAAAAATACCCAAATATTACGTGGATTGAAACTATTTTGTCTATTGCGAAGTTACGGCCAAGTAGTTGATTCCAGCCAAGTAGTTAATAAGTCACGTCAAAAAACACGAAAAACTATTGTAAGTATGTAGATGCAAGCACCTAAATGACGCTTGCGTCACATTCGAATGTGATTTTTCAAAAAGGTTCTTTATGTAATTGTCACTGGCGACGTTATACCTAGTCTTGGTTTAAGGTACGAGTTGGCAGCGGACGACATGAGGCAGCAGCGGACGACGTGTCGCAGAGACACTACGGGTTTCTATTTATTTCTATGAAATATCTTTCATTGCCAACGACATGTCGCCGCTATAGAAATACAACTTCGGAGAATTACACATTCGAAACAACATTCGAAATCAACCTATAGACATGACTTTGTGTATGACTGTTGTAGGTCTACCCAAACAAGAACAATTTCGTGCAAATTATATTTAAATAAAATGTTTAGTTCGTTCTACTTCTTGGGGTAGAATACCAGCCTCATCAACCCTGGTGTCAGGGTTATGATTGAGCCGCCAAAGGCCCCTGACTGACTGTAAGTAGTAACCGGGACCAAAGGCTTAACGTGCCTTCCGAAGCACGGATCATCTTACTTTCGGACAATCAGGTGATCAGCCTGTAACGTCCTAATCAAACTAGGGATCACAAAGTGATTTTTATGATATGTCCCCGCCGGGATTAGAACCCGAGGTCTCCGGATCGTGAGTTCAACCCTCAACCTCTGGACCGCACAGGCCGTTTTTAGCTCGTTGAAGCGTGGGTACTTAGTTCATCTTCCGATGGATGTACATCTGACTACCCCAATTAGGATATAGTCGTGAGCTTATGTTATTTTATTTACATAAACAATAACAATGAAAGAAAGAAAGAAACATTTATTACTCCCGGACACCACAGACACAGACAGACAGGTACATTACATTCAACACAGGACAGAAACAACACGGAAAACAATACACAAAACAAAAAACACCAAGGTCATAAAAAAGCACGTAGAATCACAATGCATATATTAAACATACGATGCATGTTTAATAGGTAGAACCGAGCGAACTTTTATTAATTTACATATCTAGATACTTACGCTATAAATTAATAACGTTTTGATTCCAAATTAAAATAAACCAAAATAATAAAAAAGCATGTATAATAACAATGCATGTATTTATTTATTTATTTATTTATGTAATCGTTAACAATTTAACATACAATGCATGTTTAATAGATTGAACTGAGCGAACTCTTATTAATTTACATATCTAGATACTCTATAAATTAATAACGTTTTGATTAAAATAAATCAAAATCATAAAAAAGCATGTAGAATAACAATGCATGTTTAATAGATTGAACCGAGCGAACTCTTATTAATTTACATATCTAGATACTCTATAAATTAATAACGTTTTGATTTCAAATTTTAGCAAGACACAGACAACACTATTAATAGTTGATTGAGCGAAGCAATCATGACTGACGAAGAGGGGTAAGGGTTCATGTTTAATGAATACGTAACAGACATTCACGTCATCTCGATTAGTCTATTTGACTACATTCTGACACCAGTACTGTTACTGTTATAAGTCAATCTGAAGCTTTGAAATACAGAAATACAGTTCAATATCTGATTATAAATTGACTTTTTAAAAAAATTAACCGACTTAAAAAAAAAACAATCGACAAAAACTAAAAAGCGATAAAATCAGCTGTTCTCACCCGAAGCATGTACCAGAGTAAGACATGATTACGTAACAAAAGCACCACACGATCATACAATTTTATTTTCGGTGGATGCCCTCGATTTCTCCTAGATCCCATCATCACATTCTGACCTGGTGAAAATGGTCCCACCTCAAAAGTGAAAAACTATTCAACAAAAAAAAATTGAAATCCGTCTATTATTGACGGAAATATCGGTGAACATACATAAAAAAAAAATATACATACAGACGAATTGAGAACCTCCTTTTTTGAAGTCGGTTAAAAATAGTCAATTTCTAAAAGAACTTTCTTTTGAACGTAAATACTTACATATTAATACACAACACACATTTGATATTCGTCAGAAAACGCCAACCTTTCTCGTATTGATATCAAATGGTAAACTATACAATACTGAGTACCACACCCCATTTCCCCATAATAAATCCGTCACAATCACACCAGACGTCCCTTAAAAAATCTCGAATAAAGTCACTTAGATGACTTCTAGGACATGTCCAAAAAGTAATAAAATACCATAAATCGTGGGACGAGGCATGAAGGAAAACGATTATTTATATTTTTTGGGGAGTTAAAAACGCCACATCGAAGCAATTCATGTAAAAAAACAATGTTGCTATTTGACATTTGTTTGCATTAAGCACTTACTTTTATATGCGCAAATGTAAAAATTGCAATATTGCAATTTGGAACTTTCGCAATGGCCGGTCATAGGATGGGTGACCACAAAAAAAAATGTCATCTCGAGCTCCTCCTTGCTTCGGAAGGCACGTTAAGCCGTTGGTCCCGGCTGCATTAGCAGTCGTTAATAACCACCAATCCGCACTGGGCCCGCGTGGTAGTTTAAGGCCCGATCTCCCTATCCATCCATAGGGAAGGCCCGTGCTCCTGCAGTGGGGACTTAATAGGCTGGTGATGATGATGATGAGATGAGTTGCTTGGATGTGGCCTTTTTAACCCCCCTGTAGTAACTTGTTTACTGTCAATCTCTTCTCTCTCGCTCACTCATCGCTCCCTCTTTCACACACCATAACATTCCGTTTCATTCAGCCTACCATTCCTACATTCGGCCATCATGCTCTCAATCTGTCCTTAGACTGACACATTTTGATATAGGTAACATTGTAATATTTTATTTTTTAACATTTGTTGACCAATGAAACCTGTGTTACTTTAATTATGGCGCCTCAAGCTGTGGAAAATGAATGGAGGAAAAAGGAGGAAAAAAAATAAAGGTAGACATTTAATTCCCTCTGAATCGGAGTATAACCTGGATGTACGAATTATGTTATTTGCCGTATATTCAACTCAGATATTAATTTACTTTTTTCAGAGACGCAGATATTAATTTTCGCGTAGACCGCGTTAGTATTCAGTCTACTATTAGGTACAAAATTACGCAGCCAGTATTTGTAACATTAATAAGAAAATATTTTACGTAAAGTACATGGCATATATATACAAACAGTACGCAGGACATTGTGACGCAGGTTGACGCAAACACCAACTTGTACATATATCTGTCTTCTTGCAGAGCGACTAAAAATAAGTTAATTTAAAGCGCTTCAGATATTAAGTTATCTGTGCTTAAGTAAACCCACGTTAACCTAAGTGATTTTTTAACAAAGCTAAAGCCACATATATGATACTAGTAACTTAGTCTTTGCCACTTTTATGTCGTCCCATATACCTACCGCATTGTTCCGTAAAAGCAAATTCAGCTTTATCAAATTGTCTACTTAAATAAGTTGTGTAGTGAATGGCAGGCTACTTGTTTCTTTGCAGAGCCGCCCTTCGGGTAAGCCTATGGTATGAAAGTAAGCGGCTGATAAATTAACTCAGTGCCGACTGTACAAACATTTATTAATCTTCCACTCCAGCGACCATCATGAAAGCAAGTTACGGTTACCCCCGACTACCCACATTTTATTACAGCAATAAATGCCCAAACCCAAATCCTTTTCCATTTTTCGTGTGGAGGGTTCGGAAGTTTAAACAGTGTCGTATATCCTGTAAGGAGTTAACCAACGTCGTCGGGAATTTCCTTGTCTATTTTTATTTATTCCTGTTAAAAAAACACTGAAGTAAGTAACTGTCGCAATCTTAACTCTTTAAGTAACATTGCGGACTAACATTATTTTATTTTGTTGTACCGAGACAAACGAGCCATAAATGAGTAAAATCTTAGAGCTGCGCAAAGTTTTACAGCCCTAAGCTGAAGCTTTTAAGTTCCATTAGAACTAAGTAGTATTAAAATAATAAAAACATTCACCATTCAATTAAATTGTGGAAAACATCCTTTGAACTTTTATGTCATCAAAGAATAGGACTACAAAAGAATTGTAAACGATTTCTTTGTTTTGTATTACAATAGCGAATAATTGTGTGATAACATTTTTATCGTGGTCTCTGACAAAGGTAAGTAAAACAAATCGACCTTATGTTTGCCACACAGAATACCTAAGCATAATTTATTGCCCGCATACATGACACCATATCACATCGTAAATAAACAAAATATTGATTGTTTCAGTAAAGCAGCTAAGACAATTATTATGTAAAACTAGATAGACCCAGATACTTTTTACATAACTTATTAAAGTAGAGAAATAGTTCCTAAGCATAATACTGTGATACTATACGTACTGACTTAGTGACGTCATCAATAAAAGCAGTCAACTGTCGCACTGTGGTCGTACTCATTATTACTTAGTTAGTAAGTAATTAAAATTCGA
Source organism: Pectinophora gossypiella (assembly GCF_024362695.1). Classification (NCBI taxonomy): domain Eukaryota; kingdom Metazoa; phylum Arthropoda; class Insecta; order Lepidoptera; family Gelechiidae; genus Pectinophora; species Pectinophora gossypiella. Next base: position 8,451,056 of record NC_065409.1, read on the forward strand.
AAATAAATCAAACGAAAAACGAGATTTATTGATCATTAATTTAGACCGGCTTCTTTTTAGATTTACATTTTATACTTTATCTTCGACCTAGTCAAATAACTTATAGCTTTCGGAATTTCACATCAATTTTATAGCCGTTTTATGTAAACTTTTGTAGCAAACAAAACGGTTCGTTCGTTTCGTGATATATATGTCACCGTAAAATTGTAAATAACGTTAGATTATAATCTATCGATTTGAATCTCGCGAGATTGTGAACTGTCGAATAATTATGAATCGTATCATATTGCTTACGCGGAAAATTAAAGCGAGAGCTCTTAGTTGAGTTCTACGAGACGTCTATGCAATTGCCGTTCCAATTCCTTTATTATTGGCAGTCTTGGGTGTGGTAGTGGGAATTCAAAATAAAATGACACACCTTCGGTTTTGTATGAAAGCTACATAATTGGTGTTTAAGAAGCACCACTCGCAGAGAACATTAACATTCGCAGAGAGAGAAAAAAAAGCAAATTATAAGTAGGTAACAAGCGTTAGAAGTAGCGACTCCACCTCACTTCTTTCTTGGAGAAATCAAGGCCTTGATGGCTGAATAAAACTCATACAAAATAATTCAGCAGTAATATTAGCCCGAACAGACAGAGGGCAGACTTCCTTTTTGTATGGCTTGGCATCTTACCAGGGGTCATATATGTTAGGTTCTCGACTCCAAGTTCTTGACATTGAAAACTTAAACGCGTGAGCAAAAAATTTAAATAGGTAGGTCTAGACGGTGAGTTATTAGTGGTAAAAAGTCAAATTTAATTATCTAATTATAGCCACGTTTTATTTATTACCAAAACCAATTACTTAGGTACTTACATTAATAAGTCCTAACGCCAAAAATAACAAATACAATGAAAAAGCTGTTTTGAATTCAATGTGTTCATCACAGTCAGAAATAAAATTAATAAAGAGTAGAGTACCTAGTCTAATATTTCCTTAATATGACTATGCAGCAATCACACCTAATTCTCAATCAATCGACACACGCTTACTGACACAAGCACAAGTTTTGACCCATCAACCACAGAGGGTGCGACTTACAGAGATTACCCAACCACGTTGAGCCATTGCGGGTTGAAGGTGTCCGGATAAGCCAACCCAATTGCCAGTTTTTCAACCTGCCAAAGCCTCCAACTTGGCTTAACGACAACAGACATTTATGTCCACGAACGGGGATTACGATTTCCGCGTCTTCCGTAAAAATACGTTAAGTCAGTTCGTAATAGGGTTTGTGTAAAAGAGCCCTAAACAAACCCAAACCCTGTGTGTGTGTAGTAATTTGTGTTTATTGGGAGTAAATTAGATGTGAACATAGAGTTTATATGGAAAATTGACCACATGATGAGGTAAGGACGCTGTTTACATGGTGATCACAGTTTAGAATCAAAAACGTACTAAACTGATATGTTACTAACTAATAATTAAGTTTGCCTAATATTCTAAATGCCACCCCAATCGGCCATATATATATAATATTTATTATTATATTTATTTATTTGTACACAACAAAACAGACACACAGGAACATACAAAGAAAACAGATGGAGAAGTATTATATTATAATTACATCTTATTAAAAAAAAAATATTGAAGGCGCAAAATGGTAAATAAAATTCAAAAATGCGTATATATTATAAATAAACATTATTTATGCAAGAAAGTGTACTAGGTATTTGAAAATAGTAACGTTAATACAACCTTAATAACTGTGGTTAATTAAACCTTCTATAACATGTAGGTAGGTGTACCTGTAATAATCTGTATCTACTTATAATGAGGTTGGAACTTTCCAGGCAATTCGTTAAACTTGGCAAAGATAAACCAAGTTTTATTAGGTATCTAACCGTTATGGAAACACGTGCGTAAACCAAGTAAAACAAAAGATTAAATTATAAAGCTTCACACGAACGTTCTCTATTTTATATATTACTAAATTTATAGTTACTTACGTTTAGAATATTTCATTGAAAAACTTCAGTTATAAGTAAATGAAATGAGACCCCTAATGAAGCCATAAAATTTTATTTCTTCCAAAAAGGAAAATATAACTTTTCTAATAATATAAAAAACATTGCTGCGAAATACTTTTGGTACCGCATTAACATAAAGTAAAGTAAGTAAAAAAAGTAAATTATATCGTCACTGGAAAGGCAAAATTACGTAAGCGCCAAAATAGGTATTTTGGGTTTTTTATATATTCGGAATCAGCGTTTCATTCTGCGTCGATCTGTCTGGGTAGCATTGCGATACGAGCACTTTTTTGGCGCTTACGTAAATTTAAAAATAGTTGACTTTTTTCAATTCCAGTTTCTTAAACGACAAGATTTTGGTGTTTTTTTCGTGACTGGTGTATAAGTAATATTGTGTTCCTATATAATAACTACATATTAATTTCAAGTAAATTTGGCATTCTATAGTTTGAAAAGTATCATTTTATTAGTAATTTTGGTCTACTGAAAATAAAAAATAGACTATGTATAAGTCATTTTTATTTACAGCTTTTAAAAAAAGTAAGGCGTATAAGAAAAAAATGTCTTAGCATGTTTATGCAGTGAATGGCGAATAAGTAATTTTGACTTACATTATTTAGAATAAGTAAGGCGTGGACGTAAATTTGCCTTCGCATTTTTATGCTGTTATTAAGCAAGTTCGTGGGCTAGCAGTAAGTTTCCCAGGAAGTTATTTTTTAACAATAGATCTAAAAGTAAAACTATTTTAGAATTGATTTTATAATTTATTAGCGACCCGCCCGGCTTCGCTCGGATGCAATGCTGAGGAAAAATGAAATTATTTACGACATCACATTAAAATCCTCAAAAATAACAGTATTTCTACACTATTTATTGGATGTTATTATACATACCTATAAACTTTCCTCTTGAATCACTCTATCTACTAAAGAAAATTGCATCAAAATCCGTTGCGCAATTTAAAGATTTAAGCGTACATATGGATATAGGGACAGAAAAAGCGACTTTGTTATACTTTTTAAGTTCTGTCGTTTGCATATTTAGCGCCAATTTTGAATCGAGAACTCAAAATTCAAATTTGTTGGAATTTCGAATATCAAAACAATTGAAAGCATTAGGATTAATGCAATTGTTTAGTCACAGCGTTGGTTTGAATCTGTCAGGTCACGTCCGAAAATTATTAAATGTAAGATTACAAAGAAAAATTTTCTATAACTTTCGAAGAGGCCTACCGCGACTTCAGTGTTTCAAACAGTTAAAATCTCTATTCCACGATGAATTGCCATGTCTGCGAACCATCGAACGCTGGTATTTAGAATTCGAGCGTGGACATCCGCCTTCACTGAAGATAATATCGTTGCTGTGAGACAACTAATCCTCAAAAATCGTCATGTGACATACCGAGAATAGAGGCGTTATTAGGCATTTCAGGGACAACCATTTAAACGATATTGCATGAGGCACTTGGTGTGAGAAAACTAGTTTGCCGTTGCATCCCGCATTTTCTGACGATCATAAGGTAGCCCGCGTCAGATGGTGTAAGAAAACTCTTCAGAGGTTCAACCGAGGAGAGTCAAATCACGTGTACGACATCATCAGTGGTGACAAATCTTGGATTTATGCTGTTATCCTGATTCCAAACAACAATCCACAGTTTGGGTCTTCCAAAACGAGTCAAAGCCGACTAAAGTTGTTCGCTCTCGAAGCACTTCAAAGAAGATGGTGGCTACCTTCGTGGAGAAAATCGGTCATGTTGCGACAATTGCACTTGAAGATCGTAGGACGGTTAATGCGGATTGGTATACCACAATTTGTTTACCACAAGTCATCGCCGAACTTCGAAAATCTAACCCAAAGCCACGCATGATGATGCGCAGGAGTGCAGGATGCTGCACCATGACAATGCAAGCTCACACACCGCTCGTCAAACGATTATTTGAAGCAGGAAAACGTAGAAATTCTTGACCATCCTCCATACAGTCCTGACCTAAGCTCCAATGATTTCTTTACATTTCCTAAAATTAAAAAATAAACTCTTCGCGGTCAAAGGTTCCAGTGTGGTGAAGAAGCGGCCAACGCTTTCAAGTCAGCCATTTTGAACACCTCTACTTTGGAGTGGAATAAATGTTAAATAATACCTGGTTCGAGCGAATGGAAAAGTGTATTAAACTTCGTGGTAAATACTCTGAAAAACAATAAGGGGAATTATTGAGGAATTAGAAATTATTGAGGAATTAAAAAGACTTGACCCTTCCAGAGACTTGACTCGACTTAGAGCCACGTATGCTTGTCCTAATTCAAACAATTTTGAGCCCAAATATACTACTGCATGGTCGACTGTGCTGCCCTGCATATGTTATGTTATGTTAGTGTGCTCTGTTTTCCGCATTTAGACTCTAAGGTGGCCCAATATGCGTGTAATTGTTGACTACGTAAGCCAACCTATCTCCTTCCAGAAGCTCAGAAGCCTCCTGGGGATTTCACAGGCTTCGCGGAGCGACCCCATTCCTTTGAGGATTTTTACCCGTTGTGCTGACACTCCCGTGCATTCCAGGATTACATGGGGGGCAGTTTCTTCTGCGTCCAGACAGCCTCTGCAAAGTGGGCTGTCCGTTATCCCTAAGTTAAATAGGTGCTTGTTGAGTGGGCAGTGACCCGTTATACTGCCCACTACTATTCGGAGGTCATTGCGGTTTAAGCTAAGCAGTCGGCGAGTGAATTGGATATCATAGACATGATATCCTTCGACTGTCTGCATGTGGGCAGCTCTGCCCATCTGTCGTTGTGTAGTTGCTGGGTATAGTCCCGTACCCACGAGCGTAACTGACTGAAAGGTATCGGCAGGATTGGTTCGGGTCCATATACCCTGGTGTCTGATCCTCTCCTTGCCAGTTCGTCAGGTTGTACGCTATTATTTATATTTTATGATACTTTATTTCTGGCACTTCAGTATTTTAATAGCTATTTTTATAAATCAATTGAAGTAATAAGTAATTTAAGGAGGTATTAAGAATAATTATTTGTCTCTTACGTCTTTTTACCCATGTAAGATATTACAAAAACTTACTTTAAAGAATCTTTGGTGAACTGACATAATCAATCGATCACTTTTTAGGCAATTTTCACATAATGAAAGCAGATGTGTAAAAGTCGTTACAGTAACTTTTACTCCGCTAACATTACAGTATTATTATATTTAAAGAAATATTGTCGTTCTCGTATGCATTGTCGTAAGAGCTGTAAGTAATTTTGCTTCCAAATAATATTTTAACCAGATGGCGGTTAAGTAAATTTGCTTTACTGTAAACTGAAGTCATTTTTACGTAAGCGCCACTATATCCTAAAATAGCAATCCAACTGTAATGATATGTATTGCTGGACATAGAAAATTAAAAAACAATGTAACCTTTCATTGACATCATCTAAATTGGATAATTGGGTAAAAAGTTATGATAAAAAAACGAAAAAATGAAACTTTAAACGGCTTTTTCTCGAAATGGCCTTTTGGCGCTTACGTAATTTTGCCTTTCCAGTGACGATATATTTTAGGCAACTTGGTTCTAATAAATATTATACTTACGTGACATTTTTTTCTCGGAAGCATTTTTTACTGTGAAGAGAGCCCGAAGCATCAAATAACTGCCTTCGGAACGCAAGCGGTGACCTTTAGCAGATGTTGTTAGTTACAGAGACTGTTATGACGGCGAAAACACAATTACTAGTCCGTCGTCGACCGCCTGTCATCCGTCATCCACTGATCGCAATCTGAACGCTATAGTTGCGTAGAGGTACACATCAAACAAAGCCATAAATCGCCAGAAAACAATCTGCAGCTTTTCGATACTCATGTTTTAGGACTGATGTAAAATCTTTTTTTTTTAGACGTGACTTATTGTAGATTTGCCGCAGATGGCATTAACTACTTGGCCGGGATTAACTACTTGGCCGGAAAATATATAAAAAAACCGTATTAGAGACAAAGTATCAATAACTTTCAAAACGGAACACAAAGGTGTGGAATTAATATGCGGTCCATAACGGTTAGAATTTAGGACTCTTAAGATCAATGTGAATAGGTATAACTTCATTCACCACTGGGTCACTTTCTATTATTATGTGATATTGTAGGTTCGAGGATATTTTAGCAAAAGAATATAAGTACCCACTGACAACATGACATTTCTAGACAGAACATGAGCACTGTGGACTATACAGACTGGGGCGCTACATATTGTCTTGTGGATACCCAGCTTTACGCTTGTTGATCCTCATGCTACAACTTCAAGTATTTCCTAATTTCCAAGAGACATCACGTCATGAATGCATAATGTAATACGAGACTATAGCGTCGATGCTATCTTTCATTTATTCCACGAGGATATCTCCTTCTTTGTTCTTGTAATATTGGCTTGATAAACAGCCTGTAGCAAACGAAACTTAGAACACTTGTTTTCTAGAGCTAGACACGTCACGCCGGTTATTATTGGATCAGTATAATTTTCTTTGTTTATGTCGCTGTAGCTTTTTGTGTCACGTATATCGGAAATGTGGAATAGAAACTAAGACAAATATACTTATTCAATGGCCTAATAAATATCTCTTAGAAGTTGCCACTCCGTTAGTATACACTATCATCAACACCATTTTTTTTTCTTATGTATGATGGGATATTCCGATAGATATATCATGGCGCGCAATTTTTAATAATGTGGAATAAACATTCTGAAGGGATAATCATAATGATCTAAACTTAGGGAGTTTAACAGACCACAAAGCAATTCACCTAAAAAAGCACACATTGACATTTGTTTGCATTGCGCAAATGCGCACTTACTTTTATTTCCGCAAATGTCAAATTGCAATATTACTTTTTCAGATGAATTGCTTCTATGTGGCCTTTTTAACCCCCCTGGTACAGCTAGTAAACACTATAAAATAGCAATGAATACCTCTGAGTCATAAATAGAACTAATAACATGGAATTCCTGATTTGATTTCAGCTGTAATTAAACTGCTAAGTAGAATTTCATACTCTCACTCGAATAGAGTTTCATATAGGAATTCAATTAAACTCTTAGCCATAGGCAAAGTTTTAAAGCAAAAACTTAATTTGTAACCACACCACCTATCACGTTGGTCTAATAAAAAACATTGGTAAGGTGTGGTACAGTCATGAGCAATATAATGTACCCACTTTAGGACTCTGTCGCACTAACATGTTTGACATTTAGTGACACTTACAGTTTAATTTGTCAAAAAAGTAAATGTAACAGGGTACCAAAGAGTATACATATTAATACTCGTGACCGTACTTAGTTCATCTTGTGATGAATATACGTTTGACTTCCCCAATTGGGATATAGTCTTGAGTTCATGTGTGTTAAGCCAAAAATAAATCCATATATTTCCAGATTGTTCAGGCAATGTTGAAAGAGGAAGGCCTAGGCTAACATACCAAAAATTATACATGAATTAAGCGTGATCAAAATTATGTTTGCCAGGTCAAGAGTAGGTAGATATTTTAAACCAGCGACCATATACGAAGAATTTGATGAAAAACGAAAAAATACAGCTGCGTGTCAAGATCGCAGCAAATGGAATTCCGTGGTTTCTGTCCCATTGATATACAACTGCGTATACAACTGTCCATCAATGTTGTATATCTACTCTAATAAAATATTCCCTCCGATTCCGTAAAAGTAGGTAATATAATTTCGACTAAACACTAATTTGACGTTCACGTGTGACGTTGGCTGGAGAAAAAGTATCTACTCGAGGATTTTGACGTTTCGTAATCTATCTCTGATGAATGTGATGGATGATAGATTCTCTGCCTTCATGAATGCGGCATAAAGTACTTAATCCTAAAGGTGAGTGGTAAAGTCTTTGTGACTTGAGTGATAAAATGTTTTAAATAATAGAATAAACGTTCATCAACAACCTGACTCAATCAAGTCTTTAAGTACACTTATATGTTACACAGACGTTGAGCTAACTTTGTCACCGTATCTTAGGATTCCGCATCAAAATTGGCTGCATGTTGTCTTCTGATTTTTTCTTTGTTGTCTTCTGAGTTACTAACCGGCGGTATCCGTGGTCCAGTGGTTGAGCGTTGAGCTCCCGACCCGTAGGTATCGGGTTCTGATCCCGGTGGGGACATATCACAAAAACCACTTTGTGATCTCTAGATCACCCGATTATTCGAAAGTAAGATCCGTGCTTCGTATTACACGTCAAGTTTCGATCCCTGCTACTATTTACTTAAAGTCGTGAGTAGTCGTGACACGCGACACGTCAGGGGCCTTTGGCGGCTCAATAGCTTAATGTTAGGTCGGGCACTGACGCAACCCACACGAGAAAACAAGAAGAAGACAAACCGGAAAAATCTAGGGCAATGCCTTTCCACGTTGGCACTAGGTACTTACGAGTAGGTACTATACATATTTTAGTGCGAAGACCCGCGTAGTGAGCCAAGTCAGAATAGTACCTATTTTGCTTATATGTAGTTTTTACCCAATCATGCAGGGCAAGATATCACACTGAAAGGAAAAGGTTTCATTCATACGCTCAGTTACGACCCCTATGACCCGCAGATATATACCTACCTACTTTAGGTACTTCTACTTTGGAGATGACCAATCATAATCATATGTATAGAGTATAAATAAATAAACATAATTAATATAAATGACCATTTAAAATATAAAGGTAGAACTCTACCTTTATATTTTAAATAGCTACTCTTAATAATATGAAAATACGATTTTTGCAGACATCTTCTAATTTTAGTTTAAGTTATGCCTATCATTTTCTTATCCGCCGAAAAGGAAAGGGTGTAATCGCAATATAATAATTAATTATTAATTTAATAAGATGTCTGCAAAAATCGGGGCCTTTTCCTATTATTGAGAGTAGCGTGTAGAGTAGAATAGTTTAAATGGTCATTTATATTAATGCGTATGAACATCAGACTTATATTTATGACATCATTATTTTATTTATTGAAGCGTTTGGAATGATATTAGATATACCGTACTCTGCATAATAGATGTGACGTACCTATCTCAATAAATCTAAACAAAGTTTAATTGTGGTGTAGCATAAATTTAAATTAGTTTATTGTTTACTACATAGTTTGAGAACCGTACGTAGTTTCAGTATAGCCTATAATTTTAATGAGTTCTCATTTTGTTTCGTAATGTTTCGTAAATATGTAATCTAACCTCAGTTTGTCATAATAATATATTATACATACATGAGATACACGCAACCACGCCTATTTCCTGATGGGGTAGGAAGAAACCACGAAATACTTAATAATACACTCGCCTGCAAAAATAAGTACTAAGTATGGTCACGAGTACTAATATGTATTAAATACACTTTGAAACCATGTCACATTAACTTTATTGACAAATTAAAATGTGAGTCTCATTAAATGGCAAATATGATAGTGCGACGGGGTTCTACAGAGAGTACATGAAATTGCTCAACTATTAAAATTATAATAACTTTTTAAGTACACAAGATAAACTTACTTAGAGTAATAAAAAGGACTCGAAATTAGTTTAGAAAACAAAAAGAAAATTATTGTAGTAAGGTACCTACCTACTTAGATTTTCAGGCCAATGTAGGTACGTGTACAAAAATAATACCTGATTTCATGATAGAATATGAACTCTTCGTAACAACACAAAGTTTCCGTAACAAATAGACCTGTCAGCTACACAAATTCTCAATATCAAACTAATTTCCCATAAGATAAGATAAGCTTGATACCTACACGGTTTTTACAGCCGTAACATATAATTTGATACATAGGTAAATATATTGATGTATCTACATATTACTTACATAAATGTACCTACCCACCTATAGAATTCGTTTTGGAATATCTTCTTTACAGAAAATACCCATCACTGATTAAAATCTAAAAAAGAACCTACCCTACTATTACTAAAAACCGGCTAAGAGCGAGTCGCTGCCGCGGTTTGAGGGTTCTAATTAATATAAGGTCCCTAGTGGCATTGGCAATAAAAGCTTATACCAACCACCGCTTACAGACTACACAGAACCGCAGTATCACTCTATTTCGTGTACAGTAAACCATCTGCCCTAAGAACTTCTTTTTAGTTGGCTTTAGAAACATTAGAGATTTCCTCACCTGACAAGTGTTCTTCAACTCGATAGTAATTACCTACAGGGTTGTTAGTGACAGCGTAACGAAAACTTTGAGGGATGATGCACACCCTGGTTCTGAGTTGACATTAAGTGGAATTTTCCGTCGCGAAAGTATGGAACTAAAAATAATTGTAACAAACATCAAATTTTTTATGATTTTTCCGCCAAGATATTACACTTGATATCAACTCAGAATCATGGTTTGCATCGTCCCCCAAAGTATATAACTACCTGTATGTACTCGTAAGTCTGACTGCGTGGATACCAACACGGAGAGCGGCAGTTACCGGTATTGGCGAGCAGGAGAATGAAACGACATCAAACCAACAACAATCCACCAGTTGGAGACTTCTCGTGCAGAGTGTGCGGTAGTGTTTGCCGCTCTAGGATTGGCTTGCACAGCCATGAAAGAAAGTGCATTTCTTTGAGGCAATGACGTCATAAATCGTCTGAAACAGACGTATAAGGCCAATGATGTACTTGTACATTGTGTGAGTGTTATCGTAATGAATTCTGAATTAATATCAAGTGGAATATTTCATCGCAAAAGTATAGACTTGATAATAAGTTAAAAATATCTAAAAAAACATAAATATTGCGGCGGAAAATTCCACTTGATATTAACTCCGAATCACGGTCTAAATCATTCCCCTCAGTATTCAGTACGATGCCACTAACACCCTTTATAAAAATACTTGATTTCGTCCTCCCTGTACAAGTTTATAAGGTAAGTGTATACCACTTTAAGCCACATTAACACTTACCATCAGGCACAATGTCGCCTGTCAAACGCAAGCTTATGTTTAATAAAGAAATAATAAAATAACATCTGTCGCCGCCCAAGCCGACAGATGTTATTGATACTAGGCAGATACTAAGATAAAACTTGTCTTTGTCATAAGTAAAGAGGTTGAAATACATACATAAATTCACTCATACTTTCCACCGGGGTAAGCAGGGACTATGGAATTCCATTTGGTTCAATCTTGACGCACTTCTCTTGCGCAAGAGGCCGAAATACTTAATTCAAATATTCGTTTTGTGGCTACATTTTGAACACGAAACCCTAAAGAGAAACCTATTACAAAAAGTATCGCTTTAAAAGCCTTTCTTAATACATTTTTTCAGTTACATTTCAGCTGAAGCTTATTGTAAGTATTCATTTGGGCTGACTTATTATAATCTATTAAATCACTTATTTGATTCTGAAACCTAATTCGTAATTACTCCACAGAGGCGTGTAACTTTTGAATAGTTGTGTAGATCTAGAACTTATTACTTAGTTCTCAAAGTGTTATAGTTGCAGCTAAGCCAATTGGTAAGCCTAGGTATAAAGCAGTTATGAGCACCCTAAAGTGTACCTTGGAAGCTTTCCAGTGGTAAGTCAGAGTGAACAAAACCTTTAATTTATTCTGGTCACGTTTAAATCTGCGTAGAAGAGAACATTACACAACCTCCCAGTTAGCTAAATATCAGCACTTGGTTGTACTCAATCTAAGCGGGCATGTAAAATTCCACAATTAATTAGCTTGTAAGTTATCCTGTCCTTTTAGCAATAACATAATCCTACAGTGCATGCGGCCAATATGCCGCGGTGTCGTCACATATTACCTCATATTACCCATAGTTACTACCGGCCGGACTAACGGCCTCCGTGGGTTAAGTGGTTGAGCGTTCTGCTCACGATCCGGAGGTCCCGGGTTCGAATCCCGTTGGGGACAAATTACTTTGTGATCCCTAGTTTGGTTGGGACATTGCAGGCTGCTCACCTGATTGTGCAGAAATAAGATGATCCGTGCTGCGGAAGGCACGTTAAGCCGTTGGTCTTGTTTACTACTTACTGATATAAGTACGTAGTCGTTACTTGAATCACGTTGTGTGCAATAGGTTTTTCAGAGGTAAACAGATCATCATCATCAGCCGTACGACGCCGACCGCGATGGATGCGGGCAGCGCAGGACCGATCGTCGTGGAGATCCTTGGAGGAGGCCTATGCCCAGCAGTGGGCGTCGTACGGTAAACAGGTAAGAAAAGCTTTATGACTGACTTAGATTACATACCTATTCACAAGCAGAGGGGACAATGATGTCCATGTCAAGTACCTTGATCAAAATTCATTATACCCAGCATGTCTGCTCGTTTGATGTTCTCTGTGTGATCATATTTCCCCAAATAGTATGTCAGAAAATGATAGAACATGAAAGCAATACTTAATAACAAGTCGAAGAGATTCTTACGGATAGTTCTCCGAATCATGTAGCTGCCCACATAGATACCATGTGGGCGGGAAATCAGCGTTCCTGTGAAAACATGTTTTATGCAATATACAGTTATGAATGAAGGACTTTCCATGGTTCGTTTCTCAAAATCAACATAGATGGCGCTGTACATTTTTTTTTCGTTAAGATATGCATCTTTCATCTTTTTTTTGGGTAAGTATAAATGATGATTCTTTTTATTACACCCAGGCACAATTACATTTTCCACCCATTATTATTCTGATCATACAATATTCTGATAATAGGTAGCAACATAATTCTATATATAATGTGATCCAAATATCAAGCAACAATTATTTTCATATATGCTACTGACATTACATTGTATTTTGGAATAATTATGTACCTACCCGAATAATGAGAAAATAGGTAATTATCACTGTATTGTATTTGGTGAATAGTCTGGAAAATCCCTCACTGTAGCAGATTTCAGTAAGCGTCTTTAAGTAAAGATATGAAGCTTTTCTTAGGGTGTGCGGAATAAAAACCAAATTAAATACTACATATTTATATAGAAAATTCTGCAGAATACATACACTTCTAAACTCACACCTTTTTTCCACCGGGGTAAGCAAATACTATAAAACTTCTAGAAACTTCCATCCTGTAATTATACTTTCTTATTTCCTCCACATTTATCGTTACTTACACGCGCCTATTCAGAGTAGAGTACTTAAATTAATTAAGTATTATAATGGTTCGTATGCTTAACATTTTAAACCAAACAAATCATAAAGCTCAGTATTTGGCTTTGGTATTTGTATAAAATGTTTCACGTTCGTACGGTTTTAAACAAACTCAAAGTTTAAAAGTAATTTAGCAAATATTAGTAGATACTCTTATAAATAAGAAATGGTATATTTAAATTATTTTCCTCAATTTCGGATGATCGTTTAGGTAAATTTTATGAAGGAATAATTAAATTCTTTATTAATGGCGCTAGAAGGATTCCTTAATACTTTTTACTTATTAAATGAAAGGATTCTTAAAAAAAGTATAATAATAACGATAAATTATTATCCCTGTCAAAAGAATATTTTTAACATTTCCGACAATTAATTTTTCTATTAATTATATAGGTATCTTAATTAAATTAATGTTCACAATTGGGTAGGAAAGAAATATATTTTTTTTAGTTTTATTTTTTAAGACTTCCTGGTAATCATCAGACCGTGACAATGCCTTAGGAACCTTCCCCACGGCGCAATTCGATGTCGCATAGACGTGCGTAATGCGTGTATAGACGTGCTTATTAGGGTAAGGTGGCCTCATAAGACAAGTATGACGTTTAACGTTGACTTTTTAATTTACTTAATGACATTATGTGAATTAATTTAATGACATTGATTTAGATCTGTACAACAATTAATTTCATTATAGGACCTTTTTATGAATTGACACTTTTATATTTTAAATTTTATCTCTTCTTCTTCGTCGTTCCCTCACTGCTGAGGATCGCGACCACAGGTTATGGTTTTCCACTCGGTACGGCTATATGCTGCGTTAACTTTTATAAATTTATGTTATTTAAATGCACGGTAAACTATATTTTTGTAACACCTGTCACACTGCATTTATGGCAAATAAAGAATCTTATCTTATCTTTTAAAATACTTAATAGTAATAATCTCATTAATCCTAATACTTCGTATGTGCTATGCAATAGTTAGTAAGTCACGTCAAAAAAAAAAACACAGTAATCTCTTCTATTATTGGGGTCTCTTTTGTAACAATTTCATTTTATTTTGGTGTAATAAAGTACAAGAATTAGAATTTTGAAAATAATAAAATATAATCTTTCGCTACATTTTGAAACCGTAATAAATGGACGGAATTTTAGACATAACTGCAGTGTAATGTTGGCACAATTGGATACCAAATGACGCGAGGACATTTTCCACCGCAAACCGAAATAAGAATACCATTTACTGTACCACCATTTACTGTTTTGTGTACCATTTACTGAGAGGGATGATTCCGCTCATTATTCTGAGTTGAGATTCCGCTCATTATTCTGAGTTGATATCAAGTAGAATTTTCCATCACAAAAGTATAGACTTGAAAATAATTTAAACAAAAGAATCATGGATTTTGCGGCTGAAAATTCCACCTGATACTCAGAATCATGGTCTTACATGGAATATTAGGTGCAATACATTTATGTACTCTATGTGATAAATTATAAATTGTGAATTGAAAACTGAACATTATTATGATATATGGTATTGATCACTATGCATAAGCGATTATAGAAATAGGAACATTTTCCACTTGAGTAGGCCCTGGAGGGATGTATCCCTTGATCATCCAAAGTGCGCCAGACGTAATGGACGTTAACGTTAACGGACGTGACCCATTACGTCACTCCGAAAGTCTCCTCTCTTACGCCTCAAGAGTACTTAATGATACAAAATAAAGATAGCAACAAAATATTTTTTCTCAGAAAAAGCGGTTGAATCAACTTCCCACGCGTCAGCCTAACACAATAAAGTATTATACAGATCTAAAAACAGTCTAAAAAGCGTTGTTGAGTGTTAGTTTGCTTATATTGTAAATAAGTAACTAGGTATATTTATCCAATATGAACAATTCAAAGTGTGTTCTGAAGTGCTTACACGAGCGCGTCAAGTAAGTAAATTCTAAAACTGAAATGGTAGGAAATAGTCAATAAACTGACATATCTAATATAGGTAAAGGGAAATGTATAGAAGTACAAAAAATACAGAAATATCTCACTGAAGAGCCTGCTTATCTGACACCGGCCATATTATAATCTAAATACTTGATTTAATTACTATTAATTGATAGGTATACCTAAATGAGTTACATTGATACGAGTAGTAATTGCGCAGCGGCGATGAACAAAATTAGATCGTTTTTCGATTTAAACTGACAGGTTTATGCGTCAAATCACCACCTACAGTCTGCTCCATCTAAATCTTATCAAAAACCAAATCAGAAAGTGTTATCCACGTGGCTGCACTTCATATAGACAAGTCAATGATTGCCATCCTGTATTAGGGCTACATAAGCGCGAAAATCACGTAAGCGTCTTTTGGAAAAATGACATCAGAGTGTGATTTTCTTCAACAAAACATCGCTTTTTTTTTCAATTAATTTCAATTCAGGTAAAAATTGAGACCACAAATATTTTATCTGGTTTAAATTAGCGTGTATATTGCGAGGTTTTGTTAACAAAAATCACATTCGGTTTGTGTTTTCAAAAATAATCTTACGTGGTTTTCATTATAAGGCGACTCCATACATAATAGACAGTCTTCGCGAGAAAATCTTCTATTTTACATCACCCTCATCAAGGTATATCTCCGAAACTATTAGCGTCTAAGCTTAAGTATCTTAAGATTGCACATTCTACGGAGCTCTCGTGTTTATAACTAGCGATTAAACCAAATTAACGAATTCGTTTTAAAATGTAATTACTAAGTTTCACTTTTAGAAACTGTTGTCAGTGTCAAGCATGATTAAATGTATTTGCAAATTACTCATCATCTTCTTCCATCTAATCCATCAGCCTGCATTATCCCACTAATGGCTATAGGTACCTCCTGAATTTTACACCATCTTTTCCGCTTTCACTTCGCGTTTTTTCTCTTCTTATAATAAAATAAAATTCTTAGCTTTTTTATTAACATGTCCATTTATATCTTTACTGTTTGTTATAACAAAAATACTCCGTAATGGGATAAAGATAAAGTCTTAAGTATAATAAGATTCAACTTATTTTGCTACTATTAACATTACTATTCTTTTTAAGTCTCTTAAATTTCATCATAAGCCCCTTTATATTCATTACTGTATTCCCAATATTTATTAGAATACTTACTTTTCTACAACTTCCAGATATCTTCATAAAAAAATATTAAGAGTCTCGCTAAGAAATATGGCTTTCATAACTCGCATAAATAATGTCACTCGGAGTTTTTCTCATTGGAGGGTAATATTGTGTATTTTTTCATTCACAACTATTCGAGGATTGATGAATATAATATGTTAGTTGGAGGAAGATATCTCGGAATTATTCCTTCAGATGTTGTTTTCTTCTTATTACAAACAAAGAACTTCATTTATCTTTCTTTAAAGAATGTTTTGTATGTAATCGTGTTATAATTTCTATTGCAAAAAGAGAACAATTGTTGGAAATACCAACAATAGTTACGGCAATGCCAGGCACGATGTAGGAACGTAATAAGGTAAATGGATTGAAAGAATGGATTGAGAGATAGGCATCGCCATTCAACTCGACAGACTAGTAACTCTGTGAATGTGATCCGCGCTCAAAGATTCATCTTTCATATTAGAGGCGCTATTTGGAAAATACAATGCTCATACAGACTAATACTTCATGCAAAAGCATGTTTATATTCATAGCGTTAGGTACGATTCCCTTTATGCGCATTAAATGTTTGATTTTGTTACGGCACCTAAGTGATTGATTTTACGTACAAGCAAAATATACTCATATATCGTATAATCGCGTTTTATCAAAAACGTAATTCTACATCTCTCTTTACTTTAATAAAAGCAAACATTTATGAATATTCAAATCACAGTTCAAATCAAGTGACTTTCTTCTTATTGTAGAGTCATCCATCAAAAAGAGTACCTAAATCATAAATATAAATAACCGAAGCAGCTCGGCGTGTCGGGAGAAATATTTCGTTTCTTCTTCACTCCAATTGTAATGGATGAATACAAACTCCAAGTTCAAAAGTTAAAACTCTCGTTAGTAATAAAAAGCAATAACTTGAAGAAGAAAAAGAAGCCTGAATCCAACGGTTATTTTTTGCTCTAATATTATGCTGACTCAAATATTATGTTTTTTTAGAAAATGATTTAACAACAGAAAGAGAAACAGGCAGCTCGGCAAGGTGCGGATACTTAGATCATCTTACGATGGATGTGCCTCTGACTACACCATTCAGATATAGTCGTAAGCTTATGGTAAGTATGTTATGTGTTGTCACACTGAATTCATACCTGTAATCTAGATTGGGAGAAATGATTTTCGGGGGTATGTGGCCCAACCTGTAATTAGACTGGTATTCATTCGGGTTGGAAGATTAGCGAGGCAATCGCTTCTTTAAAAATCAGACCTGTCCTACTTTTCACATTACTCCAGATCAGGTAAGCAAACCTTGTGATAAACGCTAAGAAGATGATGTATCCTAATGGAGTTAGGCCGAGCAACAAATTGTGTCTTGTTCTTTTGCTATTTACGACCATACCGGGGTTGATTAGCAGCATTAAAATTCTCCATTTCCCTTTGCTATGACAACGAATATTTAAATAAAAATAATTACACAAACGTCATTAAGGTAAAGCTTAGCAGTCGTAGTATCTAAATGCTTGAATTCTAACGAAGATTACCTACTAAAGCTGCACTTTACAATGACACCTATAAAGATTAGAAGATCTAACGTTTTAAATAATATAATGGGGTTGCAGAGCAAGTCACAACACAACACAAATAGTTGGTAACTCTCACATCCTCTATTGGGATCGCAAGAGATTAATAATAGATCACAGAAAATATATTACACTCAACACGAACTCTACTTTCAAACTTTCAGATACAAAAGTTTTACAATCATTTTTTTACTTTTTCAATTTCCTTTCCATTTCCTAAGAAACTACAATCGGTAGATACATATACAGAACAAGACGATCGCCCTCGAACTTATGACTCCGATGGACCCAACGGAGAACTAAACATCTCGCGGAATAGCCCACAATTGAGTGAAATGATGTGTTCATAAAGAACCCTTCATCCACTCCTTGGAATAGAGGGTTTATATACATACACATTACACATACATAATCATCATCAGCCTATTAACGTCCCCACTGCTGGAGCACGGGCCTTCCCTATGGATGGATAGGGAGAACGGGCCTTAAACCATCACGCGGGCCCAGTGCGGATTGATGGTTATTAACGACTACTAATAGAGCCGGGACCGATGGCTTAACGTGCCTTCCGAAGCAAGGAGGAGCTCGAGATAAAAACTTTTTTTTTTGTGGTCACCCATCCTATGACCGGCCTTTGCGAAAGTTGCTTAACTTCAACAATCGCAGACCGAGCTTGTTAACCGCTGCGCCACCGAGCTCCTCAACATACACACATAAACTCACGCCTATTTCCCACCGGGGTAAGCAGAGACTATAGAATTCCATTTGCTTCGATCCTGACACACTAGAAGACTAGAATAGAGGATTTAACAAGGCATTATCACATTATAGACAGACACATAATAGTCACATGCATCGGAGTTTTTCCCTCGTGTAGGTTACGAGATCAATGACGGAACTCATCAACCTTGGTATCACTACTGGGCCGCCCCTGACATGGCTCATGTAACGACTACATACTTATTTAAGTAAGGGTCATTCTAATTTCGGACGATCGGGTGATCAATCAGCCTGCAATGTCCTAACACTCCAAACCAAACTACCAAACTAGGGATCATAAAGTGATTTTGTGATACTATATCCTCACCGGGTTTTGAACCTGCGACCTCCAGATCGTGAGGCTAACGCTCAACCACTGGATCACGGCCGATATACTTTTTTTGTTTTGCATTTATATACTTACCTATTTCGTAATAAATTTACAGTTTTCATCTACTTACAGATGTTTATTAAAAAAATAAGTACAAGTAAAAATTATCACTAAAAGTTACTATAGTTGCAATTTAAAATATGTAATAATTACAAAAAGATTTGTAACAGTTATAAATAAGGAAAAAAAATTACGTAAGTATTCTTTTTTAATTTTAATCCCCCAAAAACATGTTTTAAATTAGTGTTTTTTTAAAAACTGAATAATCCGGAAAACGAATACATCGTTCATGCATGATTGATAATTTTATATCGTTTAATATGCGATATAACCAAGAACTGCGAAACAATCAAGATAGCCAAAAGTTTGTATAAGTTTCATCTCAAACTTTCATTTATCTATTACTTAAATGTCATGCTCTTTAGACCAAAAATATTAAGGAAACAATACTTACTATAATAAAAAGTTTTTCTTCGAATATTTCTCGGACATCACTCAAGTACTTATATCACAACAATCACAAAAACTTAAATTTTAGAAAAGTTCATTTCGTTGCGTCTGCGGCGATCTCGTTCCGAATGCGAACAGGGTCAGAGAGATAAAGTTGGATGCATGAGAATAATAATTCATAATTTTGTCAAGGGCCGGAGAGTCTCGTGTTCAGAATTATTTACGTTGGTAGTGAGCGGAGCGGAGAGGTTAGCGCGCGTGTTGTAGCGGAGCCGCTCCCAGCAAGACTGCCTACTTGCTTATATCGCGCTCGCCGGCTCTTCACTCCTACAACTCTGCGGAAAACTTCGGGCGTTTTCCAACCGGTCAGTCGCTTGAGTTCAGCCGCCCAGCCCTCTGCTACATTGTACGATAAGGTGCAAAAGTCAATCAGTTTCTTGCAAAGTAATAAATTAACTGGTTGCACTTAAGACCTACTGGTTTCATGTCGTTTCTCTAATAGACCAAAAACACCTAAAAACATAAATTTTATCCGCCAAGACGAGCAAAGGGAAGCGCAAGGGCAGGCACTACCTACCTTTTCTCGAAACGTTTCGCCGATTTTTTGAACCCTCATAACTCATAATTATGGCAACTTATGGTTCATAATTTCAGGACCCCGATACCGACCGCGCCGGCGTGGTCGACGATTTCCCTCATTCAGCGCTTATCGCTATCGACCCACTAGAGTCGATTAATCCTTTCAAATATTCATCCTCCCAGACGACGCCCACTGGGCACTCTCAGGCCTGTTGTCTTAAACGTTGTACCGGGTGAGAGCCTTGAGCGCTCCCCATTTGTCAGGCCAAGTAGTTAATGCCATCTGCGGCAAATCTACAATAAGTCACGTAAAAAAGGTTCATTATTTCACCACTGTTTACAAATAATTCGCTGGGCTCAGTGACTGCACTTTTGCTCTTTGATTGTACCTAGATGACGTGTACGAAATTCAACCACCAACTCCCTAATTCGCTAAACTTGTCTAACTCCTCGTTAGAACAGCAACTTGCGTCCTTCATCCAACATGTCGCTTGCATTAAACATTAAAACAAGTTACTAAATCATCTATCTCTATCTGCGTTATAATTTTGTAGTAGTTGGAAGATTTACTGCTTTTAGTGACAACTAACTAGTTTTTCATAAAGAAAAATGCGTTGTAGTGGAATAAATTGAAAAACGCCTCTTATTACAAGTAATGATAAGGTCTCGATCAACTAGATTTAATAATCCAACTCATAGGTAGTAGTTGAAATAATATTCAATTACAAGCTAGCAGTTAACAACGGCCTTATACAAACAGAAATAAATACTTAATGTAGGAATACATAAGCCGCCATATTGGCATTTACCACCTCGTGTTGTATGCCCCGTCTCTATTCCCAATTCGTACCTAATTCCTATTACAGGCGCTTGTTCTCACTCACACATTGGAATCAACATGGATTTTAATTATCTTAATATAAAAACAAACTGGAAAATGGACAGCGAATTATTTTAACTGTTAATGGCCGTTTCCTCCAATTTCACAAATTCAATAATACGAAACGAAAAATAAACCCGTTTTACCTAAAAAAATCTTTACCTGGAGGTAAAATCTCTCTGATGTTTTTTATATTTTTTTGAGAAATTTGAATAATGTTTTTGATTTTCTAATTCGACGAACGGCATATTAACAATTCTGCGCAAGGGAAAGGTATTATCTACCACGATTATCGGAGTGATTGCTGCAGGAAATTACATTGACGTTGAAAATTCCATAAATTACAAGATACCGCTGTCGAATGCTCGCCATCGGATCCGTTTAAAGCCGTAAGAACGAATTTCCTATTAAAATTCAAACCCCATTGGGAAACTATTGTGTCTGGAAATATCCACCTTAGGAGGTTGAATGCACATATACTATACAGGGGGTTAGTGACACGTATGTACTGAGAGAGATAATTCAGCTCATTGTTCTGAGTTAATATCACGTGGAATTTCCTGTCGGAAAATTCATGATGATATTTGTGTTTTTTCTTTTTTTTTTTCAAATTATTTTCTGTTATGGATCAAATGGAATTTTCGGAAAATTCCACTTAATATCAACTCAGAATCATGGTCTGAATCATCCCTCAAAGTTTTCGTTACGATGTCACTAACACCCTTTACAGGTATTATGGATATAGCTTTCTGGGCGGTGAATTTATTGGAATTTTAGACTTTGGATGCTCACATACAGAAATCCGGAGGCTTGCGACTCGGTGACATACAAACTCGCACTTCACATCCCAGAACGTTTCTGGTACCTGTATAGTATACCCCATTTTGAATAAAATAATCAAATGAAGCCATATTGCGTGTAAAGCAAACCTGTTGCGTAGAACTATTAATAACAGGCCCACGTAATGAATAAACTAATAAGCAGTTCCTTCCGAAAGTAGCGAACAAACACGAACCGCGTAATAATTGATTACATTGTTGTCTTTTGACTCCGTGTTTGTACTACCCATACCCAGCCATAGATATCCTTTATAAATAGGTATAGTATAGGTACATTTTACTGATCAATTACCTACAAAATCCACTTAACAACATTTATGTTGGTTTCACACCTTTGTTCCCACTAGTTCGATTCATTAGTTCGATCGTCGGACTAGTGAGAATTTTTTTTCTCATTAGTTCGACCGTCGAACTAGTGAGCATTTCTTTTCTCATTTGTTCGACCGTCGAACCAATTTAAATTTAAAAATAGTTCTACCACATTTCAATGTTTTACTAATTTCGTAATAAAATAAAAAACGCTTGGTTCGTTATAAAATATATATTCGTGTACATCTATAGGATATCTTAGATCTTCTTTCTTATCGTGTGGGTTGTAAGATTGATGACCAATCTTACAGACCCTGGTGTCAGAGTTATAGAGCCGCCAAAGGCCTCTGACGTGGCTCGTAACGACTACCTCCATAGATAGTAACCGGGACCATCGGCTTAACGTGCCTTCCGAAGCACGGAATCGTCTTATTTTTCGGACAATCTGGTGGCCCGCAATGTCCAAACCAAACCATTGAGTAATATTGATATCCCTCTAATTGCAGAAACCATCCTCGACCACTTTTAATAATTTTCAATTCTTTAGACGTCATTCCGAAAAAATAAACAGTAAACTAAACAGGCACCAATAAATAAAACGTTATCACTGCAGCGCATGACTAGTGCAATACATCATATCGCATAGTTAAACAGGCTAAAAAAGCATCTACCCTCAAAATGAAAATAAAATCTATTACCACACTCCTTCTGCAGTTAAATATGTAGGTGTTCCAAATAAATAAATGTTTATAATGTATAATGCACATACCTAGGCGATGTAGGTATAGATGCATTTAAGGAAATGTGCAGTAGACAACTTCCGGGTGATATGACGATGATTTGTGTAATCTATAATGTATTGTTTATATACTTTGTTAGGAAGCCAGCTTATAATTTATAAGTTTTTTTTAAATATGTATTCGATCTAAGACAGCCTCCGTGGTCTAGTGGTTAGAGCATTGGTCTCTCGATCCGGAGGTCCTGGGTTCGATTCCCGGGTGGGAAACAGTTTTTTAAAAACTACTTTGTGAGACTTTCCCGGTTTGGTTAGGACATTGCGGGCCACCAGATTGTCCGAAAAATAAGACGATTCCGTGCTTCGGAAGGCACGTTAAGCCGATGGTCCCGGTTACTATCTATGGAGGTAGTCGTTACGAGCCACGTCAGAGGCCTTTGGCGGCTCTATAACTCTGACACCAGGGTCTGTAAGATTGGTCATCAATCTTACAACCCACACGATAAGAAAGAAGATCTAAGATATCCTATAGATGTACACGAATATATATTTTATAACGAACCAAGCGTTTTTTATTTTATTACGAAATTAGTAAAACATTGAAATGTGGTAGAACTATTTTTAAATTTAAATTGGTTCGACGATCGAACAAATGAGAAAAGAAATGCTCACTAGTTCGACGGTCGAACTAATGAGAAAAAAAATTCTCACTAGTCCGACGATCGAACTAATGAATCGAACTAGTGGGAACAAAGGGTTTCACAAATTTTAACTGAACATCTTTGCCGTGAAATATTAAACTCGCTTTATAATAATTAAGTATACGATATAAAAGCAGGTTTAATTCTTAATTATGTTATAATAATATTTCAAAATACGATTAAAATCTCACTGAAACAAAATGAGTGTCCTTTTAACGATACACCTCTAGTATAGATAACGAAACTTTTGTGGCGTTTATGTGTCACATCAAAAGAAAACTTGTCTGTTAACAAAAGGGTTCTTTTAGATAATATATTTTTTCTCACTCTTTATTCACAATGAATATTCTTTTTTTAACTAGGCAGATAAGCAACCTACCCATATTTAAATCGTAAAGTACGTTTAAAAAACAAACAACATTTGAAAATAAATTAATATTCCACCATATCCCATTTTGAATTAAGAATATTCACTCTTGCGTACAAAATTGTCACAGAGACTCAAATAAACGCTTAAAACGCACCGGTACGTTAAGGGATAAATCCTCCTTTATACTACGTATATATGTCATCTTAATCCAACAGCTTCCACTCAATTCACCTGTCTCTTTGTGAAACATACAATACATGATTCCTACCAGAAAAAGCAACAGGTTGCTTTTAGGTACCTTTCCAGATTCTTCGTACTTACTTATTTTTTAGGGTGCCGTTCTACCGTGACGAGGCCCTGTTTGCCTATTAGCAACACTTTCTGTCCGTTCGGCCGTCAGCCATAAGCGTAATAGGTGGTCAGTTGAAATTTTCACAAATTATGTGGCGTATTATACCAGATTTACCAACAAACAATAAAAATAACGCAAACTAAAGTAAGTAAGTACTTAATAGTAAAGTGTGGCTGTAGTTCAAGCCATAAAATACTTAAAACAACAAATAATAAAACAACATATCTAATAAAACCAAAAGTGTACGTTTTGATTTGTACTAAATCTCCGCTTTGCTGTGGCTTAAATTTGAATCGGCGGCGGTACAACACACACACTAAAAATGTATTCTCAGTAAATGATGGTCTTATAAATTATTTAAAAAATATATATAAAATGCTCCGAATCGAAATCACCAAATTGCTATTTTGAAATGTTTCCGCGAAAACATATTTAATATTAAAAAAAAATGTAGTTTAAAATGATATAATCTAAATTCTGAAATCGGTGCAAATAAAAAGCCAGTCGAACTGCATGTTCCACCCGTTTTCCTAGGCAAAATAACCACGGTGAAGCATTTGCAGGGTTTGCACGTACTTGCGTCGACTTCAAAATTTTGATACTAACATAGTGTTCAACAAAGTATTATTTCTTACTTTTTATTAGACTAGCTTCACGTGTCAGTAACCAAACGTCAATCTATCCTACATCCAGACAGCGTCTCACGGCTTCACGTCTCTCTCGCAACGCATCGACAGGATCACAGTTATAATAATCTAGAATATCTCAAATAATCCAAATTTAGAACTCGTTTGGCTACGCGATAAGAGACCACAACTTCCACTAACACCGCTTTATATCTCTTCAGTTCTACACTGAGACTAGTTCGTCCAACTTGTTTAAGTAAGAATTAATTCAATAGACTTATAACTTAATTTAACTTCGATGTCTGTGGGATAGTTGAAGCAAATTACCCTGGCGCTCTTTTTAATAAATAACATCAAAATTCTCCATTTTGTTTAATCTTGAGCATAACTTCCAATGTTTAATAAAGTTAATATATTTTTTTGGAGTTATTTACCCAGATTTACTTCATTTATTCGCTGGGATAATTCACTTTGTAACTTCAGAAAAGTTTATATTCCTTAGAGGCGAGCTTAAAAACAGATTATACCCACCTGAATTTTATATCTGGCCTTTTCAAAATTAACCCTTGACGAATTCGTTTTCTGACCGAAAGACTAAAAATGAGAATTTTTCCGTCCCATACGAGTATTACGTTCATATATATTCAGTGTTGGTGGGACGTTGTAGGGCCCAGATAGCGGACTGGTTAAACATAAATCAGATCAAGGACGAGAGATTACTGAAAAAGGCAGCGAAGCGTGTGGTGTCGTAATTCGCGATCATAAGTCACCGACTTCGGTTACGGATCGAAATGAGTTTCTCAATCTCAGGTGAGCAATACCCTGGGCATCCGACTTGAGTGAAATATACACCTTCAATATCCGCCCGTGGTCGTCCACACTCTAAACCTCAATCTACCGGGACATAAATTGGTTTCACGTTTAAAGTGTACGAAGCATCAATCACGTTTTCCTCCGATTTTTATTGGAGGAAATTTCAATTTCGTTTAACACGTAGAAGGAAATAATCTTGATATTTGTGTTTGTATATATCGAGGAATTGAGACTTAAGTATACAATGTTTTTAAAATAATCTGTACGTTTTCGTACGTCTCTTCAATCAACATGGGGTACTATAACTAGACCTGGCCCGCGCCATACATTATATTCGCATACGCCATTCTAATACTAAAATTCAAGCACAATTTCCAAATCCAGCAAATTCTTGTGAAACCTCTCTGGTTACAAATGGCTTCTCGAAATAACTTGATAGGGCTATTCCTAACACCGTTGAGCCTGGGCTTGGCTAGACTGACACACGTAAGTCACTGGTGAACTGTAGGGGTGACGGAATACATGCAAAATTACACCCTGAAGTGACACGTTTTAGAAAAAAACTATGGTCGATGCTGGCCTGTCCACGATAGAGTATTTGACAGGGTCAAAGATAAATTTTAAAATGCTAATCTAAAACTAAAAGCCAGTCTAATATGATCGAAAATCAATCTCATTTTTCTTTTCGACTTATTTTCGAATTTTATTTATGTATTAAGTAACAATGAGTACGACGTTTGACTGCTTATATTGGTGACGTCACAGGACATTCCATATAAACTCCAAAGAAAACTTTCGTTTTGGCTTTTCGTAAAAAGGATCTTATTTGACTAGGTTGTCAAGAAGCCTATTAACTTTAGTAGGACAGTTTAAACGCCATCTCTTTCCAGCACACTTGGCAACAATATTTATACTAGGGTGAACTACCAATTAGCTCCCAATTAATTGAACTTTACATAGTTTTGCTGCATATTTGTTGAATAGTTTAGCAGATTTGTAATCTCTCTGAGGGCAGTAGCTACCTAGTATTGTGAATTCTACTATAAATTCCAAAATTACATTTTTTTTTTAACGCCCACGATCATCCCACGCTACTATTGAATGTCAGTGGAAAATTTTCTATGAATCGCGGCTTTTTCTTTTATTTCGTAACTTCTCAACTCCGTGAATATATATTTTTTTATGTGAATAAATAGATAATTTCTGTAAACACTTGTTAACAAAAATATGTGTTCAGGTAGGTATTTGAGTAAGGTAGGTAAATCAGTCAACTTCAAGGAAAATCGACCTTATTCTGTCTGGGTCTGTGGACAAAACGTTCTTTTGCATAATCTTAAAATGTTAAGAGGAGATACAAGTTGAAAAAGATGCCCTTTAATAAGTTAGGTACGGAAACAACCATATCGCCACCGTCCGCGCCTTCAGCTTTCAAACCGCTACTAGAGTTGGTAAGTATCTTCAGCTCGTTTTAACTAGGTACGGTTACGAGTACTAATTAACCTATACACTTTAAAACCATGTCACATTAACATTTTTGACAAATTAAACCGTAAGTCTTTTTTATTATTTTTTTTTTTTTATTTATTTTTAAGTCTCATTAAATTTCAAATATGATAGGGCGACAGGGTTCTAAAGCGAGTATATTACATTTCTCTTGACTGTACTTGTCACGTCATCTGCTAAAATACATACCGGCATTCTGCTGAATTAAATTTGGTAAATATGGCTATGAAGCGATGACGCTTCACAGATCAAAACTTTATCATTTTTGCCCTAAGCTAACGTGACCAACGTAAAGCAAGATCGCGTGCGCGTTAAAGTAACTGTACAATGTATACTACTTACTATTACTTTTTCAGACAGTCAGGTGATTTATTTCAAGCCTGAAACATCCTTATTCTTCTTCTATAGTGTGGCTTGTGAGGTGGATTACCAACTTCATCATCTCTGGTGCCGCCGGGAGCCGCCGAAAGCTCCTGTTGTAAACAAAGGACAGTCTCACAAATTGATTTCGTCAATGACCCCATCGAAAATCGATCCCGAATCTCCAGATCCTGAGCCCAGCGCTCTAGATAGCTTAAGTCAAAGTATCTAATGAGCTTCCTCGTATAACTCGTCCCTAGAAACAAAGATACTTATAATAGCTTTTTGTTTTTGACGTGATTTTGACTAATGGTAGATTTGCCGCAGATGGCATTACCTACTTGGCCGGAAGAGATGAAATAGCGGACCCCAAACTTTCTAATATATTAATCAGAAATCGGTCGTTACACAAACCACAACCCTTACACATGCCTCAAACTCACTTCTACGCTCATTTAATTAAAATAATATTCACTTTGTGTGGCTCTGCCCTCAGTCGATTCTGGAAATAAGCTTCCGTACAGTTCGTTCTTACAAACTCTGAAAAGAACAAGTTCACTGTTCATAAGTAGGTACACTTTCAGTTCACTGAGCTGTATCACTTATGTTAATTACATTCACTTCATTAAATAAACAACATTATTTTAAAAGCAATATAGACTTAATGTCTACATAATTTAGGCACACTAGGTTACTGGACCAATTAACTAAAAGCTAAACCAATGGAAATACCTTTCAGCGAACTCAAAGGGAAAAATGCTAGGTTGCCAGTAGGTGGCTAACAGTTTTGAATTACTGGGGCGAAAGCACTCTGCCATTTCGCCCCTATTTTTTTTTAAGGGGCGAAATGAAATTGCCCCTTGCGGTACCTATAAAATCTAACCGGCGAATATTTATTGCGAAACAACTACGAATAAAATGAATTTCACTAGATTTAACGTTTTATTTTGACTCACATATCCGAAGATTAGTAATGGAATATTTATGTAATAACGATAGACAATATTAATTTGAATTGACAGTATAATGCATTGTTCAATTTAGTTTTTAAAATACGCAATTTGTATTCGTATAAACTTTTTAAATGTTACCTTAAAGTCATGTACTTACCTATAAAGGTTATTATTTGTGTAGGTAGGTATTATTAACATCTAATAAACAAAAGAGCTCGTTACGCCTGGAAACCCTTTTGAAACTGAAACAACATTGTGATTAAACAAAAGACAGTATAAGACAATGTGTAATTGTTTCGAAATTCTAGTATTTTCCTATCGTCTTCATTTTAGATTCTGAATTTCAGTCATTTTTGATCCTACCAAAAAGCCTCTATTAAGTTTCCACAGTGTAAATAATCATACTTATTGGAACTAATTACTACCAATTTGAGGAGCTCCGTGACGCAGCGGTAAACGCGCTCGGTCTGCGATTGTTGAAGTTAAGCAACTTTCGCAAAGGCCGGTCATAGGATGGGTGACCACAAAAAAAAGTTTTCATCTCGAGCTCCTCCGTGCTTCGGAAGGCACGTTAAGCGGTTGGTCCCGGCTGCATTAGCAGTCGTTAATAACCATCAATCCGCACTGGGCCCGCGTGATGGTTTAAGGCCCGATCTCCCTATCCATCCATAGGGAAGGCCCGTGCCCCAGCACTGGGACGTTAATGAGCTGATGATGATGATGACTACCAATTTGAAATTTTAAAAAATACTAATGACAACACGTATATCTACCTACCTATTTCATTTATTTTATTAAAATACACTGTACACTGCACCTAGTAATGAGGTTCTGGTCTTCTACTCTCACGGGCCTAACCTATAAAGAGGTGCTTAGAAATTACTTAGTAAGTAAGTATTTCGTCTTTTTATCTCTCGTAAAGAATAATGTATTGTACTCTACACTACGTACAGTTTTTCGGAAGAGTCAATTTTAACACCAAAAAATAATGGTTGTCCTTTTTAGAGAATGTCAAAACCGTCGATATCCATAACGAATCGAGGGAGATGAAACATTTCATGAGCGAGCGTAATAAACAAACGTCACTGGGGAAATCCCACATCGGTGTACTGACTCCTCGTACCCTGCAGAGCATCCCAAGTCAACTTCTTATCAAAAGGTTTTCCAAGAAACGCTCCAGAGAGACTCTAGAGAGTCCTCAGTATAAACAGCCATGCCTTATACTCGGAGCATCATTAATCTGCTGACAATGTGGCTGGCAATGAAGGATGTTTACCAAATTTACCACTGTCGGGCCCAATGCTTTGTCTAGGATTAACTTACTAAATAGGCTAGGCATCTCTATCAGAAAAAGCTATTGACGGTAAAATTGTAACTAGTGGTAGACCGCGACTATTGTAACTATTTCCGTAAGTTTTCCTTATCAAAATTAAAAAAAAACCGGCTATCCGGAGGGGAGTTTTCGGGGAGTGTCCGGGATTAACCGGATAAAAAGCTTTAGGTACTTTTAAGTGAACTTGTAACAAAAGATCCCTTTGTGATCCCTAGTTTGGTAAGGAAATTACGGTCTGATTACCTGATTGTCCGAAAGTAAGATGATCCGTGGTTCGGAAAGCATGTTAAGCCGTTGGTCCTGGTTACTACTTACTGATGTAAGTATGTGGTCGTTACATGAGCCATGACAGGGGCCTTTGGCGGCTCTAATAACCCTGCCACCAGGGTTGATATTCCTCCTCACAACCCACACGATAAGAAGAACAAAAGAGACAAATTGCAAGCGAAAACGAAAAGCGACAGTGTACTCGTAATCAGAGTAAAATAATAATATTATTATTTTAATCGATTAATGGTATTGACAATGTCGTTTTTCGTAATCGTTTGTAACTTGGCTAAGGCCCATGTAAGGTACGATCCCTAAATACAAAAGATGCTGTTTGCGCAAAACCTAAATAAAAAACAATTCAGTTCACTAAGTGACTGTGTACTAACTTCATCGAAAACATTTCAAATGTACAAACTTTTATCGTTACAACATAAAGACACGACTGAATATATTTTACGTAAGTAGGAACCTGAATAAGACAAGACCGGGGCTGTAAAATTTGGTGCAGAATATAACATTAAATTTATGAGATGCTATCTCGAAACTGGAAGTAGGTTTAAGATGAATCCGCAACGAATAGCAGACGCTTGAGCAATATATTGTGCTTCAAGACGGATGAGAAGTAATCGGTCTTTGTTTGAGTAACAACTTGGGTTCTTAAGACACAAAAGCTAACATTTTGTCTTCTACAACAGAAACTTCTTATCTTTTTTCAATATTGTGGACTAAACTAAAGCCCACGAGTATATTCCAATTGGCTTAACCCAATCAAAATTACCTACATCCGTCGCAAGATGAATTTACCGCCCGCCGCCGAATTAACTCTCACGTTACCAAGCTTTCTGTTAAACCATTATTTAACTACAAAATACTAATATTCATCGCATGTGACGTGGTTTAAAAATAAAAACTTAGATTATATATTGATTACGCTGCTTATCATCCCGTGCAAAAACATAACTAAAGAAAAAATACTAAACAGAAGAATTACTAAATATCACAAATTCCGTCTTGTAGACGAATGTGAAGCCACACCACAAATACCACAACGACGTGGTCCAGTGTTTGAGCATTGGGCTCACGATCCGGAGGTCCCGGGTTCGAATCCCGGTGGGGACATATCACAAAAATCACTTTGTGATCCCTAGTTTGGTTAGGACATTACAGGCTGATCACCTGATTGTCCAAAAGTAAGATGATCCGTGCTTCGAAAGGCACATTAAGCCGTTGGTCCCGGTTACTACTTACTGATGTAAGTAAGTAGCCATAACATGAGCCATGTCAGGGGCCTTTGGCGGCTGAATAATAACCCTGACACCAAGGTTGATGAGGTTGGTAATTCACCCCACAACCCACACGATAGAAGACTACAAATAAGTAGTAAGTAAGTACCTAATAAGTAGTAAGTAAGTACCTTCCGTGCTTCGGAAGGCACGTTAAGCCGTTGGTCCCGGCTATTAGCCGTAAAAACACCTCCACCAACCCGCAGTGGAGCAGCGTGGTGGAGTATGCTCCATACCCCCTCCGGTTGATTGAGGGGAGGCCTGTGCTCAGCAGTGGGACGTATATAGGCAGTTATGTAAGTACCTAAAACGAGCAGACGAATGATAATTATTTAAACTATTACAACCCAACCGAATGAGTGTTATTTCTAAACAAAGTCTGTAGCTACTGAAAGCCTCGTAGGTAAGCCTTTTGTATTTATTCCCTTTTGAACGTCCAAAGGAACCGATACCGCAGACAATAAAACCGCCATTCTCTTTCTAACAAAACGGTTTTATAATGCATTATAAGTAGTTCGATTTTTGTCAGTCTAATACTATAAATCAATACCCCATTTATAGCCGGCATACGCCATAAGGACCTAGTGTGAAAAGGCTTTTAGTGTGAAAAATGTGAGGTGTATTTTTCACTGTCCGCCTACTTTGCGGTACAATACAATACAAATGCCGGTCACATTCGGGTAATTTTTACTGGTGACCCTTTGTTTGGTACAGTGTGTCCCTGAACATGTACCTAGATATGAGCGATTGGGCACAAATTGGTCTCATAACGGAGGAACATTAATCTCTCCGTGTCTGTGCGTTTTTGTTACTACTTATTGCTGTGGAGCGGGTGATCGATAACGATTACAAAGCGGCCGTTCCCTCACGAATACCAATCGCCCGAGAAAACCTTAAACAGAAATAAATTAGTAGACTTACATGCGACATAAGTACATTAATTCGAATAAACTAAATTGTATCCCCAAACGATTGAATTCAAAGAACGCCTTTAGAATTACAGCCCGTTATTACTCATTTGCAAATACGAATCAGTCAGATTACGCAAACGATTACTAACCGGAGAAAACCTTTTAGAAGAAAATTGAATTGTCCAATAATAAATTCCGCCCATCGCCGTACTAGCATCGGCATCAAAAATAAAATTTTATTATATTACTGTCCCAATTACGAGGCTTGAAATACGCCTGTACGGTCCAAATAAATTCCATTGTGTTTTTTTACGTAACCTGTCAATATATCATATAGCATTATTAATTAATCATATTCTACATTCATGCTTCCAACGCTGACGAAAATTGTTTAGCGTAAAAAATAATATGTGCGATTAGGGACATAGAGAACTCGGTATAAGACCACTGATTAGCAAACCTAACTAATAAATAATAGGTAAACATTAAATGATGTTATTATATTATGAATATTATTTAGGTATACAAGCGGTTGCAGACGCGGATATGGGGGCCATCGGTCCAGCAATGCAAGACGGAAAAGGTGAGTCACAGGGACTGTAACCTGGAAACTGACAGAGGGCGGCAGTAACTGTCAGTACTATTCAAAGGCGGAGAACAGGAGTCCTAATACGACTTTGAAATCGACTACTCTGGGCGCCATCCCAATCGCGTCAGACAGAGTACTGCGGGACAGAAGGCAAGAGGGGTTACCACTGCTCTATTTTTCCCTCAAAAGTAGCATAGAGGATGCTAAACCGACAAGAGCATGGCTCTTAAATTAGTGATGTGATGAGAGAATATCCAAGAAGATCCAAATTACATAGGTTCTCTAAGCCGGGGAGCAGGTACGAAGATTTTTATCATCAAGATCGTGACATACGTATACGTAGACGTGGTTAGTATAACTCCTTATTCTATGCCTTCCCTGTTAAGCAATAAGCGCGATCGTATGTATGTGTATCAAGCCTACAAAG
This sequence comes from Pectinophora gossypiella, assembly GCF_024362695.1. Lineage (NCBI taxonomy): Eukaryota > Metazoa > Arthropoda > Insecta > Lepidoptera > Gelechiidae > Pectinophora > Pectinophora gossypiella. The sequence goes on from NC_065409.1 coordinate 8,484,389, forward strand.
TGGGTACGTATGCTCCATCAAATATCGCTCAGGTAAATTACGTTAATCAAATAGTAATGAGACAGGAGGAAGATATGAATCTCAGATAAGCATACATCTTTCACACTGAAATCATTTATCACCTGCTCTTTCAGTGAAGCATTTATTACAACGACATTAAGTGTGAGGTAAACTAATACTAAATTTCAATGCCTGCTGTTCACAGACCCGGTCAAGTAGTTCGGAAAATCTACAAAAAATCACGTCAAAATATTTTTTTTTCAAATCCTGCTCTTCCGGCTGTATGGATCAAGCTTAAAACATTTTCATTGCTTCCCATTGCACACAGAGAACTGAAGAGTTTTTAATCTGTGGCTGTGTTGTCAAATTTGTAGTTCCGCAACTGGTTGGGACTTTTTAATTTCAATAAATTACTTTTTTTATCTAACCCTGCTTTACTTGGTTAGGTGATTAAATGGTTACTAGCAAACGCCATTCACCGACTAAATATCTTATGTCATAACCAACCAAGGATCAGCATGTAATAAAAATAAGGGTCAAAGATAAACCAAGTGATCTCAACCCCCAAAATCTTTATTTGATAGCATTATAATACATTCTAAGAACCAGAATCCGGCTATTCAGATACACAATCGAGGCTTTATACAGGGTTTAATGAGGGTGGGGGGTGATAAGTACGTGCGTACAATAGACTATAAACAGAAAGCCCTCCGTCCTCCGTGGTCCAGTGGTTGAGCGTTAGGCTCACGATCCGGAGGTCTCGGGTTCGAATCCCGGTCGGGAAATATCCCAAAAATTACTTTTTGATCTTTAGTTTACTTAGGACATTACAAGCTGATCACCTGATTGTCCGAAAGTAAGATGATCCGTGCTTCGGAAGGCATGTTAAGCCGTTGGTCCCGGTTACTACTTACTGATGTAAGTGAGTAGTCGTTACATGAGCCATGTCAGGGCCTTTGGCAGCTCAGTATAATAACCCTGACACCAGGGTTGATGAGGTTGGTAAACCACCTCGCAACCCACACGCTAGAAGAAGAAGATAAACAGGAAGCTATATTTATAGGTTTTTTTGTTTTTTTTCGGTAATTTTAGGGCTGCGCTTCATAAGTACCTAGCTAGCAATTATTTTACCCTATCGATCATAGCTCATGAAATATCGCTCAGACAAAGGGCTATCAATAAGCTATCGCGACGTGTGCTTATAAGTAGCTCCAGCCCTAATTATTTATAACACATAGGTAAATTCGAATTACTTACATTACCTACGATATAGAGGCGTTACAAGTACACGACGTATTACTTATAACCCAGTTGCAAGTGAATGAATCTCGTGGCGGGCTAAACCACTGAAAGCAAATTTGTAGCATTTAGAGCATAAATATCTAATAAATACCTAACACAAAGAAAAATATGAATAAGCCTACTTAAATATAATAAATAAATAATAATAATAAAAATGTTTATTTAAAGACCAAAAATTACAAGTTAAAGAATTTCTTACATACTAGACATTTTGACATAACATATCCGGACAAGTAGTTAATGCCATCTGCGGCAAATCTACAATAAGTCACGTCAAAAAAAAAACATAACAAAAGATACACACTGCCTCCTAAACTAGGTTTACCTGTATCTTAGAAAGCAGTGTAAAATAAGAATTATAATCGTGTTCTATTCTAACGGAGTGAAGTAACAGGGCACGGCTGTTGTAGATAATTACCCTATACAGTTATAGTCGTTACTGTCACAAACACAAATGGCAAACCAATTCATCTGATAGTAACATTACGGTCATGGGCTGATCGGAGGGGCTCATAGGTGGCCACTGCAAGATAGGTTGTCTGTGACCTGGTGGTGTCATTGTACGTATATAGAATATTAGGGAATATCACTGCGTTTACTTGTTGACGGTGAAGGAAAACACCGTGAGGAAACACATAGGAATGCCTGAGAAATGTGTTTGAGTTTTGTATGAAAACTCGAACACTACAACAAAAGTAGTAAGTAAGTGGTAGTAGTAGTGTAGTGGTAGGTAGTAGTAGTCTTGGAAATAATAACAATTAATTTTTTTTCCAATTACATAACCACCGGTGATCGATAAGCATTTAATTTCGGGTTAATACCCTCGATTGAAGTGTTTAAATAGGGATACTATAACTTAGAGACAATACATCTGAAACTGAGACTCTCAGAGTGGGAAATTGGCACCATTACCATTACATAAACTCTCTAGGGAGGGACTTATCAATCCAACTTCCCATTCACGTATCGTAAAAGCCGACCTCCTACAAGGGTCAATGTGCCAATGATTCTGAATAACATTTGCTCAAGAAATCATATTATCGTTTAAATATGTCTTTTGTCGTTTATTACAAGTTTCATTTACCTATATTAGCATACAGTCATTGATCCCCAATTAATAAAGATGAAAAAATAACTCTAGGTTTGACAGGATTATATTTTTGAATTTAAACATTCTTTTGCAAGGCTATGCGGTCGATCGCAATGTCAAAAAGTTATAAGGGGTTAAAAAGGCCACATTAAAGCAAATCATTTAAAAAAGCAATATTGCTATTTGACATTTGTTTGCCTTGCGCACTTACTTTCATATGAGCAAATGTCAAATTGTAATATTGCTTTTTTAGATGAATTGCTTCAATGGGGCCTTTTTAACCCCCCTAATACAGAACCAAGTTTCTAACTCTACACCCCCTTACAAACACTAAGTTCAAAAACTCTACACGTTACGCAAAATATGTGGCTTGGCCGTTTCGCTTCCGTCACCATGAGCGTAAGCCTTACGCCGTAAGGTGACAAACTTATTGACTGTTCATTCACAGAAACGGGAAAGCCATCCCCATATTTTGCCGAAAATAAATTATTTGGTAATCCCTGTACCAGACACTATCCATCTATATTGGGACGAAGAAACATATTACAAAAATCTATAAGGAAATGAGCGTTTCTAAGAAAGAATGTTATTTTTACCCAACTTGAGTTCGTTAAGCTGGTATTCACAAGGTTTTCTTGCTTCGGTAGTTTGGTTCAGAAAAGACCGGTCAGTACAAAAAGAGACCCATTTATACCCACAGCTACAATGCTTGCAAATATGTTCACGGTACATTGAAGCATCTCTGACATGAATATATTCTTTCTTTGATCATCACTTCTTACAATATTTACTCGTATATTTACCTAAGTGTTATAATAACTAGGACAGTGCTCAGGTATAACAGGTACCAGGATACCAGGGAATTTCGCCCTTATTCCAAGTTGAACTTTGTCTATTTAATAATTAGTTTTGAACGAATTTGCTCTTTAATTAAATTCGGCTACCTCTGCAGAAAGATAATAATAAGTATTTATTTCTCGCCTTAAATTTCTCAATTTCAAAACTTGGAGAGCCGTCGCCCGCCTTCAATGACAATAATCTATCAAACAAAATGTTAGGTTAGGTATCTTTCTGAAAGTTGCGAGTTGCGATGAACCAATGTCAATTTTGGCCCCAACTTGTTATAGAAAGTTAAATTAGCCAATACATTAACAAGGTCAATTTAAAAGCTACCTACTTATACCTTTACCAACATTTGAAATTACTGAATCCATAGCTTACGAATATCACCTACCTTTCAATATTACGTTAAATGTTCAGTTCACTGATGGTTGGTGGTTGATGAAATAGAAACTTTGGTGGTTGATGAGGTTGGTACTCCACCTCACAACCCACACGAAGAAGAAGAACGAAAGTTATAAGTTGTTGCATTGTAACTTGTTATTGTTGTAGCCACCGTGGTCTAGTAGTTGAGCGTTGTGCAGCTCACATTCCGGGAAATTGAGGTTCGATTCCCGATGAGGACATTCTCGTGAGACTGTCCTTTGTATGGGTAGGGCACTGCAGGCTGAATCACCTGGTTGTCCGAAAAAGTAAAATGTTTCCGTGCTTCGGAGAATACGTTTAGCCGTTGGTGCCGACTACTAGTCGTAAAAACGCCTCCACCAACCCGTATTGGAACTGCACGGTGGAGTAGGTCCCATATATCCCATACGGATGATGGGTGGCCGGAGGCCTGTCCCCACCAGTAGGATGCACATAGGCTGTTTATTTTTACTATTATTATAACCTTTTTTTTTTGTTTTGACGTTGGGAAATATACCCACTAAAACCCAACGGTGTTCCTCTTTGCCGCCGTGTGGCGGGGATACGGGAACGCAATTGCACACAACCGCGTCCCCGCCGGACAACCGCGTCCCCGACGGTATTATTATTATAACCTGGTTCAACCTATCAATATACGAACGGACGTGAGTAATAAGTACCTAATAAATTGAAGTAGGTACCCACCTACATTATGAAATTACTTGTTCAATTATCAATAACGGTCTCCGTGGTCCAGTGGTTGAGCGTTAGGCTCACGATCCGGTGGTCCCGGGTTCGAATGCCGGTGGGAACATATCACAAAAATCACTTTGTGATATCTAGTTTGGTTAGGACATTACAGGATGATCACCTGATTGTCCAAAAAGTAAGATGATCCGTGCTTCGGAAGGCACGTTAAGCCGTTGGTCCCGGTTACTACATAATGATGTAAGTAAGTAGTCGTTACATGAGGCATGTCAGGGGCCTTTGGCGGTTCAATAATAACTCTGACACCTGGGTTGATGAGGTTGGTAATTCACTTCACAAACCACACGATAGAAGAAGAGTTGTTGAATAACTTTACAATAGGTAGGTAGGTACCAATTATTAGGTACCCATTAATGAAAAACGTCACCAGGGGATTAAATACAAGAATTACATTAACATATTTGTATCTTTCTGTTGAAATAAACATTTATTCTATTCTATATTGGGTTCACTCTAGATAATGTTTGGTATATGGGAAGTGACAGCCTCCGTGGTCTAGTGGTTAGAGCGTTAGGCTCACGATCTGGAGGTCCGGGTTCGATTCCCGATGGGGACATTGTCGAAATCACTTTGTGAGACTGTCCTTTGTTTGGTAAGGACTTTTCAGGCTTGAATCACCTGATTGTCCGAAAAAGTAAGATGATTCCGTGCTTCGGAGGGCACGTTAAGCCGTTGGTCCCGGCTATTAGCCGTAAAAACACCTCCACCAACCCGCATTGGAGCAGCGTGGTGGAGTATGCTCCATACCCCCTCCGGTTGATTGAGGGGAGGCCTGTGCCCAGCAGTGGGACGTATATAGGCAGTTTATGTATATGGGAAGTGTACCTAACAAGTAGGTACCTACCCATACTAAAATTCGACGCTTAAATTAACTAAAGTACCTACCTAACATCTGTAAGTAAGTAAATCAATCAGAAAGTGTCACCAAGTAATCTAGCAAAATTTTATTGAGTCCTATAGGTATTACCTACGTGTTACGCAACTAATTCAAGTAATACCAAGCCAAGATTGAACACGCAATTTACCCTGAAAGGCCTGCCGTTCGATTAGGGAATATATCTATCAATGAAATTACGATCTAAAAAGGTGAAGTTTTTATGAAAGCAGATATTATTATATTAGTATTAGAGAAGCAATATAGGTAGTAACATAATTCTATACATAATGTGATCCAAATATCAAGCAACAATTCTTTTTATACAGGGTGATAATTGTTGGCAGAGTAGATTGAGCAGAGGAAGGGCGCAGCACTTAATAGGGTGATGACAATAAAACTCAGCGGAATCTCAAGCCCAGCATCGCCATTGTATTTTCATAAAACACATGATGAAGATGAAATTGAAACATGTCACACAAAATTGTATCCCAAATAACATCCACGAAGGCAAACAGTCACACTTACAATGTCACGAATTAAATTAACGTTTGATTACTATAATACGTCCGGATTAAATTAAATATAATATTACAACGGTTACGTTATATCGATGTCGTCAAAAGGAGAACAAAAAGAGGCAAAAGACAATACATAGAATCATATGAAGCATAGACAATAACTTTATGATAGATAAGAATGCATTCAATTTAAGACGCATAGGTCGTGTTCAATTTTTATCACTTCCCCTCATTCTTATCATCCATCAACATACCTATGTTTATCAACTATAACATATAGAATACAGGCATAAAAAAAATAGTTATTTCAAGTACTTATGCAATAATATAACATACACAATAAGCTAATTACACATCAAAATTTTTTAAATTCAATTCTTCAACAAAGTAATGATGCTTGTAATTACATAATGGTTTGGTAAGTACATCAGCTGTCATCTTATCAGTTGGTAAGTATTTAATAGTTACATTAGGGCGTGATACATACTCTTTCACAAAATGATAACGTATGTCTATGTGCTTGGTGCGCTTATGACTATATTCCTTAGCCAACAACAACTTATGTGCGCTCTGATTATCATTATAGATAACTGTGTCTATATGTTTATCAATAATTTCTAACAAGAAATTCTGAATAAAACATAACTCTTTCGCAACATCACTTATGGCTAAATATTCTGCCTCAGTGCTGGATAAGGCAACACACCGCTGCTTCCTAGCTTCCCAGCTAACTATACTGTTACCCAGTTTGATAACAAAGCCTGTATATGATTTCCTATCACTTTTATCATTTGCCCAGTCAGCATCTGCATATGAAATTAAGTTTATACAATTACTTTTATAAAAACAAAGCCCCAAATCAATGGTACCTGCCAAATATCGTAACACACGTTTAGCAGCCACCCAGTGACTTTTATTAAAATTGGTCAAATACTGACTCAGCTGACTGCAACTAAAAGATATGTCAGGCCTTGTACAAACTGACAAATACATTAGACAGCCTATTAATTGCCTGAATTGATAAACATTGTCATCTAAAGGTTCATTGTCTGTATCAGCTAAATTACAATTTACTATCATAGGTGTGCTAATATGCTTACAGTCTAACATATGAAAACGTGTAAGTAATTTCTTTATATACTCTGATTGGTCTAGGATTAAAACATTATTCTTTCTAGTTACACGCATGCCTAAACAACTAGTAAGTGAATCAAGATGTTTAATACAAAATTGACTGTTCAATAAATCAAATAAATCTTTTGTATTACATGTCGAAAAAATATAAAAGTCGTCAACATAAAGAGCTATAATAGTGAGATCCCTTTCATTTCTCCTTGTATACACACATGGCTCACATTTACTTTGTATATAGCCATTTCTCAACAATAAATCATTTACCTTCTGGTTCCACATGCGACTAGCCTGTTTCAAACCATATAGACTTTTTAATAGCATACACACCTTACTTCCATCACAGACAAAACCTTGTGGTTGCTCCATATAAATTCTTTCATGAAGGTCACCATTCAGAAATGCAGTAGTCACATCTATGTGTTCAATAGACATATCTAACTGATTAGCTAATGAAAACAGAATACGCATTGTCGAATGACGTACCACAGGTGAGAATGTTTCAGAATAATCTATGCCTTCTTTCTGACTAAAGCCACGAGCAACCAAGCGAGCTTTAAACTTGTCAAATTTACCCGAAGTGTCGTGTTTAACTTTGTATACCCATTTACACTTAATAATATTGGCATCTACAGGTCGATCTACAATCTCCCATACTTTATGATGAACAAGTGAATCATATTCCTCTTTCATCGCTTTTTGCCACTCTGATGAGCTCGACGATGCCATCGCCTCGTCGTATGTTTGAGGTTCATCAAATATAGAGGTGGCGTACATACCAATTTCGTAGTCGCCGTATCTTATAGGTCGTTTACTACGTGTGGAGCGCACAGGGCGGTCGCATACGGTCACAGGGTCCACTGGACGAGTAGCACCTTCCCCTGAAGCTACCGTTTCCTCGCAAGTTACCGGCTGCGCCTCCGGCTCCCTAGCTAAGGATTTGGGCTCAGCAGAGACTGGTGTAGTCCCGCTGCGCTCGACACACATGTCACCCGATTCTGCATCTGAAAATTCATATAAATTTTCTTCATTAATTGAGTTAAAATTATTACCAATTACATTAATATTTGATTCATTATTATTATATTCAGAAATAATAAAATTATAATTGTCATTGCAAATAAAATTTTTATTTATATCCTCCTTTAAATCTTTATAAAATCTATCTTCAATAAAATTTACATTCCGCGACAATATTACTCTCTTTGGATTAGATGGGTCAATAAGTCTATAGCCTTTTGTGGTTTCTGAATAACCAACAAATATGCACAACTTTGCCTTAGCGTTTAATTTACTTGTACGAGTCGGCTCAGGAATCAATGTATAGGCAATGCAACCAAAAACGCGTAGGTGTCCGAGACAAACAGAATGCCGGGACCAGACCTCCTCAGGTACTTGTCCTGTTAAAGCAACAGTGGGGCTCCTATTCTTTAAATATATTGCCGTCATTACGGCCTCACCCCAGAAACGGTTACCAAGACCTGACTGAATTAACATGCATCTCGCCTTCTCCATAATAGTCCTATTCAGGCGTTCAGCCACGCCATTTTGTTGAGCACAATACGGTACAGTTAACTGGTGAGATATTCCTTCATTTTCAAGGAAATTTTTAAAACTGTCATTACAGTATTCACCCCCATTATCAGAACGCAGGCATTTTATATGCAAACCAGTCTGCTTTTCTACAAAATTCTTAAAGTGCTTAAAGCAAGTCAGAACATCTGACTTTTTCTTTAATAAATAACCAAAGCTCTTTCTAGAATAATCATCAGTAAGAGTTAATAAATACCTTGCATCACTCCAGCTGGTCTCCGTCATAGGGCCACAAACATCACTATGTATCAACTCCAAGGGCTGGCTGGCTCGATGAGAAGATCCCTTCGGAAAAACCTTGGCCACCGGCTTCCCCTCCAGGCAGGCGATACACTCACCTAAGTTATTCTCATTGTCCTGAAAAGATACATTACGTTCTGCACGTGCCCGAAGTGTACACATACCTGTGAGACTAAGATGCCCTAACCTTCTATGCCATAAATTAGCATCCCTACAATTAGATCCAGCAAACTTTGCGGTCTGTGCTTTCTGCACTTGATGTAGAACAGCCATCGAACGCTCCCTTGCAAAGGTACAGTTCATTCTATAAACACCCTTACATAGATCTGCAGACATAACAGGCTTTCCTTGTATATGACAACTCTCATAAATATGACACCCATCTTTATCAAAAATTACTATCATACCCCTCTCACATAATCTACTCACAGAAATTAAATTTTCAGACAAATATGGAACATACATAACATCATTCAAAGTTTTATGAATACCATCAGAACTTACATGCATGTCTCCTATACTACAGCTCTCTAGTTTTGATCCTTTTTGAGCACAAGAAATAATTGTTTTATTTTTCTTAATATTATCCAGCAAATCTTGATTATTGCACATGTGAGAACTCGAACCGCTGTCCACAATAAAGTCTATATCAGCAGCTGTGTAATATGAAGAAGCAAATACAGTCTTTTCTTCATTCGCTTTTTCTTGTTTCTGCCGCTTCAACCTAAAACAACGAGACTTGATGTGTCCAGGTTTCTTGCAGTAGTTACATATAACCTTTTTCTTCACATATAATGCACTAGATAAATTATTCTGGCTCTTCTGATTATCACTGTGCAGCTTGCGATATTCTTCTTGAATTAATCGAGCACGAACTACTTCTGAAGATAAATTGTTAGTAAGAGAAGCTGTCTCCAAGGCCGATACTAATGTGTCGAAGTCCTGAGGGAGCCCAGATAATAGAATCTCTGCTATTTCTTCATCTTCAATGATTTTTCCGATGTCCGCTAGCTGCTGCACCAGTGAGAATACTGTGTCAATATACTTGGTCATGCAATCATAGTTACTGTAGTCCACACGATGAAGTTGACGGAGTAAGTTAACTCGTCTAAACAAACCTTTGTCTTCATAAATATTTGCCAGCTTTTCCCAAGCTTCTTTAGCTGTCTGAATTCCATGTAGTAGCTGATAAAGAGAGGGTTTTATGCTTAATGATATCCGTGCAAGTGCTTTTGCCGCCTTCGATGCGTCCGTTTCAGTACCAAGGACCGCATTCCATAAGTTTTCCAATATTAAAGCGTGTTTAATGGCAAACTTCCATGCGACATAGTTAGAAACACCGTCTAATTTTTCAAAGCTGAAGCCTCCGCTGATCACATTGCAATTCTCCATGCGGTTTTGCGATTCGGCCATTGTTCAATAAATTCACCGCTTACCAATGTGTCTTTTTTTTTTATTGTCGTCTTTTCTTCTTCCTGGGCAACTTAACCTGTTGGCAGAGTAGATTGAGCAGAGGAAGGGCGCAGCACTTAATAGGGTGATGACAATAAAACTCAGCGGAATCTCAAGCCCAGCATCGCCATTGTATTTTCATAAAACACATGATGAAGATGAAATTGAAACATGTCACACAAAATTGTATCCCAAATAACATCCACGAAGGCAAACAGTCACACTTACAATGTCACGAATTAAATTAACGTTTGATTACTATAATACGTCCGGATTAAATTAAATATAATATTACAACGGTTACGTTATATCGATGTCGTCAAAAGGAGAACAAAAAGAGGCAAAAGACAATACATAGAATCATATGAAGCATAGACATTTTTTTTTTTTTTTGTTTTGGTTTTCCCCGAAGGGTAAGGCAAAGGGAACTATGCCCATACAGCCATGTCTTACGTATTTTTTTTTCTTGATGATTAATGAAATGATGAAAGGTGATGAATGATGATGATAAAACCTAAGCCCCCACCCTCGGAGTAGACTCCTACTCCGAACCCCAAACGAATTAACTCAAAAGTCCGCATAAACTTTTGAGTTATGAAGCGGCTTCCCGGCACGAAGCGAAAATGGGCAGATACACTTTGTTCATTGAATACTCCAATATAATAACACTCGCGAATGTCTTCTGACTAACTTAATGCGATCATTAACCACAAAACACCACTTCGTATTAATTATTTAGATTACTCAACGAAGAAAGCAACTGTCCCGTTCCCGTCTCCCGCCGAAAAGCCTGAAGCATAGACAATAACTTTATGATAGATAAGAATGCATTCAATTTAAGACGCATAGGTCGTGTTCAATTTTTATCAATAATGACATCGTAACAAAAACTTTGAGGGGTGATTCAGACCATGATCCTGAGTTGATATCAAGTGGAATTTTCTGTCGCAAAAGTAGTAGTAAATTTACAGCAATCAGTTTTAAATTTTCCGCGAATATTTAATATTCCAATTTTAGTCAAATGAGACACTATTTAGTGTTAAATTTACTGTAAGGTTCCGGAGAAGCAAAGATTATTATATAGGTAAACCTATTCCGTAGTAAAGGATAATTATTTTTATCAAATAGAATTTATAAAATTTTGTTTTGATGCTAAGCTAATGTGATCTACTTGGATCGGTACCCGATCAGAAGTAAACCCCTAGTGGTCACAAGCAGGGAAATTTTCCATTACAGTGGTTTTACAAAGATAGATAGACAGATAGATAAAATACTTTATTGAGCAAATAAGACTTGATTTACGAAACGTCTTTTTTACGTGACTTGTTGTAAAAAAATGCTGCCATTTAACTACTTGACCGGAAAAATGGGGAGCGCTGAGAGCTCTCAGTCTCACCCTGTACAAAATTTAAAACGCCTGAGAGTATTCAGTTTGACGTCAAAATGAAGGACTTTCCAGGCTACGTTTCCCAAAAACAATATAAGTAGATGGATCACTGGTATAGAATTATGTTGCTACTTATATTGCTTCTCTTTATTTTGATCAGAATAATAATGGGTGGAAGATGTACCTAATTAAAAAATGATAAAAAGGGTCATCATTTATACCCAAAAACAAAGATAAAACATGCTTATGTCTGTTATGACTTATGAGCGCCATCTATATTGTTTTTAGGAACGTACCCTGGAAAAGCTGGAAAATCCCTCATTGTTCGTGTGACGTCATCAATAACAGCTATTTTCAGCAAAACGGGGAATCATTAAAATTTCATCAGGAATATAACGAAGGACCAGAGATATAGGATAGAATTATAATTTTATATCATTAACACAGATAAATATGGATAAGAATTTATAAATATCAAAGAACCATCGTACTTATTCAATACCACGACATGTATTCATCCTCCTATTGCTAAACTAGTTGTGCTGTTTGCAGAATTAGTGCTTCTTTTTTCGCATTCTAGCTGTCTCTTTCGCTCTCACGTTTATTTCAATAAACCGGTCTGTTGTCAAGTAATGGAACGCGCATTTACAGTTCCAGTAGCTACTCGTATGTTAAGATTGTGTGTCCCGTTTAAACATAAGCATAAGTATAGCTTTCTCTTTCAAACTTGAAGAACTGAGCTGAGTCAAAATTCGCTATCCTACTGGAACTCTAATCTATCAATTCCAACCGCTACGTGCCTGTGCCGGCTGTTTCACGAAATATTTCCATATATTTTCAATAATAACTATTTACAATACAAATATGCACTATTAGTTCAAGTGTCTCGTCATTAGCGTTAATTGGAAAGTCTCGGGCTAACTGCCATCCGAAGTATTATTATGTTGGACTTGTCAGTGATGTCTCGGTTACTGTTTTTTACAATTTTATGCATATTTTCTGAGTTAAAAAGTGCTACCGGTTTAGGTGAAATTATTTATGCCATAAATGCTGGTGGGCCCGCCTATACCGATATCTATGGCATTCACTATGAAAAGGATCCTCTGCAGGGAAGAATCGGCACCGCCTCCGACTTCGGTAAGCAGTTAGTTATGATCGGGCGAGTGAATTCTAAAGATGAAATACTGTACCAGACAGAGCGATACCATCACAGCACATTTGGCTACGATATACCAGCTAATAAGGACGGTGACTATGTATTGGTATTGAAGTTCAGTGAAGTTTACTTCAATGCTCCCAATATGAAAGTTTTTGATGTCGTGCTGAATGGTGATCATACTATCGTAGCTGATTTGGACATCTTCGATAAAGTCGGGCGTGGGGTTGCCCATGATGAATATATCCCATATACCATCAAGAATGGTAAACTATATTATAACGAGGAGGAATCTGATATACGAGGAGGAAAAATAAAGGTTGAATTTATCAAAGGCTACAGGGATAACCCAAAAATAAATGCTCTCTATGTTATGCGTGGTACAATAGATGAAGTTCCTAAACTTCCACCATTAGTGTGGCCAGAAAATGAGACGGAAGAGTTGAGAGAAGATGTGGAAGAAAAAAATACAAAGTCTCGAAAAACCAGTGGTCCGAAGCAACCAGACCCCTACTCCATGGACGAGAGCTCGGTTCTTATCCCTGTGTTCATCACCATTGGTGCTTTCGTCCCTCTTCTATTTTGCCTGTGCAAACTTTAATTTATTTTTTATTTAAGTAGCTGTTACCTAATGTAACTACTGTGTGAATGTAAGGTGTATAGTTCTAATTTATTTTGGATTGTTAAATTGCATTATTATAAAATAAAATACACCATTATGACTATATTACTGTTTTTCAAGCTCAATGACAAATAGTACAAAGTAATATACCAATGTGAGAGTAAATAGAGCCCGTCCCATGTAGAATGTTAAATTGAATTCTAAATCTACACAGCATTTATCCTAAATGCACCTGAGTTAATATGAATAATAAAATGGTTCTAATTTATTGGAGACTTACATTTTCATTTTATTTCCTTCATCACAATGTTTTACAAGCTTACATTAAATGCATATGTTGCAATTGCATATTACGAGGAAAAATGGGATGTTCTATAAAAGTTGCTATCCAACTGTATATTATTATAATAAAATTAAACTTAACAATGGTGCTAATTCCTGTAAATACCATCTAATTTTATTTTAAGTTATATCTGTCATTTTCTTATCCGCCGAAAAGGAAAGGGACGGGTAATCGACAAGCATAAAATTTATGGAACACACGTCAATTTTAAGCACAAATCTAAACCAACCGTCTAAAAATTTTACATCCGCCAATAACCCGACACATTAATTTACTCATTCTTCCTAAAATTAAGAGCTGTGAATCATCCGTCCCTTTCCTTTTCGACGGATATGAAAATGACGGATATAACTTAAAATAAAATTAGGCGGTGTCTGCAGGAATCGGGGCCATTGTATATAATAGGGTAGTTTCCAACTAGTCAAACCAGTTACTTTTTACTAAATACAAAACACGAAATTACTACGGAATTTGTATGAAAAAGCAATCTGTGACGTCATAGTAAAACATGATAAAATGTCGCACTTCAGGTCTGTCTTTATTTAGTAGTCAGAATTTCATCATTTATCTTTGACCTAGGAAACTACCCAATTCCTAAATGGAAAGTATCAGTCATTTCATAGTGATAATCATTATAGCTATTATTATTAAATGCATAATATTATAAAACTACATTGCCACAATAACACATAAACTGACACTGCAACATTATTTGTATAGTTAGCATAATATTGAAACCAGTACATGCAAATCTTACAAGTATTACTGTTTACATACACACATGAGCTCATGATTATATCCTGTGGCCCAGATTACCTGACACAATAGTTAACAATGGGGTTTGGGTTTTAAAAGGACTGGGCTTTAAGACCATATTCCCGATTGGGATAGTCAGAGGTACTCCCATTCCGTGGTGAACTGACTACCTGTTACAATATTGATCAAAATGTTAATCTATAAAATATAGGTAGGTAGATGCCATATTTTGATTCATACCCTGAATAAATCTATACTTATTAAGGGTATATTCTGAACTACCTAGCTATATTCAGACATTTGGGAATTGCCTAATGTTGATTACAACTAATTACTTAATATACTTGATTTTGGCACATGGTTGGACAAAATTCAGTCTGTGGTGTCCCCATTCCTTCTATTCTCTCTTCTAAGTTTCAGTTTTTGTGATAGTTTTACCAGCTTCAGTAATCTGTAAGACAAAAAATAATGGAAAAATCTTCATAGTTACAAAAAACAAGATAACAGTTAACTACTTATGTAAGTACGGCACATAAGCCTTATCGTGTCAGCTATAATTTGGATTTATCATTAGCCATTACCTGTAATAATAACAGTGCTTTACCACGCCCATAAAATAGGTACTAGGTATAAAGGCCCTATCTCACTCCAACACCATAGGGATGGCACCACCGCGGTTCATAACTGGATACCGATAATCAATCAAAGAATCTTTAATCAGTTAATAAAGGTTAAAGCGAATTATTAACGTTAATCGTTAACTCGTGATAGAAAGAGCATTTTATATGCGTTAATAATTTAGTTGCAAAAATGTTTGTATGGATGTAGGTAATCTAAGCAAGACGTGTGTGAAGTGTTTCATTTAGTATCAAAACTTGTCAAGAACTGTTTTCCCACAGCTCGGCGTGGTCAAATATACTTGACGACTAACAGACGTGTGAGAAATCTACGGATATTAAGTTTACTTAAAAGTTAACCCGTTACTATTTGAAATACCTACTTATTAACTTAGTCGATTAACGGCTGGTTCCGCATCCAGTTACCGGCAACCGAATCCCGACAAATTTCTCGCTGGTGGCGATACCATGGTGTCCTAGTGTGATAGGGCCCTAATCTGATTATTAGTTAGGTTCTTGTTGGTTAATCGTTCTACCTTTTTCCCCCTTTTCGTTCTAATAAAGTAGGTAATGTACTCTTGTGACACTGTCTACCCGTCGCCTGTTATCAGGCAACCACGTTAAGCTAGTTACAATTAGAACGAACATAATAAACTCAAATACCACACACGTCACACACACACATCTATTAAACTTCATAAACCTGTTACAAGGTAGGTCTTGTGTTAGTGTCTACTGTGTCTGTGTGACACAGGAATTTTGTAAGTTTGCGCATGCCTATGCCTATTACTCACGCATTTCCAGCACCTTGCAATTTCAGCTCGCAGTCGCCTTTTTGATTCATGACAAATCCTTTTTTGCAACCAGCACCAGGTGTCGGACGCGTTGTTGAAGTTGAAGTGCTCATCTCCTTAGTCACTGCTTCTTGAGGTTCAATAGTCGCAGAGGTAATCATTTCTGGACTCTTTACAGTTGTCATAGATTCGTTCGCCGGATTGAGCGTCACATCTGTTTCCAAACTGTTGGTATCGTTGTTTTTTACAGCCAAATTGGTCGGTTCTGTAACCGCCGTGACCGCAGTCGTATTATCTCTGGTAGGATCAGTCGTTGTACTTGTCCCGTTCAACGGTTTTGGTGTAGTACCGTTCACTGGTTTTATTGTCATTTCCGAATAATCATACGCGTAATCGTAGTCCTGAAAAACGAAACGAAAACACTCGCTTAGTACAGTTATAGGCTCTTTTAAATGCGTGATGGAATTAGGAATGCGTGTCTAGCCACCTAGACCGACCCGGAGCTCAGACTTAGGACCCAGAGCTCCGCACCGCACCTTTTCCGCTTCGAAAACATTAAAAGCACTATTTACACTACACGATTTCTCGATCTCGACACTAGCTATATCAGGTCCCTGCATGGGCGGATTTGGTCATGGAGGTAATGACCCCCACACCCTGGGCGACTGGTTGGGTCATGGATGGCCACTGCAATGGTTGTCTGGGACCTGGTGAATATTCCCCCCGACATAAAAGCTAACGACCTCCGTGGTCCAGTGGTTGAGCGAACGACCTCCGTCGTCCAGTGGTTGAGCGCTGGGCTCACGATCCGGAGGTCACGGGTTCGATTCCCAATAGCAACCCTGACACCAGGGTTGATCAGGTTGGTACTCCACCTCGTAACCCACACGATAGAAGATAAAAGCTAAATCCGCTCCTGGTTCCCTGCTTTTATTAGGTACACCGCCCTGAACCTTGAAATCATCCCAACTACTTATATTGATTACTCAGTGGTTGAACCTTTAGGCATATACATACATAAACTGCCTATATACGTCCCACTGCTGGGCACAGGCCTCCCCTCAATCAACCGGGGGGGGTATGGAGCGTACCTACTCCACCACGCTGCTCCACTGCGGGTTGGTGGAGGCATATACAGATAGTACCAAAATCCGTAAAATTAGGAGAAAATAGTTGTAAAGTGGTCTTTTCCCCTTGCTCTAACTAGATACTTACAACTAAGAAGTATATTATTCACGCATTAAATAACATGATTTAGATCCTCTAACCACGAGAGTTGTATAATATCAGGCCTAATTCCTTTAGGAGTATGCAGAGATCGCGGAAATTAATTTGCTACGATCAAGCGATCTTAACACTTACACTTCGTACGTAAGTAAATTGATTACTCTCGCTTCATTGACTTGGCTTTTCTTTAAGACGTCCTCACTATGTTCACGATAAGTAAGTAGATATATTCACCTAGGTCTTCGTCTTCCGGCGCTACCAATTCGCTCATTCCCTGCTTCTCTTGCTTCCTCCACACCTGTTATCCGCCGTTAAATTTCACACACGCGTGAACTTTGTGATATATGTATCTATTCCATGGTATATTTTTTATTATACCTACGGCCTCCGTGGTCCAGTGGTTGAACGTTGGACTCACGATCCGTAGCCTATCTACATATCACAAAAATTACATTGTGATCCCTAGTTTGGTTAGGACATTACAGGCGGATCACCTGATATCCGAAAGTAAGATGATCCGTGTTCGGAAGGCACGTTAAGCCGTTGGTTCCGGTTACTATTTACTGATGTAAGTGAGTAATCTTTACATGAGCCATGTCAGGGGCCTTTGGCGGGTCAATCATAACCCTGACACCAGGCTTGATGAGGCTATTCCACCTCACAACCCACGCGATAACAAGAAAAAGAAGATTATACCTACAGCCATTAAACACTGAAACTAAAATTAAATAAAGCCAAACTAAATTAAAATAAACTGGCTCTGCAAATATACACTCCAGTGATTTTAATAAACCCAGGCAAACCAATCATACCTACTTACCTAATTTACTTTTCAACAGCCAAGAATGGCCAATCACTCAATGAGGGACTTTCCAGGGTATATGTTCCCCAAAAATAATATAGATGGCTCTGTCGAGATTTACCCTGATAATTACCTACTCGGGTACTGGGTATAATTATTCAAAAATACAATGTACCTAATGGCAGAAAAATAAAAATAATCGTTGCTTGATATTTGGATCACATTATGTATTGAATATTATTGCTACCTATATAGCTTCTCTTTATTCTGATCACAATAATAATGGGTGGAAGAGGTAATTGTGCCTAGGTGTAATAACAAAGGTCATCATTTATAGGTACCTAAAAACAAAGAGAAACGATGCATATGTTTGTTATCAGTTGCAATTTCTCGATTCAATTATGAAATCTGTACCGTCGGTGAAAAGTAATACAAGTCCAAAATTGAAGTTTTGAGAAAATCGAGTTTAAAGTTAAAAATATTCTAGCTCGTGACTTATAAGGAATAATGGAACAGAAGTTATATGTGTCGATAGGTGATGATGGAAGGTTTCTTTTCTAATATTTAGTTATATTTAGAACCTAAACAGAAATGGTAGAGGATCAAAATAAATTACATGTATCAGTTGACACCAACTTTTATACTGTGTAAATTGATACAAGTCTACATATACCTTTTTACACACATAACTATACAAAAGTCATCGTTGATATATCATATTTTCAATTAATAATTTTACAGTATTATTGTACATAAAACAAAATGTCTTGGAAGAAAGTTTATTTTATGAAGTTGTAGAAAGGCAAAATTCTATTTATTTTCTTTAAAAAGTAAAGAAACGTAACTTATATCAATTGACACAAACGATAAAACTATAACGAATTTGTGTCAAGTGGTATAACTTGATTTATTTTTTCGGTTTTATTGTGTAAAATGATACATGTTTTTACGAATTTCTAGTAATAAATACATATAAAGATGGTACACGTATATATAGTGTAAGGTGGCGATAATAAAATATTTTGTTATGATTTTACTCTCAAAACTCATAAATAACCGGTCAAAACCACCACTGCTGCCCGCTACAAACACATTTTGTCCACCACACTACGCCCCTAATCAAAACCATTGTTGGTTCATCTTACAAATTCAATTATGATAATATTTCCACCCCTAACAAATAAAGGTAACAGGAATCATATTAAGACTGGTCATTAGGAATGATTCGGGCTAGCCTGGCAGCACGGCCTGGAGATAAAAGTGATGTACCTACGTACTTTTAAACCAAAATCACACAAACTGGTTAGTGTTACTTCATTCCTGCTGAAACTATTTAAAAGATTACAACTCATTCCACAATCAAAATCCCCTAAAGTATACATGTATCACGAAGAAAATGAGCAAAGCTTGCCCGGCGATCGAAGGGCGCATTTCCACAGAGGTTTTGATAATTCAATACTTCGAATTATTAAAATTCCCGGTCTAATGGTAGCCCGCAACATTGACAGAACCATAAACGGAGTCGAATCAATGTTGACGATAAGAATAGGTAGAGAAAATGAAGATCATTGATTCACCTTCAAACCTATAGGTTACACAGGGCTATCCTCAGGGTAGGTCTTATCACCTTTACCATGGTCTGTTATGGTTAAGCTAAATGAGTTCGTTTCCACAAAACTTTAGACGTAAGCACACGTTCCGCGTATCCTCGCGTATGGACCACTATTGTGAAGTGGGCAACTTCCCACTATATCATCATCATCCTCCTGCCTTTATTCCACTCTAGTTGGGGTCGGCACAACATGTATGGACAAATGTCCCATATCTAATGTTACTTTAATGGGCTCAGTTTTCCGCATAAACGCAAGTGGTCCATTATGCGTGCTTTTGTTGACTATGTAAGCCAACCAGCTCCTTTCAGAAGCTCAAATACCTCCTGGGATTTCTACAAACTTTGTGACCTGGTTTAATTAAGGGGTTGTGCCCGTGGTGTTCCCAATTATTTATTCTAATCTAATTTATCCTACAAGATCCCACTGCTGGGCAAAGGCCTCCCCTTCCTCTTTCCATTTTTCACGGTCCTGTGCGTAATTCTCTCTTATATAATCAAAATACAGAAAAAACAATTTAACGGTGGTGCACAGAGTTCAGAGTAGTTGTTCCCTTTATAAAGACGAGAAAGCTCGACCAATTATATACACCATTCAACGCGTTTGAGAAACTGGTAATCTTCTCTTGAGAAGATGTGGCAGATCCCGATGCTGCCGATGCCAAGCTGGATCCCAGTGGGACCTTAAACCCAAAAATATGTACGATCATCTACAGCTGTGTAGGTTCAAAAATACCACTACCGGCGCTTGCATCAAAGATCTAACCAGCGTGTATTGAATGGCTTGCATATTAATTGGCGCTTGATAATATTTGGAGCTATTATTTCACGTCTACAACCTCCTTAGCAATGAAAGCAGCGTTCAATCTGCCACCGCTTAACCTGCATGTAATCAAGAAAACTATGTAAAACAGCTATGCTTCGAGCTAAGGGAAGGAGACTAATGACAGTATGACAAATCTCAAATACCTCTTGACTAACCCTGCCATGGTGATATCGACGCCATGATCAGGACTCACAACTTATTGAGGTACTATTATTAAGTACTACAAGGCGGTTATAACAGAAAGAGAAAAAACACGGTTTGGTCTGAAGTACTAACGTAACCTATACCCATTCGCAATGCGGATCAGATATGGTTTGCTGTGGCTCTAGACAAAATGGCTTCCCATAGACAGGTTTATGCGGAGGTTACCCTAAGATACACACTGGTGGCGCATAGAATCGAACTTGTATGTATCATTATACACGACATGTTAATGATATCCAAGATCGTATTTTCTGAAATATTTTGATATATATTAATTTATATTACTTTTCACGAAAAAATAAATTTGGTGTTTGATGTTACAACTAAAATTATATCATTAAACACGGACCGTGAGAATTCAAGCATGGCGTGTATTTTAATATATCTTGAGTTGCATTTACTTACACCAAAATATTTAATGAAAATCTTCATTTCACTTTGATGCAAGTTAAGATGAATTATGTTACACGTGTTATAACAGCATGAATCCTTCACAAACAGTACTTATATCACTTTACACAAAAATTATCTCCGTATTTATAATAGCTACAGTTACGAGAATTAGACAGAAAGAAAGAGAATTTTTCGAACATGAAGTGTGTGCTAATAACTCAAAAGTGATACAACTCGAGTTGTATTACTTTTCACCGACGGTACAGAAATATTCAGAGTTTCATCAATACATTTGAGAGGTGTTGACAATAGGTACGTAAATCCCTGCATACTAAAAACACAGTTTAGATTTAGGTAAGTATCTACCTACCTACAAAACAATTTCACACACATTCTAATATTTTAGAACTTTGATATCTGCAATCCGTGGAAATAATGAGTGACCTCGAAGAGGTCTGTGCGTATAGGAAAACCCTATATGTATTGGATGACACATCGTCATAATAAAATTATTAAAAGGCATTATATTTCTCCTTACTTACCACATATTCCTCTTTGCCCCCTTTCATAACAGCTATGATACGTAGGTCTTTCAAGTCAACTTGAACGTTCAAATTTCCATTTTGCCTTTGATCGTATGTGGAAGCGGAATTGGCGTATCCAGCAAGGAAAGAGCAGAAAATTAAAATAATTTTTGCACTCATTTTACGCAGTTACAAGGTCTGGAATTGCGATCGAGTCCCGATTGCGCGAGCGACTGGTATCTGCCGCCCTGCCCGCGACTTGCCATCAAGTTATTTCCAACTTAACAGTTATTTCAAGTAACCGTGGGAAGGTCGATAGCCTCAGCTCAGCTAGTGCAGTGCGTCCTCAGATTACGCAAGGACCGCAGATAATTTGCCTGATCAACCGTTAACTCAAAACGTTTAGGCATCGCCTTTAGCGATGGTAAGTGCGGAAAATTGTTATACTATTTAGGTATATATGATCTTGCTGAATTCATTGCTAGAACAATATTGAAGTTGAACTTACTAAAGTTGCTTTTTAAGTAAATAACCTACCCAATAAAAGAAAATAAGTAGGTACGTTGTGAAAAAAATATAGTTGTGACTCTGATTTGGTTACATATATACATAAACTCATGCCTATTTCCCAACGGGGTAAGCAGAAACTATGGAATTCCATTTGCTCCCATCCTGACACACTACTCTTACTTCCTCCACGTTCCTGATTTGGTTATTAACTATAAAACTAGTTAGCTAATATGGCACTTGTAAACGATGGGCGAAAAGCGATTAAAGATAAATTCGAGTTGGCGAGCAACGAGAACCGAGTGTGTAGGATCTGATAGTTTTATCGCTATGCTAAGAGCGAGTGTTCCACTGCCACGGGCGATGATTACTAACACCACTGCTGGCTGGAGAGGAAAATTCGCGAAAAAAGCGAGTAAGACTAACGATTTTTATCCTTGATAGCTCTTATTGTTATTATAAAGAGAGTTCTCGCCGCTGACAGTGTATACTCCCATGGCTATTGAGACTGGCAATAGCCATGAGAATACACACTGTCGTATCATCATCAGTCATCATCATCTTTAGTAAATATATATCCATATTAGAATAGCGTTTCGCTGTTGGTTGATTAGTTGTCTGCTTCTGCCTGCCCACTCCGATAGAGATTATAGGCGTGAGTTATACCTTTTTAAGTTCAGTAACGGAATAACTCATAAAATATACCTAAAAACCATACATACATAACGCCCCTAATCCCTAATGGGGTGGGCAGATCCACAACTAATTAAAGACAACATGCAGCCACAAGCTTTTTTTAAACTAGATAAATATGAGGTTTTCCCACGAATTCATGGTTGATTTTTTTCATACAATATTCGATTTTTAATATGCTAAAATGGCATACTAACATTGGACGTTCTCATCATTCCAAAAATCCGAGGTATTCAAAAAGAATAAGGCAGAGGAATATTTTACACTAGCAACATCGATGATACTGACAAATGTCATCGCTCATATTCTTATTTGTGTTTGTGACGTACCTACAACTACTTTACCATTTTGCGAAATTGTTTTCATTTCGGTATTATTGTTTACTTTTATGGTCAAAAAGCAAACTTATGAAGAATTTACGTAGCTCAAGTTTTAGGCTCTTATTTTTTGGTATATCGGACACGTATATCGTGCAAAATTTAAAAAAATGATCAAGTTTTGGAAAAGTGCAGGTATTAATCATTGTAGAATTCTTATCGTGGTTTCCTTATACTTGAGTGGTACTTACCTATCACAATAAACTGTTCATAACATTGTAATTATTTTTTAGCAAAGGGAAAGTCCGGGTGTCCTGTACGGCCTCCCGAATCTAATACGGCGAGTGGATCTAATACTGACGTCAGGCCTCTCTTAGGTATACAACTGGAGAAGGAAAATAGAGGTAATTATGGCTACAATTTTAAATCAACTACAACATCGCGTTTACCCGTCATTGACTTTTAATTTTTCATTTCAGATTTTACATGTACATTTGAAAAGAAATCGAAATTGACATTAAGTTTGCGTGATGTATTGGTTGAAAAAAGAGCACTGAAGTATTTTTTACAATACATGGAAAGTATAGGCAAACAGATGCTTATCCACTGTTGGTTAGATCTGGATAATTTTAAAACTGTTTTATTACAAACAAGTATGAGTAATGATGTTGAAAACATTTCCAAACTATGCCGAACTAAAAGCTTTGATTTGCAATGCAAATGCAATCCACACGCGTCACAAAGATACAGCTGGAAAGACTCTGCTTCTCTCTCAAGTGCTAATAACTCTAAATTAACTAAGAATGATGGTTCAACAAGTTCTTGTGGGAACTTATCTGAACATACCAAATATACCTGTGACACTTGTGAGAATAAGAAATATTTCAATACCACTGAAGAAGCAATTAACTTGTTTAAAAAATATGTAGCTTTAGAAGCCCCCTGTCAACTAGACTTACCAGATAGTTTAAGGAAATCAGTTATATCAAACATTTGTCAACCTGAGGGGCACATAAAAGAAGACTGTTTTAAACCAGTGCAGGATGTTGTATTTAACCAAATTGAAGTGAACTACTTTAATGGTTTCATGGACAGCCATTATTATATTAAGGCACAAATAGATGTATTGACTAGTGGCTCTCTCAACTTGGAAGACATTCTGTATAATGAATCCATATTATTCTACTTTACTGAATTTTTAGAACAGGAGAACTGCAGCATTTTGTTAGAATTTTTGATGGCAGTTACACATTTTAGAGATAACTTACTGAATGGTCACAACACAAACCCAGAGCAGGCGCAGGCTGATTCCATTATCCTCTATGACAAGTACTTCTCTCTACAAGCAACGAATCCTGTTGGCTTCTCAACTGACATTAGATTGCAAATTGAAAGTGATATATGTAGAGAAGGAGGTCCATTAGCAACATGCTTCGATCTACCTTATCGAATAGTGTTCAAAACACTAACTAGATATGTTAAGACATTTTTAGAATCTGAATTATATTATAAGTATCTTTCAGAGATGTTACACTCTGTAGAACAGATGTGTTCTAATCATAAGTCACATTCAGACTGCAGCAGTGAATTTAGTATAAGCACCCAAAATACCCTTCTGGCAATGGGAGATCCTGTCTTCCGCAAGAAAAAGCGCAACCTGTCTGTACCTGACATGACAATAGACTCCAATCAACTCTATAATGCTGATGCTTTGTGGCAGCGGAAAAAGAGTGATGGTCTCAGTCTTGGAAGAGTCAACAGCTTGGGCAGATTTGAATCCAAATTTGAGCCAGACCCAGATAAGAAAGGCAAGTCAGTTTTAAAGAAAATGGTTAGCAGATTTGTGCCAACAAATACTTCAAAAGTTGAGGAGGAGATGGCCTGGCAGATTGCACACATGATTGTCAAAGATGTCACCGACTTAACTATGGCCCCACCTGATGATGATGTATGATGATTATGATGTGATAGATAGTTATTGTTTAATTAAATATATTTTGTAAATGAACTACTTATATATAAACTTACTATTAACTATAATAAATAAAGAATGATAAGTTAATCTTACTGTAAATATTATTTCTGATTATAAATGATAACTATATGTATAACTAATAAGAGGAAGGAAAATCCTGGGATCACCTATCACCATACAGTTCATCATACCCATCATAGTACTTTTTATTAAGAGTGGCAGCAAGATCCTAGTTGCTGGCCACCTCATTAGGGATTACAGGGGTGAGTTACAGTGCAAAGGAAAATCTGTCATAGGAACATACAAAAAAGAGTATATTTATCATAAATCACAAATCACTGTTCAATTATGTAGCATTTGCACACTAGACTATACATTAACAACTATATTTTAAGGCATTAGAAGCAGTCACTAGTAAATCAAAGTTTAATCACTGGTTCAAGGAACTTAATCTTACATAGCAAACATATGAACACAATACCCTGTGCAACTTATCTACAAAATATAATACTTGAATGTTCTTAACTAGTATGTTTCTTATCACAATGTTGCATAATTGTTTATACTAGATGGCAAAATAGGATTGAGCTTAAGTCGAGGTGGTTCTGACCCAAGTAACGGCGACTGTTCATCATAAAAGTTAAATTCTTTTTGAGCTCTTGAAAAGGTTGGTACAAATCGACGATCTGAATTCCATTTTCGGTAGACTAAAGCATTAAGCAATGCCTGCATGGGGTTGAACACCGCCTGTGGAGACAAAAAAATATGATTGCAATAGAGTATTTACAAAAAAACAGTTCATCATAATATTTGCCTTAGACTGCATACCTACAAGTACAATGAAAAAAAGGTTTTTCCTTTGGGACAAAGCCATAAGTTATCAGAAGACTGCTTCCTTCCTTTAAATAAAAAAAATCTGACTCAGATGGGACTATAAAATCAATCATATCTTACCATTATGTACCATATAACAATTATAGATTTAACTGGAATTGTAAACCACATTGTCCATAACAGTACACCATTTATAAGATTTGGTAACCAACAAACATAAAATACAGTGTTGATGAGACAGAATTTAATTTTCAATGTGTCTACCACTCTTCTTTCTTTGCTGGTAAACTGAAACAAGGTTAAATGAATAATAAAAACAATTCTTCTCTTGATTTCAAAAATGTTTCTTTTTTCTTTCACAAAATAAATACCTGAGCTAAAGGTAAAGCCACTGCCATCTCAATGTTCTTACTAGCTAGTAAATACATGACAGGATTTACAATCATCACAGTGGCTATTGGCAAATATGTTGCACAGTAGTTTGGTAGGACTCTCAACAAGGCATTTGAAACTGAAGTCAAATTGTGGCAGCTGCAAAATTTAAAACAATATTAGATCTGCAGCATGGTAGTGTATTCTCTATGCCCCCTCCGGATGTTTGAGGGGAGGCCTGTGCCCAGTGAGACATATATAGATCCAAACGTTGCCTGGAAGAAATTACTACCTGTTGTCATTATTTCTGTATCTTGTGTCCATTGTGCTCAATAGACTATTTTATCTATCTGAAGTAACAAAATGTTAGCCAACAAAACTTGACAGATAATTTTTTGGATCAGATTCAGAACTGAGGGTTTTAATTAATATGAAAATTTTTAACAATACTTTAGTTATTCTTTTTATTTAGTTGAGATTATAAATAACTTCCTTGTGGTTCTCTTAACTTCAGTAAAAAATAAAAAATTATATTATTATAGAGATCATAATATCACAAACCAATTTGCATACTTACGTAGCATTGGGAATGTAAAGTATCGACAATCCAATGCCTGTTGTGGCAGCAGGCACTCCCCAGGCTAAGGAGTGATATAACAAAGGATGAGAATCACGCCCTTTGAGAGCCAGAAAAGTATCAATTGCATAAAATAAAGTCCAAAACCAAGTCACTGTATAGAAATATTGAGTCCAAGCCTGTAATTACAAAATTCGCTCAATTAAACAAGTAGCAAATTAAATTAGAAAACAGTAGGTAGGTACATTTTGCAAAAAGAAATTGCAAAATTACAATGGCAAAATTACTATTAGTTTTTTTTACAAAAATAGAAATATTTAAACAGATGACTTAACAGTCACTGCTAACTTGTCAAAATATATATATTAAAGAATTTGAACTACTCACTGATATTAAACTGCAGAATAACACACTAACATCATCATCAGGCATGGGCATGATATTTTTGTACCTTAGCCACAGTGAAGAACGAACCAGGACTCCTGAAAAAAATATACTTACTTTTTCATTTTTATTCAAATGTAACAATACAGCACCAATGAAAATATGAAACCCATTATTGTTAAAAACAAATAAGCAACAATTAATAAGTAACCATAAATCACATTTGATGTTAGGACGAAATGTGCAAAGCACTTCTCAGATAGATTAAATTTACGCTACTGATTACCGAAAGATGCTAATAAATCTGCGACGGCCAGCCACATGATAATGCGCCGTCCTCGAATCGATGATAACGTGCGCCCGTCTGTAACTCTTTTAGTAACGTATGGATAGACCTGAAAAGAGCTTCAATATTATTACCTATACCTCGGTCGAATTTGGTCACCTCATAAGATAGAACTGTTCAATAGATCTCACTATGTAGTATCTTGTTACCTGATACAAAGCCCCCAAGATACCAACAGTAGATGAAACCAAACAAACAGTGTTATATGAATCCGTATTGAATTCACTCATAATTTTGACAGCCATATCCTCCTGATTTCCTGAATGATGACAACAAAAGGTTTGTATTGTAGGATCCGACATCTTCTAATATTTTTATTGTGTAATTTTCACAAAATACCTATCTAACTTTAATAATTAAGCACAAGTTAAAACTTTGAGTTCATTTTAGTTCTTGTCAAACACGGTTGGTTAGATCGATTCTGCTAACAGTACGTCATGCAATAAAATGAAGACAAAGACAACGCTATGTTTCTTACATGTATAAGAGGCAGATAGAAAAGGTAGCGATATTGTAAAAATGGAACACATATTTACTTTTTTTTGTGGTTATGCTATTCGATTTTTTAGCCACTGCAATATGAATGGCATTCTTCATAAACATATTTGCATGATTCAAAAATTAGATCAAAAATATATTGAAGAACCTACCATCTGCAACTTTTATTGAGGGCATCGCTTTCAGTTTTATTATTCGTGTGGTTTGTTCGTCATAAATAAACATCAATGCGCAAATTTCTTTATTTGGGTCCGGTAACTTCCGGTGCGTTGACATTTTAAAAATACTTTTACAAGGTTTGTTTCAAGTTTACAAGTAATAATATAAAAACCATTTTGGGACTGTAATGAACCCATGAGGATGTCTCTCGCTCCCTTCATCACTTGAAAGGATTTTTTCGTATTCGTCGGGCTCCTAACCCTACCACAGTCGCCCGTATTTATTCGCGGGGACCTTGACGACTTCCCAGTCCACTACATGTAATACTTTAGGATAAGACATGGAACTCTGTGTTCCTTATCTATCTATTAAGTCTCTAATATACTCCTCCCGGGGGTGGTCTTAACCTCCGAGAGAAATTATAAAACCCTACCACAGTGTCGCAGTGTGGTAGAGTATGATCCATACACATGGAAGTGCAACGTATAAATCAGGTTTTAGTACTTATTCTGTCGTGTAGGTACTGTGGGAGTTTGATGACCGAGTTCACCAACCTTGGAATCAAAGTTGATACTTAATAATCCGCAAAAGGCAAATGACATGGTAAGTAAGTACATAATGTTGGAACCAACTTATTTAACTAGAGTAGCCGGGACCAACGGATGTATCCAGACGATTCTGCCTGCAATGTCAATTACAGTCTCTTAAAGTGACATTTGACATGTTTGTTCCTTTGTTTGTTCCCATTGGGATATGGACGGTGCCGTATCCGTCATCATTTCTAGAAGGAACCAAATATAATCTGTTTATTTGTAAAAATACATGGTGTTAGTGACATCGTAACGAATACTCAGGGGGATGATGAGGGAGTTAATATGAAATGGAATTTCCTGTCGCAAAATTCATGATTTTTAATATTATTTTCAATTCTTTACTTTTGCGATGGAAAAATCCACTTGATATTAACTCATAATGAGCTGAATCAATCCCCTCAGTATTTGTTACGATGCCACTTACACCCTGTACAAGTACATACAAGTAGCTATATTAGTAGGTAGGTTATCTGAGTTGATATCAAGTGGGTTTCCAATTGAAAAATTTATGAAAATTTTAGTGTTTTTTTTTTTTGTTATTTTCAGTTCCATTCTTTTGACAGAAAATTCTACTTGATATCAACTCAGAATCATGGTCTGAATCATCGCTCAAAGTTTTCGTTACGATGACACTGACACCCGGTATGTAGGTACGTAGATAGACATATGAGTAAAATAGTAATCCAAATAATGACCAAAACACGTATATTTTCTCGAATTATGTGTAACCTACCTATCTTATAATTTAATAATTTACACATACACATTAAATTAAAAGTGTACCTAATTTAATATCATTTAATTACTTGAAAGAACCTTGTTGCACATTATCTTTTTAATTAGATCTAATCTAAGGAAAACACAATGGGAAACTACACATTATAAACGTAAGTAGGTATTCCAGGTGATGTAACAAACATTCATCTTCATCACAATATAATTACAATGGAGTTGTTAAAAAATATTATGTCGATATCGAAACTGAGCTTTGTAAAATTAAATAAACCAAAACGAACCTTATAAACTAAGCACTAGGGGCAGTTGTGGGAGACGGAATGTCACCACTGGGTGCTAATGGAATCACTGTTAAATTATTGGCTAACGTAAAACACGGGTTAATTGGATCCCTAACTTCCCCTTGCTCCGGTGTGCAGTTTAAATTTTTTATATCTCCGTTGCCTGCAAGCGGCAGAGACTGAGGAATTGCTGGTGGGACGGGCACATTCGCATACGGATCAGCCGGCGGAACCATAGGACCATTAATCACCTCTGTTCCATTATTAATCAAAGGAGGCTCGGTAACGTTGTTTTCAGCCGCTGTGTTGAGAAGAGTAGAACAAGGAATAGTTGTACTGAATTCTTTACCCTCCTTAGTGACGACTGTAATTGTACATTTCGTGTTGTCGTTTGGATCTTTACCTACTCCTGCATCTTTCACATCTGCCTCCGGAGTAAAAGAAGTAGCGATAGCGCAAGGAATTCCTAAAATTTCAGTTGCATCGTTATTGCTAATAGTCAGAGTACAATTGACAAGATTTCCCAAAATCGGATCTGCCACAGGTTCGGTACTGTTATTTGGTGCGACTGCTACGGGTTGACCCCTGTTATCGTAGATGACGGTGTGATGCGACTGACCCGTTGAACGGGCTAAGTTCCACAAGGCAAGGCCTGTAAGTATGGTGCCCACACCTGCACCGGCTATGCCCACCCCGGAGAGAATGCTACTACCGCGACTGACACCACCGTAGCCTTTGTTTCCATAATTTCCGAAGTACCCAGGCATCTGCGGTGTATGCATGGGACTGTAAGATCCTCCATATCCTCCGTATCCTCCGTACCCACCATGCCCTCCGTAACCTCCATGACCTCCGTATCCACCATAGTTCGGCGAGTAAGGTGGCGGTGGAGCTGGGTGATGATAATTGCCGCCGTAATTTCCACCGGCATTAGTTCCATAATTTCCTCCGCTGTAAGGTGGAGGAGCCGCTGCACCAGTCCCAGCCACTCCAGTGCCCTGCTGCTTGGGGTAGCCTCCCGCGCTGGAATAAGCAGGAGGTGGGCCCTGGTGATAACCAGTCCCTCCAGCGGCGCTGTACGGTGGCGGCGCGGCGCCTGCACCGGACAGCCCTCCTTGTTGTTGTGGATACCCTGCGCCACTGGAACTACCTGACAAACCGTTTGACGAAGCAGGATACGAGTGACTCTGTTGGGGCGTTTGTTGACCTGATGCACTTTGTGGTACACTGCTTTTCTGAACACTTTCCTGATGAGTCGCAGGTTGCTTGGCCTGACCACCACCGGACAAACCGGTGTTACTCGACGGGTACGAATGTGTCTGAGTTTGCTTCGGCTGCTGAGACTGCCTCGGTGCCGATGACTTGCTCTGGGCAGGTTTTTCCTGCCATCCAAATAGTGATGGTTTGGGCGCTGATGGCTGCGCTGCACTTGCACTTGATGTTGGCTGTGGATTATAAGTTTTCCTGCTGGACCCGCGGCTCGAACTAGAGCTCCGACTTTTAGATAACTTCTTTCCGTCAGTGCAAATTATTGCAAAGAGCAATAACACTATTAAGAATGATTTTTTCATTGTCACAGTTGATATGCGAGAACACGTACGGGATACACGTTAGCACAAGACGAATGTCTGACTCAGTTTGAGTTCTAGAACCTTAAGTGGTTGAGTGGTCGATGATTGGCCGCCCCCTACAGTTAGCGTCGCTGCGCGTTACATTGTGACGTCCACAGAGCGACGAAGGCGTACTTATGACCTGTGACCTATTCCACGTAGGGTAAACACAAACTACACCGGCAAGGTGGACGGTTCGTTCGTAGAATCGATAGTACCATGGACACTGCGAAACAACACAAAAACACATTACAAGTTGGAATAATGTTTAACCTTATTGTAAGGCAGTAAGGTATAAAAACAACATCGTTTTATTGTAACTGAACTATAAATACCCAAGAAAGGCCAGACTTCAAATAGGTAGGTAGGTACCTACATGCTAATCAAAATAGCAGATCTGTAGCACACATTTTATAGTCACCGTGTAAAATAGGTAAGTAATTAAAATACATCTGCTACGTAAGCTGCATCTGCCATCTGATCCGAGTTTCCAATCCGAAGGAAAATCCAGGCCAGTTATTCTTACTATGTCTCACACGAAGGTCTTACAGATGGGAAAAGATGTACTAATACTTATCTGCTTAATGGTTTAATGATGAGAATAACGCGTCTTCATCTCTGAAAGTTGCGTGTTTTAAACCTGGGTCCTGGGTCCTTTTAAAAGACTGATGTCTAGAGTCTAGATAAGTACATGCGAGCATACCTACAACCGGAAAGTGCGCGTAATTCTCGCAGCACAATGATCTAGGGTCTCCATTTCAGGATAGATAACTCGAAGCAACTGATAAATTTAACAACAACGAACTCAATGTCATGCATCAAAGAGAATACAATAGTAGGTAAGTAGTTTGTTTTGCTACGAGTAGCATGAGTAACGTAACGCTCTCAATTGATAAATTGCTTCCCTTGATCGAGAGAACTACCTAGAAATCTGATGTACTTACCTACCTTTCAAGCAATGCGTAAACTTTTTAGCATTGTCATTTACAGACATAACACACACAACTCACGCCGATAATTCTTATCGGGGAGACCATGAGTAGTATTATTCCTTATTCTATCCCATGAGACTACTTAGAATTGGAGTCCTAAGACAATATGATGAACCGTAGATTAGGTACTCACACTACTTACGTAGATTCGGATAAGACCTACGAATAAATAATTATTTATTAATTTATTAATAATTATTTATTCGTAGGATTTATAAGACACATTCCTTTCACGATAAGCTTTGAATCATAAATGCAACTAAACGATAGCACACCTGCATCCATCTTCTTCTGAAAATTGAGTAGATTTTATTTTGCTGATAGACCAAAATGTAGGTAGGTAAGTACTGTAATGACTAATGATGTGACCTCTTTGAGGCACATTATTTTTAAAAAGTTAGTTTTTTAAAAATAATAGCATTTCCACTGAGTACTTTGTATCATTATTACTGACAAGGAGTATCGATGGCGCGTGCGCGGGGCACGACATTGTCGTTTTCTATCCAGCTTGCCCTTTTTTATTTTTTATTTGTTAAATTAATAAAGAGCTGAAGAATAAAGGCGTTAAAGCGACTTCATATCTTTTAATTCATAACGCCGGTACGACATTACCTGTAAAAAACAAAACGTATTTCATCACGCCTGTACCCCCGAAGGGGTACGCATAGGTACCTATAATACACCGAAATATCTTATCTTTCATGCATTTCGGACATGTCTTAGATCAACTCTACCAAATTAATTTTTAGTCTCATTAATTAATTGCTAACCATTATCAGGTACACTGATTCTTATAAACAAAAGCTATCGCTACCTTATCAGCCGCGCCAGTGGCTTATCTTCGTGAATAGAAACGATAAATTCAATCAGAATTGAATTAAGTATATTGTTTCCTTTTGCTCAGACCTGTCGCTTCCTTCAACAAAGGAAAGTTTATTACATGATGTATTTGCTAGTTTTACTAGCCGCGTCGTTGGTGGCAGCAAATGCTATACCACTTGGTATTGATACCCAAAATGTGGTGACTGTCCCTCCGAACTGCCCTGACGGACAGGAGTACATCAACGGCCAGTGCCGTGACGTGTGGCCGAGTTTTATAGATACGTCCAATGTGGTGGTGGTGCCACCGAATTGCCCGGCCGGCCAGCAGCTGATCAACGGCGTATGCCGCGACGTCTGGAGGCAAGGGTCTCTCGACATTCATATGCTCGTACCTCAACCTTACCTTGCACCTTCCATGTGAGTACCAACACCTACCTATAGCTATCAGCACACATAATTACAATTTAAATCGTCATTTTCCATAACGAACTCAAACTCGTCTCATCCGCCTAAAACTACTTACTTGTTACTCGTTATACGTTCAAACGACATACACGGAAAGCCGTGGATGAAATAGATTACTATTCCTTCGGCTTATTCTATCTTTACAACATACTTACCTCAGAACAATAACTAAAGCATAGAAGGAAGGCTAAAATAGCAACAGAACTCTATAATTCTGCTCTACTTTATCTTACGGAACCGGCGTAATGTTAGACAAAGACGCATATACAAAAATTGTTTCGTAATTTCGTAGGTTGTCACAAGTTTTTCATTGCCTAGTGTTGGGTTTCACTTTAGTAATATGTCGATAAAATTAAATTTACTTACAATTAATGTCGATAATTTTTTTTTACAAGATTTCTTTTTGTAGGATGCAATTATCTTCTTCTTGATGAAAGGAGACTCTGTCTCTGATAGGTAAGTATCTAACCATTTTTGGATTATATTGTCTGGTTTATATTAGTTTGGAGCTGCAGCTCACATTCAGGAAGGAAAGAAAATAGCCAACTGTTATCGTTTCATCGGTAAGTATTTTGTAATATTCGAATTTATTTATGATGTCATCCGCCGTGCACTGGTGTCGATCGACGTGCCGTGCAAATTGGAACCGCCGCCGCCGGGTCTAAGCCGCACAGACGGTAAGAGGCCCGATGGGGTCACGCCATAGACATAGAAAAGAGTATGGACTGGAAATACCTACAGAAAAAACGTGCCACTCTGTAAACATAAAATGGCGGTCTTTACTAGGGCTACAAGCTGTTTCAATACTAGGATTACCATACTCGTACCTACTAGATATAGCATTATACTTAAAAAAATACGGCATACAAGTATTCATAAGAGAACAGAAAGGGAAAGTAAAAGGTAGGTAGGTGGTGTACTGTATCTTTCGTGTAAAACTTGTAAGTATTGTATGTTGTGTGCAATAAAGTATATTTGTATTTGTAAAGGAAGGTTTAGTCAAGATTTATCTAAGTCGCTTACACAAATCTATAACATTCATTACATTCTTTATTGGGCGCAGTTCGTATCAACCTGGAGTGTTGGAGTAGGAGTAAATAAGAACAGGAGGTAAAATGAAATATAAATTAGATCGTAAATCAGTTCATTTTCATTAGCAAGTATTTATTTCACACGTTATTAATTATGTACATTATATTTACAATAAATACAAATTTATTAATTTCTAAACAGTGTCAATTTGCTTAGAAACTGTCTTTGTGACACCCTGTCACATTGTTTTTTTTTTTTCATTAAGTCGTTTGATCTTGAGGCGGGACTTGTTCAGCTTTTCTTTTAAATTTTTCATCTCGTCTTCTTGAACTGACTGAAATAAAGTTTAATAATAATGTTAAAATAGTATATGTACAAAATAATCTATAAAAATAAAAGTAAAATATATCTGATTTAAGTGCATTGTGCAGCTGGTTGAATTATACACTCTATATATGTATATCATGTTAAAAATATAAAAAAAGAAAATTATTTGATATACCTTTTCATGTAAATCCAGTCGACGAAAAAAAGCGCGGGAAACGGATTGTTTGGCGGACGTGTTTTTTCGTGGCTTTAAAATTTTAATTTTAATTCTAATATTTAAAGTGATCATTTGGTTAGTTTAGGTGTAATTTAGTTTGTATATATTAATTATTTTTTATTTATATTGTGTATAGTGTAAATATCAACGAGTTATTGGTAAGTAGTTCTTTTTATAATTTTCCCGCCATGGACCCGCCCGAGGATCCTGGGGGAACGCCTCCTGTTGTTGCAAGTTATGTTACAATCTCTAATGTTGCTTCAACGAATGAAGAAGCAAGTATGGATACTGATGGTTCTTTAGTTCAGGGGAAAAAACGAAAGCGCGTTTCACGCTCTAAAGTGTGCAAACATTGCAATAAAAAAAGAAGGAAGGGTCATGAGAAGAGGCTATCTGATTGCCAATGTCTATCTGAAACTGAATCTAATATCCAGCCTGCATCCCAATCTCTTGATGAAAACCAAACTCAGAATATCTCTTTGCCTTTATTTAATGAAACTGTTGCGTCACAAAATATTTCAACTGTCGCTGACAACCACTCTCCACAGTCTCAAATTGCTCGGAGGACTTATATTAGTTCTGATGCAGCTCCTTACACATTACACATCCAGCATAAGCTGACATCGCCTGATGATGGGGTTTCTTTGCATCCTGTGTCTTTAGGTCGATTCCTGAAACAAAACAAAGTTACAGGTATAGTGGATGGAAGCTTAAAACGAATTGGAAGGAACAGAGTATCTCTCTCTTTCAAAAAGTATGAAGATGCAAACTCTTTTCTTGAAAACCCTATTTTAGACTCCTCAAAGTATAAAGCTTTTATCCCTACATTCTCAGTAATTCGAATGGGTGTGGTTCGTGGAGTACCTGCTGAATGGAGTGAAGAAGAAGTGAAGGAGAATACGACAGTCTCTATAGGCTGCGGTCCTATTCTGAAAGTAAGGCGGTTGAATAGGAAAGTCATTATTAATTCCAAGGTGGAATTTAAACCAACAGAATCTGTAGTACTGACCTTTGATGGTCAGATTTTACCGAAAAGGGTCTTCATGTGTTATACAGCTCTCCCTGTCGATCTTTACATTTATCCAACCGTACAATGTTTTAGTTGTTGTCGCTATGGCCATGTGAAAACCCAGTGCCGCTCGCAACCTAGATGCTTTAAGTGTGGTCAGGGCCACAATGGAGATACCTGCTCAGTTCATGAAGAAGATGTCAAGTGTTGCTTATGTAATGGCAACCATCAGGCTACAGATAGAAAGTGTTTGGAGTATGAGCGCCAACGTGCTATAAAAGAGACCATGGCAAAGTCATGCATCTCTTATGCGGAAGCTTTAAAGACTCATCCGGCCATAACAAAGATCTCATATGCTGAAGCACTTCTTTCATCCCATCATGTCCCAGATAATGTCCCACTTTTAACATCGCCTTCCCAAGCAGCTAAGTCCCCTTCTAAAGTCTCTTATAAAAAAACTGTTCTTCAAACAAGAAAAGCTCCTCCCAGGACTACAAAAGGCTATGACGTTCAGAGTCATAGGGAACTGGTTAGAGAGTATGATTTGCCTGCATCTGCTAATGGAACTGCTCTGAAATATCAAGAAACAGTCAATGATCCTTCTAATATTCCGATTTCTGAACTTATTATAGCCCTATTAAACTTACTTTCGCAGTCAAACTTAATTCCACCGTCCAACGCAGCTCTCATTGATTCTCTTGCACAAATCTCTAAAACACTCCATAATGGACCTAAATTCCAAAGTTCTCCAGTGGAACTGCAGGAGCGTAATTCCTAAAAAACAAGATTTATTATTTTTAGTTAACAAGTACAAACCTCTAATTATAGCATTACAAGAAACTTGGCTCAAGCCAAGTTATAATTTTAAAATTTCAGGCTACTCTTGCATTCGAGAGGATAGACCTGATGGATTTAATGGTGTTGCTTTATTAATAAAGCATCCCACTTCCTTTACACATAAACAAATCAATCATAGAAATGATTACTCTGTTGTAGCTGCAATTATCAAAAATATCTGTTTTGTTTCTATTTATATTCCACATCCCTCTTCTCAGATATATAATGAGGTACATAATATTCTTTCCTCACTTCCTAAACCCTTTATAGTGTTAGGGGACTTCAATGCCCAGCATGTGTCGTGGGGAAGTTCTTTATCCAATACAAATGGTAACACTGTTTACAATATGTTGGACACACTTAACCTTTGTATCCTTAATACTGGTTCACCTACCCGTCGCACCTCTCCTTCACAGGGAAAGAGTGCTCCAGACTTATCAATCTGCACCCCAAATCTTGCTCCATATCTTTCTTGGGAAGCCCTTAAATACACTTTTGGAAGTGATCATTATAGTCTTATTATCACTCTGCCTTTTCAACACGAAACTGTTCGAAAACGGATTCGTTTGAAATATAGATTATTGAATGCCGACTGGAATACTTTTAAATCTCGAATGGAAAGTAAAATTTGTTGTTTCCCTCCTGTAACACCTGGAAATGAAACCTCTTGTGCAGAGACATTTGCCGGAGCGTTTATAGAGATAGCTAATGAACTTTTTCCGATGAAAAAAGTAGGCTGTGGAATACCTTCTCCACCTTGGTGGGACAGTGAATGTACAGAGGCTGCTAGAAAACGTAAAGAAGCTGAAAAGTTATATTTTGAATGTTCAACAGATGAAAACTTTAATAAAGTAACTGAAAATATCGAAGCTTGTAAAAAAATGTTTAAACAAAAAAAATTTGATGGATGGAGATCTTTTTGCCTATCAATTTGCCCAGATGTTAGCCCATCTGAAGTTTGGGCGAATATAAGAAGATTCAGGGGTGCTTTCAAGGAATCCTCTCCTTCTGCTCTTCCTCAGAATTTGACCCATAAATTTATTGATACCCTAGCTCCTCCTTATGTTTCAGAGTTTATAATGATTTCACCAGCTGTCGATGATCGTACTGGACTAAACAGCCCCTTTTCTCTCCATGAAATGAAAGGCGTCTTATCAAATGTGAAGGATTCAGCTCCTGGCGTTGATGGAATACCATATTCATTTGTAGCTAATCTAGGTGATGATGCTTTAGGTTATTTGCTTAACCTAATTAATAGTTTTATGCTATCTGGTAATATACCCCCTGCATGGAGAGTTCAAGAAGTGTTCCCTATTCTGAAACCTAATAAGGATCCTACCCTTGCTTCATCTTATCGTCCTATTGCTCTGTCATCGGTCTTAATTAAAATTACTGAACATCTGGTTAAAAATAGATTAGAATGGTTTATGGAGAGCAAAGGTTTACTTAGTAGAAGTCAGTACGGCTTCAGAAAAGGTAAAAGTACAATGGACAGTATAGCTATTTTTGTCACTGATATACGACTGGCATTCTCTTCTAACCAGTCCGTCGTAGCAGCTTTTCTGGACATTACTGCAGCTTACGACAATGTAGTTTTATCTATACTATATAAGAAATTATTGGCTTTTAATGTACCTTCCATGCTTTCTTCATTTATCATAAATATGCTCTCTGAGCGTTGTATTCAGTTTTTTACGGATGACGAGCATTTTTTGTCACGATTAGTCTGGAAAGGTCTCCCACAGGGGTCGGTACTCAGCCCTTTGTTGTATAATGTTTATAGTTCAGATCTAGAATCTTCCCTAGATGATAATGTGAGTATTCTTCAATATGCAGACGACCTCCTGTTGTACTGTTCTGACAAATCTATTCAGAATGCCTCTTCAGCCTTATGTCGGTCTCTTGATTTGCTTAAGGTTTGGTTGGATTTAAATGGCCTAGATGTTTCTTCTCCTAAAAGCTCTGTAGTTGTGTTTACAAGACGATTAATGATCCCTCCTGTAACTGTTACATTTAATAATAATCCTATCCCAGTAAAAACTTCAGCAAAGTTCCTTGGCGTCATTCTTGACGATAAATTATCGGGTAAACATCATATCGAATACGTTACCGGTAAATGTGATCGTAATTTTAATATTCTTCGATGCCTTGCAGGAGTTTGGTGGGGTGCGCACCCTTATTCGCTTAAGTTATTATATAATGCATTAATCAGGAGCATAATAGACTATGGTACCTTCATTCTTGTGCCAGGTAGCGTAGAATCTTTTCAGAACCTGGATTCCATTCAGTACAAATCTCTGAGATTGATTTGTGGTGCCATGAGATCCAGCCCAACTAACTGCTTACAAATAGAATGTTCCGACCCTCCTTTGCATTTAAGGCGTCAATACTTATGTGATAAGTTTATATTTCGGTCTTTTCAACTTATCGACCACCCTCTTTACCAGAAACTTCAGTTACTGTTTGATCTTACACTTTCTTCCCCTTATTGGTCCCACAAACCTATCCCATGTCTTGTTAAAAGTTTTCAAAAGTTTATATATCTTCAAGCCCCCACTCACAGACAGCCTGCACATCCTTTGTTTTGTGACGAATTTGAACCTTTAGTTCTATCCCCTGATGTATCCCTAAATTTGGGCTTTATTAGAAGTGATCCTAGTGTAAGTGCCATGTTCTGTCTTACAAAAGATTTACAATGGCCTCATGCTCATCATATATACACGGATGCATCAAAGCTCTCGTCATCAGGAAATGTTGGTGTGGGAGTGTACCATGCTCAGTATAATATAATTCAGAAAATTAAAATGCCACCAGAAACGTCTGTTTTTACTGGGGAATGCTTAGGTCTTTTTAAAGCAATAGATTACATTATAACCATGAAACTTAAGAACACGGTAGTTTTTTCAGATGCTAGAAGCAGTCTTCAGGCTTTATTAAAATTTCCATTCAGAACTAAAATAATATTTCCGATTATTATAGATATACGAAGGTCACTGTATAAATGTATTCGCCTAGGGTATTCAGTTTCTTTTTGTTGGATCCCTGGACACAGCAAAATACCTGGCAATATCAAAGCCGACCTTCTTGCTAAAGAGGCTGTGGATAGTGGTGACTTATTTACATATAAAAACTACACCCATGATTTAGTTAATTTACCTAGCTTATATCTTCATGAATATTGGGGGGATGAATGGGCAGTGAGTTCTCAGACCAAAGGTAAATTTTATTCATCAATTCAACCAATTATTTTAAGCAAGCCTTGGTTCTTCCGGGTTAAAGTTGGCAAGAGAGCAACGTCCTGCCTCATACGTATGAGGCTCGGTCATACATGCTGTGCCTCTTTCCTTGCAAAGATTGGCGTTATATCAAGTGGCGACTGTGAATGTGGTTTGGATACTGGTCATGTTAACCACATTTTTCTGGCTTGCCCTCTACATGACAACTCCCTTCTTTTTAAAAATCTTTTATTACAAAAAGTCCCTCTTCCTACATCTATTTCGGTCCTACTTGCTTCTAATGATCCTCAAATATATAAGTTGTTAGCCACATTTATTCAAGTAAATAATATAAAATTATAGTTAAATATATGTTTATTTTATACCTATTTATATGTGTAAGTATATTGATATTCCTTACCTTACCTTATGATCCTTTATTTCAAAATTTCGTTCCTATCCAAATTCCTATCTCCATAAACGTTTCCTAAGTCTTTATCCTCTACATTCAAATCTACATTTAATGGCAAATATGCAAGTCGCATGACGCCAAAGAGAAAAAAAAAAAAAAAAAAAAAAAATCCAGTCGACACTTTTGGATTTAATATCTGAAATCAAAGATAATAATAATTTACTTATATAAAACGTGTACAACTCATAATTGTTTAGACATAAAACAACTACAGACTTAGTATATACTAAGTTTATTAAGTACATAATAATATGTAGTTGAATGATAGATAGTATAAACGTGTTGTGATAACATGATACAAATATCTTATCTATCTATCCAGCAGTGAGATGATGCAGGCTAGGCTGAAATTTAAATTTAAACACCATTTCATCTGTCTGATCTATAATGTTCAATGTAGGAATAGCATCGTCTCGAAGACGCCTCCACTTTGAATTAGGAACACACATAAATGAATCCGCAGTAAAATGTTTCGAGCAAATACGGCTGTACTTATTTGGAATCCAATTTCGTCTATTAATGCGAATTATCCATTCTTTCTCTTTGTTATCGTCTACAGGAAATCTAAAAATTAAAAGTATCGATAATTTTAGTACATCACTATGGACAATCAACATAACCTCAAATCAATTCCGTATTCATCGATGAAACGTATAATATAATGGATATCTCAAATATTTTATGCTACAAATCTATTCAGCAAAACATATTACTTTCCTAAAATTGTTCAGCAGTTCACATTTCACTAGAAAATTACAAAAAACTTACCGATGAAACGACAGAAGTTGTTGGCTATTTTCTTTTCTTCCTGAATGTGAGCTGCAGCCCCATACCACACAAGACATAATGTCACACAGTCGAGACACTCAATTATTTGATATAAATAAAAGTTTCTTTCCATTTATTTGGAAAAATATTGTTAAATTATCACTTAAAACAATCTGAACACAAGACACTCGTAAACACAGTTGACGCGACCGTGTCAAATAGTTCGGTAAATATAAGTAAAATCTTCTTATGTATGTTACTATGTATTTGGCCGAGTTAAAATGAGTCCAATAGGTCCAAATGACATTTCATGTTGTGACAACCTCGGAAAAAATGAAGCAAAGTGCGAATCATTTGTCCTTTTCTCACTCATAGTTTGTGTCGTAAGCTAGAAGAGAGCCGGTTTATAGTTTCTGAATTCTTATTTTAGCCTTCCTTCTATGCTTTAGTTATTGTTCTGAGATACTTACATACATATATAAGCTCTCTAAGATTTCCCGAAGGGGTAGGCAGAGCCAGACACAATACAATCAATTAGAAGACTATTTTGCAGCTTTATCTCCACAAAATAAAATATTACAATGATTCTAAAATGCTTATGCCCAAATAAATGTAAAAAAAAACATGTTCGAGAATGATAACATTAGTTTTATCATCTCTGTAAGTAGGTAGGTACCTACCTACTCTAAACGTAATCAACAACAGTGCGAATTCCGCGTAAATTATATTGCTTAGACTAAACAACCTATGAAACAATTATTTATGATTTTATAGGTAATTTTGGAAACGATCCTTAGCGTGATCCTTTGATAAGATACCTGTAAGTAATTGAGTTTTTCGCGCGTACCTTTCAGTAACTCCTGTACTTTCATAATACATTTTATCAATAAGTGGTGGTTATATCTACCTGTAATATTAGTTGCTATACTATTCTACGCCCCTAATTCCTATTGGAGCGGACAGTTCAAAACCTATGGGACGTACCTAGGTATTAGGTATAGATAGGCTGATACTTATACTAATATAAAACGTAACAGCAATAATATAACTGCTCGCAGCTTTATGAACTTGCTTTATAAATCAACTTCCCCTGCCTAATTAGCATGAATCCGCGACGATCAAACAATCGGATACTTCACTGAACTTAGTTTAAAATATATGTATAACTAAAACACAAGGGTGCATGTTGCCTTCTGACAACTTGTGGTTCTACCTAGTAACTGCCTAGGCCTGTCCCAATAGGAATAATGGGACCTAAGTGCACATTTATACAATCTATTACCTATCCACGCTAAGTATTTCGTTATGTACCTATGATGACCGATTTTATACACATAAGACTTCTAAATGACCTTCAATGGACTGCGCGTAATTTTTAAATAACGCTGTTTATTATTCCAGAAATACTGATTTCCTGGCCGCCATTGAAAATGCTTTGAAGGAAAAGCTCCCGAGGAAAGAAAAAAGACAAACTGATGGTGCGGAGGAAGATTTACAACCACAACAGTCCCAAGCAGATTTACAGGTCCATAACATTATAAGTGTGCCCAACCAGTGTCCAAATGGTTCTAGGCCTGATGGATTAGGCATTTGTCGACCAATCTTTGATTAATATAATTGGGTGCTTATTGTAAAGTGATTTTTACTGTTATCTGCCTATATTGTAATTACCTATCTCATAATCTTGAAACTTCTGCGAAATAAAATGACTTAGAAATCATCTGCGTGATTTATTTATTTATTTTTTCTCTAGCCACTTCATAATAAAATAATTATTTTCTTAATGCAGCAATTTGATATATTTAAAAAAATAATAATTATTATTTATTATTATAAAATAATAAATAAATATAAACGTTTTTATTACAAAACTCCTTGCTGTGCATCGACAATCGACATCCTATTTGGCAGTATAATAACATACCTTTTGCCTCACTACTCTATAAATAATAAAAGTGCCAAAACTGTCAAATACAAATGCCAAAGTTGCCACCTAACCAAATTTTCCCACAACAATATTAATTGCAAAAAAGCCTATTTTAAAAGTAAATAAAGCTAATGGTGGAATTAAACAAATAAATTTTAGCTTCCTAGTGAAAAAAACCATGGGGCACCATAAATGTGTGAA
The DNA here is from genome assembly GCF_024362695.1 of Pectinophora gossypiella. Taxonomy (NCBI): domain Eukaryota; kingdom Metazoa; phylum Arthropoda; class Insecta; order Lepidoptera; family Gelechiidae; genus Pectinophora; species Pectinophora gossypiella. The sequence goes on from NC_065409.1 coordinate 8,528,030, forward strand.
AAAAATAGTAATTTATGACTCATGCGAATAGCGACTACTTTTACTTCTCTGAGTAATTGTTTAAAATAGTAAAAATGTCTGAAAGGAAGGGTACTAAAGCGCTGGAGTTGTGGTGTAAGCGTTTGGTGAAAGATTGTCCTGAAGTGCAAATAGATAACATGACTACATCATGGAGAAATGGTGTAGCGTTTTGCGCCTTGGTACACCACTTTAGACCTGACCTAATGTAAGTATTTATTTGATCTGCTAAGGAAACTATTGTTAATTGAAGGTAAGTTCATTATTTTACTTTTATTCTTACAGTGATATGGCCAAACTAAAGCCAGAAAATATATATGAAAACAATCAACTGGCATTCAGTATTGCAGAGAAACATTTGGGCATACCATCACTTTTGGATCCTGAGGATATGGTTGAGAATGAAGTCCCTGACAGATTATCAATACTGACTTATTTATCTCAGTTTTATCAACGTCTAGGGCATACAGGTAAGTTCTAGGTGATAAATTGCTAATGTTGTGAAGATAACATTCCTATATGATAACACCTACTGATTAAACACTGTTTATTTTATATGAAATTAACATTTAAATTGTATTGTGACAACTTCAAAACTTCTAATTTAGAAATAAACATTTTATTCTATAATTAAATATTTGATGTTATTAGATTGAAATAGTAAAAGAAGAACAACATTACAAGAATAAATCGTCAATAGATCAATAAATCTTATTAGAAAATCATGATATAAACTTATATATTCAAAATTGGATTGAAACCATGGATATAGTTGAAAATAGGTAGTCAAGCTATAAACGTGCTAATATTTTACTTTATTGTTAATAACAATAAAGGAAAAATAGGATGATTTTAATAGGATGCGTCCTTTTTAGTCTATTCCACATGTCACATATTGATAATTTTTAAAGTCATAGAGCGCAGGTTTCCACTCATAATAGTTAAGCAATGGGATTTGGATTTCCGAAGGACATTGGGCCTTACAACTTTAAAAACTGAACTTTTAGTCTCAATTTCTTATTTTTTAGCTAAAATACATGATTCTATTTCTTCAAGCATTTTTCCATTACAGTGAACACAAAGTCCACAGAAAGCGAGTCGAAGTTGCAATCACCATCATCCACCCAATCCACTGTTAGTAAGATTATATTATTCTACTGTATGAAGACAAATGTCTAATGTTTGCAACACCTTCACTGCTGGTTATTCTAGCATGTTCTTTGGCTATAATTTGGTACTGTTTTAATACATGGCAGTGATAAAATTAATGGTTGTAACATGCACTTTATTTCTTTAGTGAAGTAAAATTATTATTACAGCTGAATTTGAATACACACTCTAACACTGCATAGTTTTGCCATGTTCTGAAATAGCACCAATAACTTTGACCTTCTTTCTTGCATCTAAACTATGCTTTTTACCACTTTATAGGCACCAATCAAGTTTGGAAAGGCAGGCCTAGACAAGTGCGCTGCATGCGGCCTGCCTGTGTACCTAGCGCAAAGACTCATAGTGTCGCATAAACTGTACCACAGGAGATGTTTCCGTTGTTCCAAGTGTTCTGGACACTTGAACCCCAAGAATTTCGAAGTAATTGAAGGATCTGACTTTTCTTGTGATAGTTGTAAAAATGAAAAAACTTTATCGAAATTCCTTAATAATAATGATCAAATGGGCATGCTGGCATTTAGTGATGATTTGTCTGAACAAAAGCCAGATGACCCAATAGAAGAACCTATTAGCCCCAAACACAGGGCGAGACCACAGTCAATTTTAGGTAAGTATTAATGTGTTTTAAAAATGTTCTCTTGACTTGATGTTCTACAAAAAGTTTCTTTTCAGTGTTGTGCTTATTGTTTGTAATGTCTGAAGAAAACTTATTTGTGGTCATGGGTTTTTTTTTAAATAAGTAACACACTTCGGCCCAGTTAACACAAATTGTTTTATTTCAGAAAAAATAAGCATGTTTGAGAATAATGTAGAAAAAGACACAAGTATTGATAATAAATTAGGAAGTCTATCTTTAAAAGACACAAGTAGTAAGCATAAAGAAATAAGTACATCTAGTAATTTTAGTAGCACCAGCGGCGCACAAGGTGACCCTTTTGAAAATATTATAACAGAAACTGATTCAAAATCTCCATATGAAAAGGAGATTTTAAATAATGACAGTGAAAATATACTTAAAAAATCACCAGAAAAAGTGTATAAAAGTAACATAAATAAATTTAATTTCTTACAAACACAACTTTCGGGAGATGTTATAGAGCTTGACAGTAATATGGATGACTCTGACGTGGTCACGCCTGAGAACAAAACGGAAGACTGTTGCATTGATAAAGACGAAGAAACAAGTGATATTAATAAGAGTGATATTGATAATGATATTAAAAACAATGTACTTAAAGAGGAGAAAAATATAACTGATGATATTAGATTGGCTAAGACTCATAATGTATCTGATGCTGACTGTCCTTCTCTAGAAGAGAGTGACATAAACCAGGCAGATGTGATCATAACAGTACCGCCACGACGGAAAAAACTACTTAACTCTCCAGAAAAGAGATCTGAAAATAATGTAAAGAAAGATATTGAACAAAAAAAAGAAGATGTAGTGTACCCGGATCATTTAAACCCTTTTTCCGACGATGAGGATGAGGTACTTACGAAACAATTTCCATTGAATACAGAAAATGATCAAAAAAGGCTAACAATTTTATAATTTTAGGATGATAAGCCACAGCAGCAAGCACCTAAAAAAGTGAGCACGAATCCTTTTGGAAGCAGCGATGAAGAGGACGATGAAGTGCCGCCTATACAACGCGCCCCCGCCGTGCCTGCCGGACGCTCAACTACTCCTGTGTATGTAAACATTACCAAAATATTATTTTCAACAAACAATCGTAAGTTTTCTCCTACAATGAAGTCTCATTTCAACAGCAAACGCCTCATCGCCGCCAATCCGTTCTGGTCTGACGATGAAGAACCGTCATCTGATGAGGAAACTCATAACGAAAGGTAATAAAATAAGTAATAACCTGTTCTCGATAAAATAATGCAAACATAGTCGGGTCGTAATATAATATCTTTAACAGTTCGAAAATGTACGATTCTTCTCTGGCAACGAGTACCCCGAATTTGCCGTCGAGTACTCCGCGACGTAAGAAGGGCAGGGCACCCCCGCCCCCTTCCATCAGGGTCATTGAACCCAACATGGCGCCGGCCACGTCGATGGACGACGTCGCTAGCCTGTCGTCTCTCAGCTCCTACAACTCCACTATACATTCTGATCAGGTACTAACAACATTTAATTAATATTCCGTACAGTTGTCATCAACAAGGTCAGGACTATGAACTTTACTCAAATTTTATTAAACGTGTGCAGCATACTTCTGAAAGTGACTTCTTAGAATTTGAAATAAAATGTACTTTAGTTAATATTTTATAAGTTAACTTTTAATTTGACCTAGAAATCGGTGGGCAAAATTACTCCACGGCTGAAAAAGCGTCTGGCTCCTACTCCACCGGACAGTCTCTCCACTGTGTCTGGTGGAGCTGGCTCGTTAGAAAAAGGTGTGGACTCCATCGGCCGACACAACTCTTCCAACACCTCGGATGGTGAGAATAAGCAAATTACTTTAACTAATTATATGTCTAACACACTTGGCTATCGACCGTCTATAACAGACGGCGATACGGCTCGCCACCTATCACGTATGTCTAACAACAAGCTCGGGAAACCGTTAGTATTTAGATCATCATGGGATGGATGTACAGACGTACATTGAATCAGAGGATTACCCCAATTGAGAATATAGTCATGAGCTTATAATATTAAGTATGTAATTATTTATGTAAAACGAAAACGTGATCTCGCAGTCGGTTTTCCTACTTACCCCATGATATCATGTCCTAATTTAATTAGAAACTCTCTTCGGTGGCCAAGTTTATAAATGGCTTATGAGCAACAGTTTGCCGGTGAGGATTGCTGCTATACCTCTGACCGCCACAATAGGATAGATGATAACAACAACAAAACGGTTCATTTAGAATAGCGTTTTAATTCGTAAATAAGTTAAAATGAAAAATAAAATTGATTTTTGATCATCTTAGAATAGCTTCTATTTAGACTAGCATTTTATATAAGTACTTGCTTATATATCTCGATTGGGGTATCACACAGCTCCCGGCTTCTCATCGTATTATATCATCATTGGGAGGGAGTGGAATTCTTTGCCGTCTTCTGTATTTCCGAATGCATATAACCCGGGTGCTTTCAAGGCCTGAGTAAACAGGCATCTTCTGTTCGAGCTCGCTCCATCTTAGACGTGTCAACGCCTTCGGGCAAGTCTGGGGCCAAGAGCAAACCCGTCAAAGGTAAAAAAAAATATTATTATTGATTTTAAACAATAATCTCTAAGACTGTGCCACTTAAGAAATGTTTATCCCCTTTTTTTAGGGTTCCGTAGCCTAATGGCAATAAACGGAACCCTTATAGATTCGTCATGTCTGTCCGTCCGTCCGTCCGTATGTCACAGCCACTTTTCTCCGAAACTATAATAGCTAAACTGTTGAAACTTGATAAATATGTGTATTCTGTGAACCGCATTAATATTTTTACGCAATGATAGAAAAAAAAATTTTTTCATTAAACCCATACGTGTGGGGTATCTATGGATAGGTCTTTCAAAATGGTATTGAGGTTTCTAATATCATTTTTTTCTAAACTGAATAGTTTGCGCGAGAGACACTTCCAAAGTGGTAAAATGTGTGTGTCCAAAAATATAATGATGTAGATTAGCATGCAAACTACCAACGAAAATTGGTTTGAACCAGATCTAGTAAGTAGTTTTTTTTTAATACATCATATATCGTAAACCGTAATTTACTTTTATAGTTAAAACATCAAAAGTTACTACGAAGTAAAAAAACTTATATTATGTTACTTGCTGTTACGGAACCCTTCATGGGCGAGTCCGACTCGGACTTGGCCGCTTTTTTTTGTATTGATGATTCAAAGGATGTAACCACGTGGCGTGATGTGACCTATATCTCTTCCCAAATTCGTCTTACCTACTTATCTCATAGCTCATGGACCTAGTTCATAATATCTTATCTAACATATTTGAAGAAAAATCTGAACAAAGAATTCTCCGCTATTTCTTAACATTACAAACAAAGCATAATTTATCTAAAGCAAATAAGCCGCATAATATAATGCAAACTCATGTATGTCATGTGAATAAATGTCTTTCCAATAAACAAAACACACCAATATACATTCTAATAAAGCAGTGTGATTTTCCCGCTTACTAATTATAGCTATAAAAAATATATTTTACTACTTTGCATCATTTATAATTGTCTATTGCGCGGTGTTATTAATAGAGTCAGAGATTCGCTATTCAGATATAACGTTTAGCGAAACAAAAACAGCAATTAAGTGTAATCACAAACTATTAAGATTAGATCTGATTAAGAATTACGCATCACTGAAATATTTGTTTAGCACGCGTTTGACGTTTATTGGTATATGAAGGAAGCCACTTATCACTATCAAATAGATATACTTACCTACTCAATTATTGTCAATGGGATTAACAATTCGAAGAAAATGATATTGTATAATTAACGTTTGAACAACATTGCGCAAGACATTGCGAAAAATCGTTAAATTAATTATATCTTATGTAGAAATGTTAAGGGGTCTAGAATGTTAGCGATGCATTGGACGAGTTATAGATGTGTACTATGAGTTACTAGTATTATACATTGATAAATAGCTGAAAGCATTCTATGTTTATTCTCTCAGTCCAACATACGTACAGACATAAACTCACCCCCACCGGTTCAAAGCAGGCCCTGCGAATAACCATTTGTTTCGTACTTGCCATACCTGTTGTGCTTCCTCCATATTCATCACTCGTTTCTAACACGTGTTCCAGTTCAGAAGAGAACAGGGGGTTTAGTTTGGGGGTTAGTTACATTTGTTTGCATTGCGCACTTACTTTTATATGCGCAATTCTTAGATGAATTGCTTTGAAGTGGCCATTTTAACCCCCAGTTGTAAACCGTTTTAGCGACATTTCCAATTTGATCAATGTACGTCCATTTAGGTTTTCTTCTTACAATGAACAAGCAGAAATAAAATGTAAACAAAATCGACAGGTACGTTACGAAAGGCAAAAGGCCCCGCGCCAGGGTTGCCTTTGCCGGAGCGACGTGAGGTGAAGATGCAAATATCGCCGGAGGAACTTCAAGTACAACTGGACCTACTGGAGACCCAGCAGCTAGGTCTGGAGCGGCAGGGCGTGCTCATCGAGACCATGATCCGCGACAAGTGTGAGGGTAATCGTATCGCCTGCACCTACTCTCTTAGCTTTACACCAATCACTTGAGCTCTTCCATAGATGCGGTACTAACGGTCCTAGCGCCTAGAGTTTGTACGAAATCGCGCCGCGTCACGCCCTGATTTTGATGTTTACAAACTCAAATATTCAAACAAGTAAATCCCAGCGTCTGTGGTACCACCTCTCTGTGTGGAGACCTTTATGGGTTACTGTTTAAAGAAAATGGAAATGAGGATGAACAATAAATTAGAATATATAATTATATTCGGATGTGTGTGACAAAGAAGTCACGACGACATTCGAATTTTATTGTAATTACATATGTGCGGTAAACTAAAAGTTACCGGGTGAGAGCCTTCAGCGCTCCCCATTTGTCCGGCCAAGTAGTTAATGCCATCTGCGGCAAATCTAAAATAAGTCACGTCAAAAAAAAGGTAAACTAAAAGTGGCATTTTTATAACACGATGGATTTAAAATAAGGTTCTAAATTCAATATCATATTCCTTAGATAGTAACCCGATCTTAGATCTTACATACTAACTTCTTAACGATCTTAGATAGTAACTTCAATTATTTCCACGATAGAGTCACCTTCACATAAACCGTAGTACGAGTATAGTAGTCACGTAAATCATTATGCACGTAGTTTGGATACGCTTCATTAGCTCAAATTGTGCGCACGCAGTGGAGCAGTGCGGATGCGTGAATAGCAATGTGAATGTATAAGAAATAGGTGCTTTGTCTATTCAGACCATGTCATTGGTGATTTACCTACTTTTGAAAGTTGCAACGGCATAGCGGCAACTTATCTTTTTTATCAACGACAGCATGTAAGTATATCATGCAAAACTGCTTTTGCGAGGATGATTCAACGAAATCTACTATCTGGTGTGAGCTAATAACACAAAAAATTATGTATAAATTGACCGTCTGTTTTGTCGCCCCGAAATTTGTAAGCTATATCGGGATCGATCGGTCAAAGCGCGACACATGTCTTTCGTTGAAAACGGATGTTGATACGAACTCAAATAGGCGCCTACGCTGCCTCTGTTTCCTGCACCTATGCACAAAATAACACACTCACACGTAATCCAGGCCTGTATTCAGAGTTACGGTTTTCCCAGGACGGGAGCCTGTTTTCGAAATGCATTCTATCACGGCATTGCTATCAAAATCTTAAACGATTAAAGCATTATTAATGACTCATTTCGTGGAATTGGTCCCTAATCTCAATCAAGCATGTTGTCAATCATAATCTTGTCCACTTAAAATAACTAGCCTTGTCTTCCCTCTATATTTGTTAATAACGTCCTAATTAAACTTCTATGTAAAACGAAAACGTGATCTGGCAGTCGGTTTTCCTACTTACCCCATGATATCATGTCCTAATTTAATTAGAAACTCTCTTCGGTGGCCAAGTTTATAAATGGCTTATGAGCAACAGTTTGCCGGTGAGGATTGCTGTACCTCTGACCGCCACAATAGATGATAACAACAACGAAACGGTTCATTTATAATAAATAGCGTTTGTAATTCGTAAATAAGTTAAAATGAAAAATAAAATTGATTTTTGATCATCTTAGAGTAGCTTCTATTTCTACACTAGCATTTTATATAAGTACTTAAGTACTTGCCCTATTGGCAAACCGTGAGTTTATTTTATTAGTATTTACTCGTTTTGTTTCGTATGATACTTACTAATTTTCAGTCAAGTATAGGCATTTAGAGCGAGGGAAATCCACGTAATAGAACATAAAGTCAGGTTGCCTAGAAGAGATTGCTACTTAGCAATAAGGCCGCCTATTATACTCTTTCTATTTCTCTTTTGTTTTGTATTTTGTGTTTCCGGTTTGTGCAATAAAGTATTTGTTATGTTATATAGACATAAACCCATAAAGTCCCAGTTTAGACTTAAAACTTTTAATTCACCAGGAAAATGGGAGAAATATTTGCTTCATCAATCGTCTGAGATATAAATAAAATTGTCTACAGGTGACGAGGCGTCTTCTGTGCCGCAAGAGGAAGTCGAAGATTTAGTAATCCAACTGTGCGAACTAGTCAATGAGAAAAACGACCTATTCAGGAAGCAAACTGAATTGATGTACATGTAAGTGATTGTGTGAACCAACGTGTTTGACGTTAGCTTTATTGATCGCAGCAAGACTTGATTTGTAATGCACGTGCATTGAAGTGTAAATAAAGAATACTCACAAAGGGAATATTAAATCGAAAAAGTCTGCATCTGACGGGACTTAAACCCGCAGCTCTTGGAAGCCGGGCCGAGCGTGTTAGCCTTTACACCACCGAGTTTTCCTGACAAATTTTCAATTTATATCGTCTTTAAGCCGACGCCCGATTTGTGAGTCTCCCTAAGCACGCTTGAGTGCTATAAAAAACAAATAAATGTTTTAAAGTCGTACGACCGAATGTCCTTTTAAAATCCAAACTGCATTGTTTAACTATTGTGTCTGCAAATCTCGGCGTTAGGAGGTTAAAGAATACTCACTCATCCCACAAATTCCCCTTCATATCAAACTAGGAGAAGCGAAAAATAACAACTTACGTGTATTATACAGGGTGTTAATGACATCGTAACGAAAACTTTGAGAGATGATTGAGACCATGATTTTGAGTTAATATCAAGTTGAATTTTCCGTCGCAAAAGTATGGTACTGAAAATAATTTAAAAAACACGAAAATTTTCCTACTGAAAATTCCACTTGATATTAACTCAAAATCATGGTCTGAATCATCCCCCTGATTTTTCGTTACGATGTTACTAACACCCTGTATTATTCTTTTCTTTACAACTAATAATTTATTTACACCATAAACAACTGTTATTTTTTTTAAATTACAAAACAAATTTTACAACTAAAATAATAACAATTTTACAAATAATAATATAAAAAACACAGCACAATAAAAAAATCAAAATATACTAAATCTATTCGAACAACCCTTCTCTCAGTGACCCATACAAAAGTGCCCATAATGCTGGCTACATTGCCTCGCTGGACGGCCAGTGAAATCCATTGTGATTCTTTTCTTTTGGATATCTGATTTGAATTTAAATTACAACATTTCCTCTTAACAACACGCCAGAATTTCTGCAACTAAGGATTAGTGGTATCGTTTTAAGTCGTTGCATTAAAAAATATATTTCAGACTGAGATTGTCCATAAGATATTAGTAGTTACACACACTTAGTATCTATGTTAGTTAGTTTTTTTGTTTGTTTTAAAAAAAACAAGTTAGTAAATAGGCAATAAACAAGTTTAGGCCCCTTTAACGATTTACGCGCTTATGAACGTGTAAGTCGGTAAAGCGACGTAGAACAGCCGAGTCCATCCTCTCGGCAATCATCCTCAGGACTCCGTTATCGCTCCCCCGCATTCGCAACAACACCGAAGCAGTCTTTTTGCGCATGATTGTATAGAAAGAAATCATCTCTGTTGGCGTCCGCGAACATACCTGATGCGCTACAAAACCGCGGGAGCCCCACCAGAATCCTGAAGATATTATTGTAGAGTACTCGCAGAGCATTGTACGATTTCAACGTAAAGGCAGAGCCCACAGACCACTCGTGTAAAAGCTTTGGAAATATGCTTTGAAGAATTTAAAACATAACATTATACATTGCAGCCGTCGGCAGCAACGGTTGGAGCAAGAACAGGCCGATATCGAACATGAGATCAGGGTGATACAATCGCGACCAGCCGTCAACCGTATCGACGCGGACAAGGTAACATTGAACATAGGTACCTACACTCATTAGCACAATCAACAATGATACTATCAACAACTAGGTATTTACATACAGCGCTAACAAACACAGTGCGTAGGCAAATATTCTGTACATTATTTTATTACACATACAAGTTATTACTATCTTGCTGCTCCTCAACTATAGGCCTACGTCGCGCAACTGGGCAAGGAAATATATTGGTAAAGACAGTTAAAACTCTGTTGAATGAGTTGCCTACTAGCACAAAAATCTCCACCAACCCGCAGTGGAGCAGCGTGATATAGTATTCTCCATATCCCCTTTATTGTGGACTATATGTAGTGTTCGAGATCAGGATCTTGAGTTCAAATTAAAGACTCGATCGAATCCCAAGCGTATTAATTCGGCATAATTGCCTACCTTAAGTACTATTTTTGGGTTCACAACTAGTTAGGTATTGCGTGCTATCTACATTTGTTATCGTATTCTAACAGTAGTGACGTTTCGCTCTAATGGCACTTCCTCGTTCCGTCCTTTTCTTGCGGCGCCGTCTCGCTCTAGTACGGCGTCCGCAACACCCTTCGTTGATTCATGGTCTCCCTTCATACCCAGCAGTGGAACCTATAATGCTGTATATGTTTTAACATAGAATAAAGATCTGTATCGGACTCAAGTAAAGCCCAGAGGGTGTGGTCGATGCCCGATACGAATTGGTGCTGGGCGGAGAGTTATTGATGCTGATTCCGGTACACACCATCTAAGTTTATTTTAAGTTATACCTGTCATTTTCTTATCCCCCGAAAAAGAAAGGGACGGGTAATTTACAGACATAAAATTTATGGCACACACGTCAATTTTAGGCAAAAATTTAGAATACCCTTCCAAAATGTTATATTGCCCAATAACCCGACAAAATTAAGTTGACGGCTCATTTCAAACGGATTGCATATGAGCGATATGTCTATTTTATTCGCCCGGGTTGTTCTTTCAATTTAAAATTAACAGTTGACAATCATCCGTCCCTTTCCTTTTCGGCAGACAAGAAAATGACGGGTATAACTTAAAATAAAATTAGGTATCTGCAGGAATCGGGGTCATTATTCTTTTTTCTATGCCAATACCAAGACCGTTGTACATTTATAAGTGTGCGATATAAATAATAATTATTTATTTGTCGAAGAAAATGTTTGAAATTGACAGAAGTAATACCCTGCCTATACTTTTCATGAGTATTTCAGTTAGTGTTGCGTAAAAGCGCTAGGTGATAGGAACTTGGCTAGGCGCTTTGGCATGCTACGTCAACGACTTATCTATGCGTGACTCAGTGTACCAGTGCTCAACCACCCTTTGATTATTTATTATACCTATCAATTGTCGATTTTAAGATTATTAGTGTTATTTCCCACATGCGTCATTTCTTAGACATCGCAAAACTAATATTAGCAAACTTCTCAAGATAAATAATAAAATGGTCGATAAGTTGGCGGACACAGATAAGAATATCGGCTACTTATGATAGCTTAATTTGCTGTTTATTAGATATACATGGGGAATGTACATGTGCATTCTTCCCATTCTCACCTACGGCGCTCAGACTTGGTCTTTGGCTGACATCGAAAAGACCAAACTCAAGGTTTGCCAGAGAGGTATGGAACGCAGCATCCTTGGTGTTAAATTGATCGATCGGATCCGAAACACCACGCTGCGTTCCAAAACTAAAATAGCAGACGTATCGAAAAAATGGGACTGGGCTGGACATGTTGCCTGAATGCCCGATGACCTCTGAGCCAAAAAAAACTACAGATTGGGTTCCTGCAAATTCTGTCAGACGTCGCGGAAAGCCACGAAAAAGATGGCGCGATGAGTTAGACCGCTTTTTGAAACGGTTGGCCCGAACAAGCTGGGGACAGGGAGGAGTGGAAGAAAGGAAGAGAGGCCTTTGCCCTGCAGTGGGACATCGAGGGCTATTAATAATAATTAATAATAACATGGGGAAGGGCGATTCAATTAAATGTTATGCCAAATCGCTAGTTTTCTCTTGTAGGTAATACTACAAGGACATGTTTTCATTTTTACACACAGTGTATCTAATTATCATCGGCTTATTAGTGAAAACCGCGTAAATGCCTATTCGAGAAAACACATTCTGATATGATTTTCTTCAACACAACCTCGATTTGGGGGGTGGGTTTGGGGTGAGGTTAATCAAGCTAGCACCAAGCTCGTATTGGCGCGGGGTACAGAATTATTGTTAGTTATACAGGGCGTTAGCGACATCGTAACGGATACTGAGGGGGATGATTCAGGCTGAAATTTTCCGTCGCAAATTCATGATATTTTTGTTTTTTTTTTTTAATTATTTTAAATTTTATACTTTTGCCATGGATACTTCCTCTTGATATTAACTCAGAATAATGAGCTGATGTTACACCCCGTTCAAGTATGTATGGGTGTTAGTGACACCGCAACGAATACTGACGGGGATGACTCAGACCATGATTCTGAGATTTTTTGAGAGAAAATTCCAGTTGATGTCAACTCAGAATCATGGTCTGAATCATCCTTCCAAGTTTTCGTTACGATGTCACTAACACCCTGTACGCTATCGCACGAGATCTATAGACAAAAACCTCTCTTCACCTCCACTTTTCATGGTTTCCACCAAATTACCACCAATGTGTGCGTGCGAATCCCTTTTCTAAATGTTCTCGTTTACAGGCGCGTGAGGAGCAACTAGTGGCACGGTTGGTGCAGATAGTGCGCATGCGCGACGAACTGGTTCAACAGATCGATGCGGAACGCCGGCGCGAGCGGCAGGAGGACCTCGCCATCGCCGCCTCCATCGCCTCCAAGAGAGGTACACATGCTAGAATCATCTAGTACCCAATATACTACGTAAAACAGAATGTCCCTGCCCATACTAGAAAAATTAAGAAAAGAAACGCCGTTTGTAACTCGCGCAACCAAAGCGCCGGTGACGAGAATTGGTACTAAATAGGTACTACAAGTTGTCGAGTCCTCTCCGGAACTTCCCGAAGATCCCGAAAGTATAAATTAACTTTTCGAATGAGTTACGAATTGCAATTCACACATACCTATACAGTGATTACTTCTAAATATGTCGAAAGTTCAAAATTTTACTTTCTATTTTTTCAGCTCAAAGAAACAGCGACTCAAACAGTTCGTCGATGAAATCCGGCGAAGTCGCTGCAACGCCCAAGAAAAACAAAGTTAAAGACAAAATGAAAAAGCAATTCAAGAAAGCAAAACATTCGTTAATTTCTAAGAAAAAAGATGATTCTGGTGATAATAAAAAGGAAGACAAACCAGAGAAGGAAAAGAAGTCAAAGTAACTGTTGTATGTCATAAAAATATTTACAAATCGCGAAATTTTTTGTACTCTATTTATTTCTAGTGTCCTTTTTTTCGTTTATGATTGATTTATTATGTAGATACTCTAAATATAACGTACTGAAAGTACTTAAGTAAGACTGAAACATTCCACTAAAAAAAAGTAACTTAGTATCTCTGTTACGAAAAAATAGAAAGGTATTTATAATTTTGTATCATAGACATTGGATTTCCCTTTTTGTACTAATGGGCCATCAACGTCTCTAAACCATGTCGATAAATCAATTGTAGAATTAAAGTATAGATTACATTGGAAACATGTGCCAGATTGTAAAAAGTAACTAAATTGATAGTTCATTGTGCCATGCGATCGACGGTTGACTCGCATATGCGAATGAAAAGATTTAATCAGAATATGAAACCAGCATTGATACTGAAATCAGGATCATACTTAATAATACCAACAGTATTGTAATTATTGTATTAATAAGAATCATATCAAAAATCAATTTTACCATTAATCACCTTAGGTCTTATAAAAATCATGAAATTGTTCAAATTAACCGTTTTATCTTAATATGCGGCTTTTAGAACTTTTATTTTTAAGCTTTAACATAGTATACAACAACTAATTAATACTTTTGATTGTCGATCACCCGTGCTGGGGCAAGATTGAATTTCAATAAGTAACAATTTTACCAACCTAAGCTTTTGGCTAAATGTGACGTATGTGTGTACGTCACTTCCCCTACATAAGCATCCATATGCCCGTAACTTATGTTAATGCGCTGACTGTACATAAAGACAATTCATTAGAAACGCCTGGTGCTAATTCATAAGCCAAGATAGACTTAAGTCTATCGTGATGTAAATCACGTCAGTTTAGCTCGGTCTGTCTGATCACATTCGCACTTTTGATATACCGATACATATATTTCTTGAAATATTTAAGTACAACATGCAGTGGCGGAATTCCCTTCCTAAGATATATGGGGCGACTAATCATGAATTTATATACTGAAGCGAATGTGAAACGATAGCAAAAAGTACATAAAAGTGGTTATTTCTTCATGCAGACACCTCACTGTATTAGTCTTGAGAGAGTATTATTTCCGATGAGAACGGGCATAAGCCGCTTGGGTTGCGTCTCAGTAAACAATGAGCTGAGAGGGCTGTTACTTCACGGCCTAGACAAAATCTGATTAACAATCTGCACTGACGCCCTGAGGTACAGCTTATTGAAATTTGACCATGTCTGACCTGGACACACCACTTTACGATTGCGAGGCTTCTCACTCTAAATATTAACTAAGTTTAAATTGTTATTTATGAGAAATTAAGCTAGCACTGGAGAAAAGTCAAGGTATATGCAATTTACTCTATAAAACACTAGTGCCTATGGAAAGATATCGAAAAGTTAACATCTGTGCAGCTATAGTTTTCTATGCTGCATAGAAATATATATGCTAGCCTACTCCTTTTTATTTTTATGTGCAGTTGAGTTAACTCTTGTATTTATATTTTTGAAATGTCTTACTTTCTATTGCATTGAAGAATATTCTGTTCCAAATTTCTATATTCTGTTGTGCTGTTGTTTTTAATGATTTATTATTATGGTTTGAAAATTGACTTTTCATGTTTGTGAACTCTGAGACATAGGACTGACTAATACATTGACCACACAATGACATGACAGTAAACAAAACACAGGGTACCCCAGAGATCTTTTATTACAAGTATGCAATGTATATTAGATAATACAGAATATACATATATTCTATTTGGCAACAAGAAAATACTCGTCTTCCGAATTATCAAAATTATGTATATGTTATACCTATGTTGCTTTTTATATAGAATTAATTTTGTTAACTAGTATAAGTTAACGCACAGGGTTTACAGAATAACATTCATGATTGTGAACAATGCTTGTAACAGCCTTAACATTGCTTTTTATAAACACAAAATATATGTCTTAAAGATAAGTGCACTTAACACAAAAAGCACAAATCATTCTATAACTTAATAAAAAATGGAAAAAGTAATGTTTTATTTATTTAATTCATTATTCTTCATATATTCATTCATTGCTTGTCCACAGGTACTATCCAATTATGCTATTTGTACCAAAGTATAACACATTATAATAAAATTGATCTAGTCATTATCTATTTCAATACGTAAATTAGTTTTTTTTGATTTTCTTATTCTATCTCTTAAGTCATCAGGTCTTAGTCTTATGTCATCAGGCTTTTTATCTTTTCTTGATTTTAGAACTTGTCGTAAATCATTGTGACTGCTTTCTTTAGTTTCTAATCTTGACCAAACACTAGAAGTACTCTTCGCCATACTTTTTACTTTCTGTACCCTGCTAGAAACATTATGATCTGATT
This sequence comes from Pectinophora gossypiella, assembly GCF_024362695.1. Classification (NCBI taxonomy): domain Eukaryota; kingdom Metazoa; phylum Arthropoda; class Insecta; order Lepidoptera; family Gelechiidae; genus Pectinophora; species Pectinophora gossypiella. The sequence goes on from NC_065409.1 coordinate 8,543,869, forward strand.
CATCTGATGATGCATCATCTGACCAGCTTCTTCCTGCTGGAGTCACCTTGACACCTAAACGTGATAGTACATTAACTCTTTTTGTGCTTGTTTCACTTTTATCAGTTCGACTTTTGAATTTGTCAGATAATTTTGTAGTTTCCCTAGGAGTATAACTACTCCTTGAGTTGACAACTTCAATAGATAAGGGAGCATATTTGTCTGCCTTATCTGTGTCATCGTAACTGTCCTCATCTTCTGATATTTGTTTCAGATGTCTCTTTTTCTTCTGTTTTGATTCTTCATCATCAGCATGCATTCTCATTCTAGGAGTTTTAGTCTTTTTCTTCCATTCAGAGTCAGAATTACTATCTTCAGAATAATCAACATTGTGACTTCTTTTCCCAAGACGCATTGCCAATCTTTTGTTTTTAACTTGTATTACCTCAACGGGTTCTTCAATATCATCTTCATAATCATTTTTAGGAAGTTTACGTTGAAAAACTTCCTGGTGGTCATATACTCCCCATGATTTACATAAATCACCCCAAGGATTTTTACTTATTGGATCCATGCTTTGATCATAATATTCATCTGAGTGTTGAGGTCTTTCAGTCTTCTTTTTAGATACCTTTTTATCACCATTTGTAGCAAATCGCATTAGTATCAAATCTTTTTTAGGATGCGGCATTCCTTCTCTCCAGTGATACTGTGATTTCTCACTAATCATCTCTTTCAATTGTTCATTTCTAATCTCACGAGAATGTACCAACAGAGCCAAAGCAGCAGAAATATGGTCTTGACACACAATGTTACCTAAAAATAAAAAGGATTGTATTAACACATTTCCTTCAAAATGTTAAAGTCAGTACTATTTATGTGAAGCAAAAACTATATTGGAAGATAATATTCAGTAACAGTGGTGCGATTCTGTTGAAAACTTTATTTAATTTTTTAAATAGTGCTATCCTTCACTCACTTCCAGAGGAGAGCAAGTTTTAAAACTGTCAAAATAATAAAAAAATAATTTGGTTAGTGCCAGACTCGACACCTGTATAGTACTAGTAAAATACTAACACGACACATCATCAATGATTTCTAATGATACTGGCTTGTAGTCTTCTAAATATTCAAATATATCTCTGGTTGTCAAACCATCCACCCCATTTAGATGTAGGGTATCAAAACGAAAATGCCGTTCATTCCCACTTTCAATGCCAGATTTGGTATATAGTTCATCAATTTGTGTTTGAGTAACCACTCTATTGCCAGACAAATTCAAACCAAAACGCTTGGCTCGCTCTTCTAACTTGGTAGCGTCAATCTTTTCCAACGTTTCAATAATTAGTCCATTCTTAGCTGCTTTATACAACTGCAAATAAGAAGACAAACATATTATTGTGATAAAATAGCACAAGTAATTTATGATGCTTTGTATAAACTTACCACAGTATGATTTGCATGTTGTTTTGCAGTAAACTCTTCCTTGATATCGTCAACAACCATTGCATTATCATCACTCATTTCCCCGTCTTCTTTTTCCATCGTTAATAAATTATTTGTTAACAGCACGAAACGACACCAAAAAAGTCAGACACACACAATGACAAACGTACATACGTACGTAACGCAGCGCAGCGCAGCGCTATTCAATCAAAGACAATTTCTTTTTTTCTATCAAAGACAACACAAACGACGATGTGAAGTAATCGATTTATTGTCGAATTTTGACCTGCCAAAACCTGCACAAAAATATAACAGGTTGCTCTATGCCTTACGCTAGCTATGTAAAGGTAAGGGTACGCGCGCACGAGTAACTTTTGTCTCCGCGACTATTTTGTCTCTCACAACAAATTAATGGGTTAATATGAAAGTGCGCACATGACGCGAGTCCCGGGAGATTTTTTTGTCCGCGGATTCGGAGACAAGCCCGCGACGCAACCGTCTCCTCCCCTATTAATTTTAATGCTAGTGTGCGGACGGGTGACAAATAAGTCACGAACGAAATTAGCAGGGCTAACATGCGCAACGTGATAAAATTATCGATCGATTCAATAAATTTTGTTGAAATCGATAAGTTCGTTTTTTCCCTAACATGTATGCTGTGTGATTTTGCTCATATTTTAACAGAACGACATGACTTGTTTGGGTTCACATATTAGCATCAATCAACAAAATTACATAGTTATACCATAATTTATAATGACCATGCCGTCTCTTCAAAATCCATGTTAATGACTGCGTCGTATTGCTGTTGTTCTTGTACGCGCATCACGGCGAGGAGGCGATAAATTTATCGAAAGAGACAAATAAATCGCCTTGCGATATTATTGCTCGTGCGCGCATACCCTAACCTTTGCAACTTTGTATGTAAAAAAACCATTACCGGTCTTTCTGACATGGTGGCCCATGGTAGCTAGATGGGTATTTTCATATTTTGCAATTTTGCCAATTTTGGGACAAATATATCTTGTTGAAGAAATTTTGGGGAAACAAGAATGATGAGGAAAACTTTGAGGGAATCTTAAAATCTGTCATATTTATTTCATTAAAAGTGTTTTGGGGATTTTTCTGAAAAAAGCATCGTTTTCGATATTTATTCAGGCTAGCAACCCTAATTTTCCTACTTCTTTTTGCTTCTGGCTGTCAGTCAATTATTCACCGAAACCATTATTGTTTTTCGGTGAATGTTTATCGAAATAGTCGAAAATAAACCTCAAATAAGAAAAAACTAGTTATTACACGATATTTTAAACCATCTACCTTTTAGCATAGTGATGTCATCGTACGTAGACATGAGTTTGGAAGACATTATTCAGAAGAAAAGAAGAGAAAATTTACGGTAAAAATGACCTATTATTAAACAGGCGATATTTAAGAATTCATATCTGAATCTAATTGTCACGCATAAATCATAAATAGTTCATTTAAACATCAAGCGTGAAAAGTAAAAACGAACAAGATGAGAATGAATCACTATTCCCATCCTTTTATCATTCTGTGAATTAGCCCTATGAAGCTGTAGTGTGAGGTTAAAATAAACGTTAATGTATTACTAATAGCAGTATTGGGAAACAAAATTAAAAATGCTATGTCCAAATCTATTCTTTTTACAGAGGCAAAGGTCCAATGAAAGGTAAACCTAATCGTAACCCACCTCCCGCACGGCGCCTACCCATAGCAGATGCTAGAAATAAAATCATATCAAAAAAGAGGAATCAAATTACGGATGCTCGGGAAAAATTAGCAGAACTTGCAAAGCAAAAGGATGCTCGTTTGAAACTGGAACAATTGAGAAGAAAAAGGGTATGTAACTAATATTACTTTTAAATCTTTTATAAATAAATGTTTAAGGGTGGTACCTATTAATAATCTCACCCTGCCCTCAAGATCCTGCTCAAGTCTGAGATTAGTTTAATAATAGGTACCACCCTAAAATTACAATAAAAAATAACACATCTTCTCCGGGTATTTAACAGAAAATTGTAAATATCTTTTTATTTAGCAATATATTTATTCCTCAACACTAAAACTATATTGAGGCAATGATTTCACATCTACCTCCATCCTACCCACATATAGGTATACAATGCATGTTACTGTAATGTAAACTCCTGCTGTTATAACCAGGCATCAGTTTTCAAACAACTCACCAGCATTTTGTTTTGTCCTGTTTATTATTAATAATTCATACTTTCCTTTGTAACCTGCTTATAATAGGCTATATCACAAGGGCAAGGCAGAGTCTTCCAAACACAACATGGGAAACTTATGAGGAACCCACCTAGAGAGAAAGAGATAGGTGAGTAAATTCTTACTTCTGATGCAAGAATAATTTATTTGATCAAATTATTACTTTTTTAATTGTACTGGATTTTTTTTTCTATTATTAAAAATTGTATTTTATTAGTAAAATTGTTATTTTTCCTGTAAGATTTGTTTTTACACATACTACAAAATAAATAACATGTAAGCATTATTATTAATTAAGCAGTTACTGGTTAATTATGAATAATATTAATGATAATTCTTCGTACATTTATATTATAAGTTAATTCAAGATTTTTGTAATGTTTTGGCAGTGTTTGGTGATCCATCAAGACAGGTAGTGTCACAACCGTTTTCCCGTGCTAGAATGCAAATGAAACGGCAGCTAAATAATAACAGACTGCTGGAAAGCAGACCAGTTTCTTCTAGAGCCACATATGGTAAGATTTTTTAAGTAAATTTCAAAACAATCATTCAATTGTGATAAAAATATTCAGTGTGTTATTGTCATATACATATTATGTTTTTATAGATAAAGCTCCTAGACTGAAACCTATCTTGAGGACTGTTGAAAATGATCTTGAAATGATTGATGATCCTATGGGAGAGGAATTTAGGTCACCAAAATCTTCCGTGCTCAATCGCAAAGCAAATCTGCAACTTAGAATTGTTGCTCACAATAATGATGCTAGAGGAGGTAGAACTTCTGCAATGCACAGGTAAATAAAATTTCTTCATTGGATTGTTTCTATTTATTGAGATACAAAGTACTACTTCTTGTACTACAAATACTTGAGCATTTTTCCGATCTCACATAGTATTTGCTGTGGATAGTCTAACAATAACACAGCTAAATCAACAAGACCTGGAAACATGCCTTGATTATGAATAATAAAGAGTAATCAAAATTTTGCTTATTATGATCATGCATTTCAGACTGAGTACACCTGATAAAGAAAAAAGTCCACCAAGACCCCCATCAATTTTGAAAAAGCGTCCAATGGCTGCTTTGAGATCTGAGAAGAAAACTGAAAAGTCTGAAAAGCCTGCCATGGAGTACCGAATTATTGTAAGCAACTTAAAAAGTTCTGTCACCGGTGGTGATATTGAGGTATGTTTTCATATAAAAACGCTATATTAATAGTAATTATCGAAATTAAATATAATTCTTATAAATACTGTGTATTTTTCAGGAGCTTTTTGGTGATGTAGGAGGCATGCTAGAGTCTCGCTTGGTTCGGCCAGGTACTGCTGAAGTAATATACAAGACATTAGAAGATGCCCAGAGAGCTGTAGAGCTATATCACAACCGACAGTTGGATGCTCAACCTATGAATTGTCTTCTGGTCACCCCACGATCCTCTACTGCAGCAGGCCCCGCAAGGTAAAAAAACCTCTATATGTCAAAGTTAACTTTTGTGAGTTTAAATAAAATTGCACATAAATTAAACAAACTTTTTTATCTTACAGGAATGGAAACAAACCAGGACTATACAGCACAAACTCAAATGTGGAGCCAGATATTTCTACTTTCCACAAAGTTTTGTTTAGTAATTTTTAAGATTATGTGTTGTATGAGCTTTGAAACTTCATAAACAAAATTCAATATGAATTTACAATTAATATTAATACTTAGATGTAAAATATCTTTGCATTAAAGTGTTTCAATTTTCAATTTAGTAGTATTGTATTGACAATGTTGAACTTTTTAAATGTGTTACTAATCACATAGCTCCATATTACTCCAGGCATGTAATACACACTCTTGTAATAGCAATTAAATAGTATACAGGGTGTTAGTGATATCGTAACGAAAACTTGATTCAGACCATGATTCTGAGTTGATATCAAGCGGAAGTTCTTGTCGCAAAATTCCTTTTAAAAAATCACCTAACACCCTGTATTATATTCGTATCAACCCTCACGGCACGACCCCCGCACCGCGCGGGGCTTTAAATATATAGCGACTGCTTCATCCAATAGCCGTACGCCGTCTGTCTACCGTAGACAGTGTTCACTGCGTCGATTGGATGAAACCCTCGATATAATTCGCGCCACGCGCGGCGCGGTTGCCATACAGACACCGCTGATAGAAAAAAACATTTTTTTATTTAAGCAGAAGTGTAAATTAATTACGTAGCAAGAGAAATTCCGTTAAACACGGGATACAAAGAAATAATTTGAACATTAAGGTATGTAATTGAAATTGAAATAAAGATGAAAAAGTTATAAATCTATACATTTTCATTTTAACCTCGGCTTTTGAGAGATTACAGAGATCTCAATAGGAATTACTAAAGAGTCGAGTGCTTCCATACTACAGAGTACTTTTATATACTTCCATACCAACGGATGCCGTCGCTCGATCGACGATAGTATGAATCCTGTGGGTCAGAACGGTGGGCGCACTGCTGTGTATCAGACCAATTAGCAGATTATACGTATGCTGTATTGCGTGTCAGAATGACGGGTGTAGTGTTGAAGATATGAATATGTTATACATATGTCTACGAAAGGGAAATTGAATTATACTATATCCCAATTGGGGTAGTCAGACGCACATCCATCGCAAAATGTACGCCGTACCGAGCTTTCTGTTAGGCTAACATTAGTATATTATCTAGCATCATTTCAAGATTCGTTCGACTGCATGGTGTAATATACTATGTTATACCAAAGTGTTATACAGTATTTTAATAAGTTGTTAACAAAGTTATAATAAATACAAATGGTTAACTGGAAAATGTTTTAATAAGCAGTAAGGTTAGGTAGGTGGTGTTATTTTGTAGGAAGAACAGATTAGAACTGGACTCTTACTTACAATAATGTCCGTTGAGACATAGCGACACGGACCTCCGGCAGTCGTTTAGTAGATTTGGCTCAAAAGACTTGTTACTAGGCCAAAATTAAAAAAAAATATCATAGACCGAACCATAAGGAAAGTAAACAAACTCATTCATTTCCTTTTCCGCAAATGCCGCGCTTGCGCCACTTGCTTGTTGTATCGTTCCATTCATTCGCTCATTTGATTAGCTTCTGTCCTCGTCACTTCACACCCAACGTTTTTTGATTGAATCAAATTGTTTTATTAAAAAATGGGAGATCGTAAGTTTTTTGTTTCATCAGTTAACTCGTCTTAATAGTTTTATAGAAGTCGTACTAAAGCGAATTTTGTGTTTTAGCCTACGCCTCTGGCGATTACTCTGGTGGAGGTTACGCGGCTCAATATTCCATGCCGCCACCGCCTATCGCTTCTGGTGACAATAATTATGCTCCTTCGCAACCAGGAGGCTACAACCAGAGCAGTTATAGTAGCCAAAATAATCCATCTCAAGATTGGAATCAACAACCTAACTCAGGTAAGGTTTGATTAAGTATATTTTATGGGTGTTACTACCACGGGTACATATTTAAGTGTCCTGTTAAATCATGCAAGCGTTATTATTTTTTATGAATTTGCTTTGCAGGAGGAAGCTATGGAGCCAGTCAATCTGGTAACAACTATGCACAAGGGGGAAACTTTAACCCGAGCTACGGTAGCGGAGGAGGTGGCTATGACCGCGGTGGCAGCAATGGAAGCAGTGGTTACAATGCAAATAGCGGTGACCGTGGCAGTAGTTATGGTGGTGGCAACGAGCGAGGTGGCAGTGATCGCGGCGGCTACGGAAGTGACCGAGGCAGCAGCTACGGTGGCAATGACCGCGGCAGCGACCGTGGCAGCAGCTATGGAAGCAGCGACCGTGGAAGAGGAGGTGGCTTCTCAGGAGGTGACCGAGGATACGGCGGAGGTGATCGTTCGGGCTACAATAGAGATGGGGGAAATAGAGATGGAGGATATGGGTAAGCAATATTTTATTTTACAGTGTATCATAGTTGCTATCACTGGTATTTATTAGAAACAAAGGTATAAAGAGTAATTTCTTTTCTGAGAGAGTGAATAATTAATATAAAGGTTTTACACCAAAGGTACTTAATTATTGCATTCAAGTGTTGGTATATTTTTTCGGTACTTGGCAGTGTGCCATGGTTAATAATTGATGGGTTTAGATTGTAAAATGTATTTATTATAAACATGGCACATGTTAGCCTTAATTAGGATAACTTTTATTTGATATGCCTGACAGTTAGTGTGGCAGTAATTTATTTAAGGAATATCTTCAAAATATAAATAAATGCAACTTTCAAAGCTATCCTAATTCTTGCTATGTGTGTCTCTAATGTTCAAGTCTTGAAAAAGTCCAAGTAGCTCATTTGTGGATAAAATATTCTTCACACTTTGCATATCACTGTCTTGCCTGCATGTTACACCCAAAATGGGTTCAACAATTTTAAATTGGATTTGAGGTTAAAAATTCTTCTAAAAAAACTTATTTTTAATTTAATCTTTATCATTTTATTATTTTAGTGTGAAGATCTTTCTGGTCTGTAGTTCCCCAAATGAGTTATTTTTAGAGTTTTAATTTAATTATAACAAGCCATTATTAGACATTTAGTTGAAAATAAAATAATAAAGCTTTTTCAAGATTTATATAAAATATCAATTGTCTTCAGTTCATTTAATATAAATGCTGACATGCATGTGTTTTATGGAAGAAATCTGCTGATATAATAATGGTCATCCAACATTGTTCTAAGATTTTCAAGGTATCAAGGTATAAACATTTCGGTAAAGAAAAGGATTCAACACACGGACTAAGGTCACCAGTAGAGGTGTGCCTATGAGTCAAACAATCTTCGCGCTACATATGGTGTCCCTGGCCTGCCACAGTACTAAACGCTGTTCTTATTGTTTTAGTGGAGGCGGCAGGGGGGGTGGTTTTAATAAAGGTAAAGCTCCTCGCTATGAGCGATTGGTGCTGTTATGATATTTTTAATTTGTATTTATTAAAGGGCTGCCAAAGTAACAGATTAAATATGCAAGCACTACTTGGCTGTTGACAAATTCGGTCATTGGGTAGTGAGGATTGAGGATGCAACTGAAAGACGACACTATACCCACCAATGCCATCTGCATTATATGCAGAAGATTATGTTTTAGGAGTTTACAGAACTGGGGCATAAGGTTTAAGCATTATAAGTGCAGGTCATAATCAACAATATTAATATATTTGCTTTTGAAGTATTCATAGTCTTTAGGGGAAGGTATTAAATACAATATTGTGGTTACAAAGGTTTACAACATAATTATTATTTATCGTTTTATATTTTACTTAATGATATCTTGTTTGTATATATTGCAAGTTATGGAATGTGTTTACATTTTAAAATTCATTTTCGTGAATCAAATTGAATCAAAATCTGCATTTCATAGCATAGAATATATATTTTATGTTGTGAGGTTTGTTTCGACGCATGAACTACTGTCGTGTAGATAAATAGGTACTATTTATAATATAAGGAAACTTTCAGTTGGGCAACTACATTGAGTAAACAAATTAGTCCATGTCGTCGAGGCGCCAGCGCGATGTAGCATTACTACCCACAAAAGGAAGTTGGCGGCGTGTCAGGTTCAAAAGTTCGCTCAAACTACGACAATACAGTGCCTACAGATATTGTCTCCACTTTTCAAGGAACCAACATAATGTCTCCTGATTTGATTCATAGATGGTGTCTCTTAGGGATGGACAGACTCCAGTGTGTTCTTAAAATGGGTATCATTTTCATTGTTACATAAATCGTATTGTGTACTAAAATGGAAAATATACTGGTAATTATAGGTCTACATGTAACAAAATAAGAAAAAAGTTGTCAGCAGTCTTGTTCAGTGTTAGTGGGTTAGAATTTTGAAAACTATGAATAAATATCAAAAATATATGGCGTAACTGGTACCGAGTCCAATTTCAGGTTGATTGTACTCATGATAATTGGAGATCATTCAAATGTGAATCCTCGCGTATGTTTATACTTATGGAATGTTATGTGTCGTCCATCATGAATATAAACGCCTTGACCCACGGCTCGGTGAGGTACCAGAAACACTGTATATTGATTTGGCAGCCCTGTGGTTTGTTAAGTTACAAATGCATTTCAATTTGTCTTCGAAAATAGAGTTATACATTACATACGAGTACAATAAATATTGGTACAACGCAACTAGACTTCTTAAAAAATAAAAAGCCTAACTTAGGCAGCTATACTAATAGGGTAATAAATCATCACATATTATGTGAAGATTAAAGAGTTTTGGTTCAAATCGTCGATTGATGGAAAGGTATTATTATCCAGAAAAATAGCTTGGTTTTATTATACAATATATCTAGGTATGTCGTCCATCTCTAGCTACTATTTCTGGTTAAAAATGAAGTACTGATTCTTAAACTTACAAGGTTTAACTAAACAGGCAATCTTCTAAAATACATCATTAATATACAATAGATACCAAAGTCATAATTACCCTTAGATACACGAAACTAAAACGTGAATGCCCATACAGTTAACTATTATTTTCTTGGCGTGGTCGCACATCTACCTACTCTAGGGTAATCAATTGGCATAATACATGACTGATTAAATTAAGTGACTTTAAAAAAAATAGGTATATTTTTCGGATTATAGAAATAAAACAGGATGAGAAAAGTGAGAAATTTGTCTGGAAGCTGTAAGGTGTAATTGTACTAAAGGGTATATTGTGATCCCAGTTTATTTGAAATACTATTTACAAGAATCGTGATGTATTTTAGATAGCCTTGGTATATGTGTGGAATTCATTGCTCTCTCTCACTCATTTGAATATGATGCGTTAACGGCAAAAAGGTACGAACATACGTGATTTTTTTTATATAGAGGTGTCTACAATTCCTTTACATAATCGGCTACACTCAAGTGATAAATGTGCTTGCGTTATTCTGCAGCGGCTCAAAACTCGCACAGAACGCATTACTCGTCGGCAAGGGTGTCTCTTTTTCTTATCTATTACAAACATCAATTATTTTTACACAATTTACTAGAAGATTAAAGAATTGATGTATAATCTACTTAGAAGTCGATATACACTATATGAATCTGATTAAATCAGAAAAAGTCGGTAGTTCGCGCCTGCAAGTCGATAAATATAATAGTGGAAAATTCGAACCATCATCTGTAATTTTAAGTTTCAGATTAGTTCAATATTATTTATGTTTACTTCTCGCCGGACCACTTCTGACACACGATTGGTTTAGCTATTTAGGTAAATTCTTCGGCATAGGTTGTAAATTGGTGTAACAGGAAAATCTTATCTGTTGGCTACAAATAAAATTGATGCAGTATTCATCAACAATTGGTATAATTTACAATTATTTTATTAAGGAATTTCATGTTCATGTATTTACTTGTTTGTCATTTCACGATGACATGTACATTTTATATAAACGAAATGTTATTTTCATGCCATCATAATAGCGTAAATAAACAATTAGAAACCAATTCAGAAGTTATTATTAACTTTCAAAAGACATGGTACGAAAGTAAATAATTAATAGGTAGTTTTTAACATGGTGTAAATACCATAATATTGTAAAGTTACCAGTTGATTTGATGTTAGGAATACGTTAATAGAAAGATTAGATTTTTATGTATGCGTTTTTTTATTTGCTAAAAAAAAACAAACTTATAGGTGGCGGCGGCGGGGGCTATGGCGGCGACCGGGGCGGGAGTGGGGGTGGGGGTGATATGGTGACACAGGAAGATACTGTCTTTATTCAAGGCATGAACCCATCCACTACTGAAGATGAACTATGTCAGCATTTTGGTTCCATTGGAATAATTAAGGTAATTTTTTTTTACTAATCACATAAATATAACATAAGCTCACAACTATATCATTTGGGGTAGTTAGAGGTATCCATCGCAAGATGAATGAAGTAGGTACCCACACGTCACCAAGCTTTCTGTTAGACCGACTAACCACAATCGAATATGAATTAAATAATTATTTTTATAATAAGCTCTTTTGTGTTGTCATTCTAGACCGACAAGAAGACTCAAAGACCTAAAGTATGGATGTACAAAGACAAAGCCACGGGTGAACCGAAGGGCGAAGCCACCGTCACCTATGAGGATTCTAACGCGGCTTCCTCTGCGATCCAATGGTTTGATGGAAAAGATTTCAACGGAGCCGTCATCAAAGTATCCCTGGCGCAAAGGCAAAATACTTGGGCAGGTAGTAAAGGGGCCGGCGGCGGTGGCGGCTTCCGTGGAGGACGCGGTGGAGGCGGCGGCGGCGGTGGCGGAGGCGGTGGCGGGGGGCGCGGTGGGGGCGGAGGTGGTCGCGGGGGCGGCCCGCCCTCCGGCAATCGTGAGGGCGACTGGAGGTGCCCTAACCCCAACTGCGGAAACACAAACTTCTCTTGGAGGAAAGCTTGCAACAGATGTAATGAAGAAAAGCCCGGTGGCGCCGGAGGTGGCGGTGGTGGTCCTAGCGGTGGAGGTCGCGGCGGCGGACCTGGGGGACGAGGAGCCGGTGGCGGACGCGGGGGAGGCGGCGGGCGCGGCGGCGGCAGCTGGGGAGGTCGCGGCGGCGGCGGGGATCGCGGGGGTGACCGCGGGGGCGACAGACGCAGCGGTGGGGGCGGATACGGCAGCGACGGCGGTCGTAACAGCGGCAGCGGAGGAGGAGCCATGAGGAGCGACGGAGGGTAAATATTTAAATATTCACTTTGATAACGTTGTTTCGCAAATAACACGTTTCGTGACTGGTCGCTAACATAATTATAACTAAATTAATTACGCCTAATAGCGGCTTCTTATTCTGGCCGTATAGTAGCGTTTAATTATTTTTTTTTTTATTTTGAGGCTTTCCAATTATACTATGTGTGGCTCGGACCTTTTCTTCGCTTAGGCATTAACTTGTCTGGGAAAAACTGAAGTGTCAGTCGTTATTTATTATTCCACCAATTGGAGGGATGACAACTTTCAGAAGATCAAACGACGTCTCTTAACAGGACGCGTAACAACGTTTGTAGTTGGATGTAGGCTGAATATACCTATAATAAATTCAAATTAAAAATTATCTTTATTCAGTAGGTAACCTAATTAGTAATTACACTTTGAATCGTTATTTTTTACATAACGAACTTCTCGTCCGTCTAAAACTGCTGCAGCTTCTCACAACCTGTAATAAGTCTTCTTCTATCGTGTGGGTTGTGAGGTGAATTACTATAGCTCATGTAACGATTACTCACTTACATCAGTAAGTAGTAACGGGGACCAATGGATTAACGTGCCTTTCGAAACATCATCATCTTACTTTCGGACAATCAGGTAACCAGCCTGTAATGTCCTAATAAAATTAGGGATCACAAAGTGATTTTTGTGATTCGACATACCGGGATTCGATTATATTTTCGATTATAATAAGTAGAATCACATAAGCTCACGCCTACATCCCAATTGGGACAGTCCGAGTTACATCTATCGCAAGATGAACTAAGTACCCACACCTCACCAAGCTTTCTGTTAGAATTAGTAGAATGCTACATAAACACGACGTGTAATGATAACAATTTATTTGTTTCAGCGGACGAGATCGGCAGAGACCGTATTAGAGGAGATGCTGTTTACTTTATTTACTTTCAACATTAGTTTTACTATTCCGACTGATTTTAACAATTCCGAGATGCATTCTGTAAAGTGACATTTTATATAAAAAATATGCTTGATTACTTTGGTAAGCTTCTACATTTTAACAGTAACGCTTAACAGATAAAACTTTAAACATTAAAGTTATAAACACACTTAATATAATTAGAATATTGTAAACAGTCATTTTGTGTTATGTGATGCATGTTAGGATTAGATGTATTACACAAGTAAGGTCATTTGCGAATTGCAGGTGTTCTTAGTCAACATACCACAAGGAGATATGTAATAAAATACTTTAATTTGAACATTCTTTTTTATTCTAAATTTTGAATGACGAATTTTGGCGAAGGTGTGATTGTGTCGAGAGAACGCAGAGCTTCGTGGCAAATGTAAAATAACAGTACAAAGTGCAACGAGGAAAAATAGTCATCAGTCATTTTTTTATCCGCTGAAAAAGAAAGGGACTGGTAAAGAACAGGAATAAAGTTTATGTGGAACACGTCAATTTTAGACAGAAATCTAAAACGACTAAAAATTTTTCATCGAATAACCCGACAGAATTAGGTTGACAGCACATGTCAAACGGGTTGCATACCATCGAGATACTATTTGATTCGCTCAAGTTATTAATTCATTCACGCATTCATTTTTAAATTAGCAGCCGTCAATTCTGTACCGTCGGTGAAAAGTAATACAACTCGAGTTGTATCACTTTTGAGTTATTAGCACACACTTCATGTTCGAAAAATTCTCTTTCTTTCTGTCTAATTCTCGTAACTGTAGCTATTATAAATACGGAGATAATTTTTGTGTAAAGTGATATAAGTACTGTTTGTGAAGGATTCATGCTGTTATAACACGTGTAACATAATTCATCTTAACTTGCATCAAAGTGAAATGAAGATTTTCATTAAATATTTTGGTGTAAGTAAATGCAACTCAAGATATATTAAAATACACGCCATGCTTGAATTGTCACGGTCCGTGTTTAATGATATAATTTTAGTTGTAACATCAAACACCAAATTAATTTTTTCGTGAAAAGTAATATAAATTAATATATATCAAAATATTTCAGAAAATACGATCTTGGATATCAATAACATGTCGTGTATAATGATACATACAAGTTCGATTCTATGCGCCACCAGTGTGTATCTTAGGGTAACCTCCGCATAAACCTGTCTATGGGAAGCCATTTTGTCTAGAGCCACAGCAAACCATATCTGTACCGTCGGTGAAAAGTAATACAACTCGAGTTGTATCACTTTTGAGTTATTAGTACACACTTCATGTTCAAAAAATTCTCTTTCTTTCTGTCTAATTCTCGTAACTGTAGCTATTATAAATACGGAGATAATTTTTGTGTTCAGTGATATAAGTACTGTTTGTGAAGGATTCATGCTGTTATAACACGTGTAACATAATTCATCTTAACTTGTATTAAAGTGAAATGAAGATTTTCATTAAATATTTTGGTGTAAGTAAATGCAACTCAACATATATTAAAATACACGCAATTCTTGAATTCTCACGGTCCGTGTTTAATGATATAATTTTAGTTGTAACATCAAACACCAAATTTATTTTTACGTGAAAAGTAATATAAATTAATATATATCAAAATATTTCATAAAATACGATCTTGGATATCAATAACGTGTCGTGTATTATGATACATACAAGTTCGATTCCATGCGCCACCAGTGTGTATCCTAGGGTGACCTCCGCATAAACCTGTCTATGGGAAAACATTTTGTCTAGAGCCACAGCAAACCATATCTGATCCGCATTGCGAATGGGTATAGGTTAAGTTAGTACTTCAGACCAAGCCGTGTTTTTTCTCTTTCTGCTATAGCCACCTTGTAGTACTTAATTACAGTACCTCAATACATTTTGGGTCCTGATCATGGCGTCGTTATCACCATGGCAGGGTTAGTCAAGAGGTATTTGAGATTTGTCATAACTGTCGTTAGTCTCCTTCCCTTAGCTCGAAGCATAGCTGTTTTACATAGTTTTCTTGATTACATGCAGGTTAAGCGGTGGCAGATTGAACGCTGCCTTCATTGTCAAGAAGGTTGTAGACGTGAAATAATGGCTCCAAATATTCATCATCACCAGCCCAATAACGTCCCCACTGCTAGGGTAGGGCACGGGCCTTCCCTATGGATGGATAGGGAGATCGGGCCTTAAACCACCACGCGGGCTCAGTACGGATTGGTGGTTATTAACGACTGCTAATGCAGCCAGGACCAACGGCTTAACGTGCCTTCCGAAGCACGGAGGAGCTCGATCGCAGGCCGAGCGCGTTTACCGCTGCGCCACCTCCTCAATCCACATTATATTATTATAATGTATGTACCTCGTCTTCCATACACCACAGCGAGGTTGTTCAGTGTGGCCGCGACGGCGGGGAGGTTTTCTCCCAGCGTTTTCTCGCGGATGGAGAGAGCGTCGTTCAACAGGTTGGCCGCTTCCTTGTATGTTCTCTCCAAATATTATCGAGCTCCAATTAATATGCAAGCCATTCAATACACGCTGGTTAGATCTTTGATGCAAGCGCCGGTAGTGGTATTTTTGAACCTACACAGCCGTAGATGATCGTACATATTTTTGGGTTTAAGCTCCTACTGGGATCCAGCTCGCCATCGGCAGCATCGGGATCTGCCACATCTTCTCAAGAGAAGATTACCAGTTTCTCAAACACGTTGAATGGTGTAAATTTGTCGAGCTTCTTTATTTTTATAAAGGGAATAACTACTCTGAACTCTTGAGCACCACCAGAAATATTTTTTTCTGTATTTTGATTACATAAGAGAGAATTACGCATAGGACTGTGAAAAATGGAAAGAGGAAGAAGAGGCCTTTGCACAGCAGTGGGATCTTGTAGGATAGATTAGATTAGAATAAATAATTGGCAACACCACGGGCACAATCCCTTAATTAAACCAGGTCACAAAGTTTGTAAAAATCTCAGGAGGTATTTGAGCTTCTGAAAGGAGTTAGTAGGCTTACATAGTCAATAAGAGCACGCATAATGGACCACTTGCGTTTATGCGGAAAACTGGGCCCATTAAAATAACATTACATATGGGACATTCGAGTATTCATTGAGTCAAGTCAGGGGCCTATGGCGGCTCAGTTATAACCCTGACACCAGGGTTGATGGGGTTGGTAATTCACCTCACAATCCACACGATAGAAGAAGAAGATGGGACATTTGCCCATACATGTTGTGCCGACCCCACCTAGAGTGAGATAAGGGCAGGAGGATGATGATGATATAGTGGCAAGTTTGCCCACATCACAATAGTGGTCTATACGCGAGGATACGCGGAAAGTCCCCCACGTGTGCTTACGTGTAGAGTTTTGCGGAAACGAGCTCATTTAGCTTAACCATAACAGACCATGGTAAAGGTGATAAGACCTACCCTGAGGATAGCCCTGTGTAACCTATAGGTTTGGAGGTGAACCAATGATCTTCATTTTCACTACCTATTCTTATCGTCAACATTGATTCGACATCGTTTTGTCAATGATGCGGCCTACCATTAGACCGGGAATTTTGATAATTTGAAATATCGAATGTTACTTTACTTTAGGGGATTTTGATTGTGAAATGAGTTGTGATCTTTTAAATAGTTTCAGCAGGAAAGAAGTAACACTTACCGGTTTGTGTGATTTTGGTTTAAAAGTACGTAGGTATATCACCTTTATCTTCAGGCCATACTGGTGCTAATTCCTGTAAATACCATCTAATTTTATTTTAAGTTATATCTGTCATTTTCTTATCCGCCGAAAAGGAAAGGGACGGGTAATCGACAAGCATAAAATTTATGGAACACACGTCAATTTTAAGCACAAATCTAAACCAACCGTCTAAAAATTTTACATCCGTCAATAACCCGACACAGTTAAGTAGACAGCACGTCAAACGGATTGCATACCAGCGACGTACCTTTTGATTCGCCCGGGTTATTCATTCATTGACTCATTCTTCCTAAAATTAAGAGCTGTGTATCATCCGTCCCTTTCCTTTCCGACGGATATGAAAATGACGGATATAACTTAAAATAAAATTAGGCGGTGTCTGCAGGAATCGGGGCGAACCAGGCTAGCCCGAAACATTCCTAATGAGCAGTGTTAATATGATTTCTCTTACCTTCATTTGTTAGGGGTGGAAAAAAGTGGTTTTGATTAGGGGCGTAGTGTAGTGGACAAAATGTGTTTGTTGCGGGCAGCAGTGGTGGTTTTGACCGGTTATTTATGAGTTTTGAGAGTAAAATCATAACAAAAATATCTTATTATCGTCACCTCACACTATATATACGTGTACCATCTTTATATGTATTTATTACTAGAAATTCGTAAAAACATGTATCATTTTACACAATAAAACCGAAAAAATAAGTCATGTTAAACCACTTGACACAAATTCGTTATAGTTTATCGTTTGTGTCAATTGATATAAGTTACGTTTCTTTACTTTTTAAAGAAAATAAATAGAATTTTGCCTTTCTACAACTTTATGAAATAAACTTTCTTCCAAGACATTTTGTTTTTTGTAGAATAAGACTGTAAAATTATTAATTGAAATATGATATATCAACGATGACTTTTGTATAGTTATGTGTGTAAAAAGGTATAAGTAGACTTGTATCAATTTACACAGTATAAAAGTTGGTGTCAACTGATACATGTAATTTATTTTGATCCTCTACCATTTCTGTTTAGGTTCTAAATATAACTAAATATTAGAAAAGAAACCTTCCATCATCACCTATCGACACATCTAACTTCTGTTCCATTATTCCTTATAAGTCGCGAGCTAGAATTATTTTAACTTTAAACTCGATTTTCTCAAAACTTGAATTTTGGACTTGTATTACTTTTCACCGACGGTACAGATATCTGATCCGCATTGCGAATGGGTATAGGTTACGTTAGTACTTCAGACCAAACCGTGTTTTTTCTCTTTCTGTTATAACCGCCTTGTAGTACTTAATAATAGTACCTCAATAAGTTGTGAGTCCTGATCATGGCGTCGATATCACCATGGCAGGGTTAGTCAAGAGGTATTTGAGATTTGTCATAACTGTCATTAGTCTCCTTCCCTTAGCTCGAAGCATAGCTGTTTTACATAGTTTTCTTGATTACATGCAGGTTAAGCGGTGGCAGATTGAACGCTGCTTTCATTGCTAAGGAGGTTGTAGACGTGAAATAATAGCTCCAAATATTATCAAGCGCCAATTAATATGTAAGCCATTCAATACACGCTGGTTAGATCTTTGATGCAAGCGCCGGTAGTGGTATTTTTGAACCTACACAGCTGTAGATGATCGTACATACTTTTGGGTTTAAGGTCCCACTGGGATCCAGCTTGGCATCGGCAGCATCGGGATCTGCCACATCTTCTCAAGAGAAGATTACCAGTTTCTCAAACGCGTTGAATGGTGTAAATAATTGGTCGAGCTTTCTCGTCTTTATAAAGGGAACAACTACTCTGAACTCTGTGCACTACCGTTAAATTGTTTTTTCTGTATTTTGATTATATAAGAGAGAATTACGCACAGAACCGTGAAAAATGGAAAGAGGAAGGGGAGGCCTTTGCCCAGCAGTGGGATCTTGTAGGATAAATTAGATTAGAATAAAT
Organism: Pectinophora gossypiella; assembly: GCF_024362695.1. Lineage (NCBI taxonomy): Eukaryota > Metazoa > Arthropoda > Insecta > Lepidoptera > Gelechiidae > Pectinophora > Pectinophora gossypiella. The sequence continues at coordinate 8,562,830 of NC_065409.1, forward strand.
AATTGGCAACACCACGGGCACAACCCCTTAATTAAACCAGGTCACAAAGTTTGTAGAAATCCCAGGAGGTATTTGAGCTTCTGAAAGGAGCTGGTTGGCTTACATAGTCAACAAAAGCACGCATAATGGACCACTTGCGTTTATGCGGAAAACTGAGCCCATTAAAGTAACATTAGATATGGGACATTTGTCCATACATGTTGTGCCGATCCCAACTAGAGTGGGATAAAGGCAGGAGGATGATGATGATATAGTGGGAAGTTGCCCACTTCACAATAGTGGTCCATACGCGAGGATACGCGGAACGTGTGCTTACGTCTAAAGTTTTGTGGAAACGAACTCATTTAGCTTAACCATAACAGACCATGGTAAAGGTGATAAGACCTACCCTGAGGATAGCCCTGTGTAACCTATAGGTTTGAAGGTGAATCAATGATCTTCATTTTCTCTACCTATTCTTATCGTCAACATTGATTCGACTCCGTTTATGGTTCTGTCAATGTTGCGGGCTACCATTAGACCGGGAATTTTGATAATTCGAAGTATTGAATTATCAAAACCTCTGTGGAAATGCGCCCTTCGATCGCCGGGCAAGCTTTGCTCATTTTCTTCGTGATACATGTATACTTTAGGGGATTTTGATTGTGGAATGAGTTGTAATCTTTTAAATAGTTTCAGCAGGAATGAAGTAACACTAACCAGTTTGTGTGATTTTGGTTTAAAAGTACGTAGGTACATCACTTTTATCTTCAGGCCGTGCTGCCAGGCTAGCCCGAAACATTCCTAATGACCAGTCTTAATATGATTCCTCTTACCTTTATTTGTTAGGGGTGGAAATATTATCACAATTGAATTTGTAAGATGAACCAACAATGGTTTTGATTAGGGGCGTAGTGTGGTGGACAAAATGTGTTTGTAGCGGGCAGCAGTGGTGGTTTTGACCGGTTATTTATGAGTTTTGAGAGTAAAATCATAACAAAATATTTTATTATCGCCACCTTACACTATATATACGTGTACCATCTTTATATGTATTTATTACTAGAAATTCGTAAAAACATGTATCATTTTACACAATGAAACCGAAAAAATAAATCAAGTTATACTACTTGACACAAATTCGTTATAGTTTATCGTTTGTGTCAATTGATATAAGTTACGTTTCTTTACTTTTTAAAGAAAATAAATAGAATTTTGCCTTTCTACAACTTCATAAAATAAACTTTCTTCCAAGACATTTTGTTTTATGTACAATAAGACTGTAAAATTATTAATTGAAAATATGATATATCAACGATGACTTTTGTATAGTTATGTGTGTAAAAAGGTATATGTAGACTTGTATCAATTTACACAGTATAAAAGTTGGTGTCAACTGATACATGTAATTTATTTTGATCCTCTACCATTTCTGTTTAGGTTCTAAATATAACTAAATATTAGAAAAGAAACCTTCCATCATCACCTATCGACACATCTAACTTCTGTTCCATTATTCCTTATAAGTCACGAGCTAGAATATTTTTAACTTTAAACTCGATTTTCTCAAAACTTCAATTTTGGACTTGTATTACTTTTCACCGACGGTACAGAATTATCCGTCCCTTTTCGACGGTTAAAAAAATTACGTTAGAAGAAACGAAGATATTTCAAGTCCAGCACCATTGTCCCTGGATACAGGGTTATCTGAAGTCGGAGGTAGCCGCTGTTATTTACTCGCTCATAGATCGAAGAAATGCGAAATACGAAAATGTAGTCCTCAATATCTGGGAAATAAAATTTTCTTGGTAATATAAGTTTAGAAGATATCACACAGTAATAAAAACATAGAATAACATAAGGACCCGGTATATGACAATCGCGTAAACCTCAAACAATCACACAGTATTTTAGATAGTACCTATAGAACATTAAAAAGTTCTCATACCGCTGCCATGGTGGTGACCCCCACGGGAGTGAGTCCCATAGCGGTGACGTGAAGGGGTGTCTGTACTCTGTGCAGCAGGATGCACACGATGCGCCTATTCCTTGTGTCCATGCATTCCCATTCTATGTCATACACAGAATCTTTCAATTTTTCACTCTGAAACATTGATGTAGTGTAATACTTTGTTATGTTTGGTCTAAAAAGTAACAACACTTATCCCTACGCGACACCATCGGTTCGTCACTCGACAAATATCACGTAGCAAAGATGGGGCATAACTCTTTCCGCCAATAAATATGGTATGCGTGTTAATCATAATGCATGCGTGTTAGCATCCCTACTAGGTCTGTGGTGCTAATAATTCTTGAGTCATGAAATTCATAGACAGGTGGAAAACAGCTACTGCAGAACTGATGAGGAAAATTAAGAGCGTTTTTTTTTTTAATTAAGATATTTATTTGCAGGGTGGCTAACCCACTTAGGCAAAAAATATAATCACTACACACTTAGGTGTACATTATCCAAACGGTATTTCATTTTCGCTGATGGAGCATAGTATAGCACTAAAAAAAGGTATAGGTAATAATAATGATAGATAAAATTACAAATACCTACTACCCAAAAGCGTAAACACCCGACTTCTATAACACATAACATAAGCCTATATTCCAACTGGGGTAGTCAGAGTTACATCCGTCGCAATATGAACCAAGTACCCATTGAGCTTTCTGTTAGATCAATGTGATAGGTGCTGAGCCGTATCGCAGTCTATAATGGTCGAGTCAACTGCACTTGAGATAAATTAATAACTCATTGGTGAATGTCTGGTACCGGGGTTCAAATCGGCGCTCCCCGATTGAGAAGCAAGCCGGTGTACGGTCACGAGCATTAATATGTGTATACTTTGGTACCATGTCACATTAACTTTTTTGTAAAATTGAACTGTAAGTCTCACTAAATGTCAAATATGTTAGTGCGACAGAGTCCTAAAGTGGGTACATTATATTGCTCTGTACCTACCCATAATGTACGTTGTTCAACACAAAGAAAGTCGTCATATAAAAAATAATGACACACACAACAGGAACTTGTTATTATACTTAGTAAACAAATACTTACCACTGTGCCAATTACTTCAAACGTGACTGACAGCGTAATTAGTTGTCCAAATATGATGAAAGTCATCGGCCCAAAACGAACCAAGGCTTGATGACCCTAGAATCATTTAGTAATAGGTACCTAGGTGCAAGCTATGTCATCTGGCAAGAATATTCCAAAAGCAATGGTGATCTTACATGTGAAGATTCCAAAAGTAAAAGGCAAAGACTGACTAGTTGAAACGCGTAGTTGAAACCGAGGACTGGCCCAAAGAACGAAGAGAGTTCTTCAGCAAAACTGACAATTTCTCTGTGGTACTGTACACATTCCACAATTTTTTTGTGGACATTTTCGTTTTCTTCGGCGTCAAACATTATTTGAGCTGGTTTTGGTAATATTTTAAAATTATTTCGCAAAATCAAAATGTGACCTATTATTTGGAAAGCCATTAAGGACAGAAACAAGTCGAGGACACATATGGCGATGCCACAGTTGTAGGCCAGGTATAGGTTTAAAATGGTAACAAAATTGAATCTGGCCAGTGGGTCAAATCCAGGATAGCTGAAGTAAATTGTGAGTTCCAACTTGGTGTCTGGACCCCTGTTCCTTGAAAACGCGCCGTTTCTTATATTTTCATAGACGGATGTTAAGTTGAACAGCCACATCCCGAACAACATCATGATCACCGAGTACAGAGTAAAGTAGTGAGATATCTTGTAGATAGTCATATGCATCTGGTAACAAAAATATTCTTTATAAATAAATAAATATAGATGCACACAACCAGCGCCACCGGACTTCTTCAGGATAGATAGGACCCTGTGAAAACGGGGTAGCGCTAAGGAGATAAACACAACGGTTAATTTTATTGTATAGCGAACACACAAAAACAAACCTGTTTATAATACTCTCCCTTGTGTTGGTGATGACCTAAATTAAAAGTCATAATAAATGTTTTTACGATTTCTCCATACTTTTTGAAAGACAGTATAGAAGTGCGAATCTGAAACGAATACCATATACTTAAAATACAGCACTCTATTTATAAAATAATAAAAATAGAGTAATATTATATTGTGTATGGAAACCAAATTGACTTACAATTGTCGTTACGCACAACGCACAAGTTATGTAGCAATGCCCTTTAGTAAGGAAGTCAAGAACTTCATTCTTTTCATATAGATAATACATTTGTCCGACGAATAATGCAACCGCCTGGGCGCAGCAATATTTCCTGATAAACTTGATAATGAACGGTACATGTTCTCCTAAAGCTTCTCCTGGCCACCCTCCAATAGTGTGGAGGATCACTCTCAGTATTTTCACATATTTGTATTGCCGAGGGTTCTCTGGCCTATGAAATGAAAGAAACACATTTTATATAAATATGTGTAGGTATCTACGTGTGTCTGTCTGCTACAATAGGTAGGCAAATTAACTCTTTCTTTGAATGGTAAGGTGAACCACTGAATTTATTATCAAATTCATGTCTGGTTTATAAATAATTGATACCACGAGCAAAAACGAACAAGCGTGCGAGCGGTGAAAGATAACATCGTAAGGAAACCCAAGAAATGGGTGGTATATGATTTAACCTGTAGGAACTGAACTGATTTTTCAGGTAGGAAGGTCAGACAGGCAGACCGATAAACGCACTTGTGAACCCTAGTACGCAGATCTACAAATTATTATAAAGCGAACCCTCGGCCATTCCTGTTCAGCCTGATATTTGCCATGAACCGCATGATTGGCCGATGGCCCAATCATTTTGGACAAGACATTTGCGACCACACTTGTATTGCAGTCCTCAGATAGATATGATAAAATTTTAAATCGTAATTTTTACAGACTCCCACAATCATGAGCAAAGAACAGGCTGTTACAGGTATTTCTTTTTCCTTTTTCATAGTTGTAAGAGACAGTACAGACTTTTTGGAGCTCACGCTGGACGCTTGTGACGACCTTCTCGTGGTCGATGCGCCTTGCGGGCTTCTGCTTGTTGACTCACTATGTAAGTCGGGATGAACCTCATGTTAATGTAGGTATGTATATGTGCCTGCATAGTAAGCATTTCTTACCTAGGGTTAGGCTTGACGGCCATACTATACAACCCGGTAAAACGAGAGATTGAACAAACAGTAGGTACGAAAAACAGAAATTACCGTACCGGCCTTTTATATGTGATTTAGGTATGTAGCATTATTTATTACCTACGTAGCTGCAATTTTCATTCGATTGTGATTTATTAAGTACTATACATATCTAGGTACCTACTTAAGTAAACATATGCGCAAACTCTTTAAATCGTATTGTATGTTCATACTTAGGTACATTACAATTAAATTAGATGATAAGAACTTGCAAAATTATAATTGCCAAGATCGTTTTAAAGCTGCTGATAACCCCTCACGTTATTAACCTACGGCCCCTTACCCGTGGTCCAAAAAACGTAACTTGATTAACATATCTTTTGTCTCTTTCGAACTATGCGATGTAGTCTATATTTGTTATGTTTATTGGATCATATGTCATGTGTGGATATGGATATACAGGGTGTTAGTGACATCGTAACGAAAACTTTGAGGGATGATTCAGGCCATGATTCTTAGTTGATATCAAGTGGAATTTTCCGTCGCAAAAGTATGGACCGGAAAATAATTTAAAAAAACATAAAAAAAATCATAAATTTTCCGACAGGAAATTCCACTTAATATCAACTCAGAATCATGGTCTGAATCATCCCCCTCAGTATTCGTTACGGTGTCACTAACACCCATACCTACTTGTATGGCTACCTGTATGTACCTACTGGTAAGGGGTGTAAGTGACATCGTAACGAATACTGAGGGGGCTGGTTTAGCTCATTATTCTGAGTTAATATCAAGTGGAATTTTCAATCGCAAAATTATAGAATTGAAAATAATTACAAAAAACTAAAAAAAAAACATGAATTTTGCGACGGAAAATTCCACTTGATATTAACTCAGAATCATGGTCTGAATCATCCCCCTCAGTATTCGTTACGATGTCACTAACACCCTGTATTATGGGCAATATGACTGATAAACTGATGGCTTCATAACAAGTGACTGCAAGTTGTCGGCTGACTACACGTGGCTCTGCCTACCCCTTTAGTATTACGGGTAGTTAAGCATGAGTTGAAGAAAATTAATATAATGTAGGTACTTATTTCGTTCCTAGTTTGATAAAACTAAATCTACATTATTTTTTATTAAACACAATGAGTTTTGTTCAATCATGGAATTACGGTAATTGTTTATTTGTTTTATGCATGGACGGTTTAATGAATAGTTCTAGAATTGTTCCTACAATAATAGTAATAAAATAGAACATTCGTAAGTTATCGGAGACCACGGGTAGTCGTGGAGAAACTATGTCGGCTCAATGGTCTGTCTTGCCTGCTGGTGGTGCAAGCCTCCTGATGGCGGGCGATGCTCTGGCGACATGACAATATTGATGGTAGTAGGGGTACCGCTACTAAGGGCTGCCTCATTAATTCGACAATTAACTCTTCTTTTTTATAGAGAATAGTCATTTCAATCTAGTGAATAACACAGAACAGACAATCTGTAACTACAACCTAAAGGAAACACAAAGATTGACATTAAACATTGTGTTGGATTATAGAAGTTTGAAACTTTGAAACACACATGCTACTTGACAACTCCATTGTTTCCCTTGGCACTACCAGACTTTTCCTCTAACCTAACCCCGATACCGACCCCGCCGGCGTGGTCGACGATTTCCCTCATTCAGCACTTATCGCTATCGACCCACTAAGATCGATTAATCCTTTCAAATATTCTTCCTCTCAGACGACGCCCTGAGCCGAGGTTCGCGCCCAACTGGGCACCCTCAGGCCTGTTGTCTTAAACGTTGTACCGGGTGAGAGCCTTCCGCGCTCCCCATTTGTAGTTAATGCCATCTGCGGCAAATCTACAATAAGTCACGTCAAAAAAAAAGGAGACTTTTCTTTAAATAAATATTGTGACTGTAATGCCAAGCAGTAGTGCCTAGATACTTTTTAGGAAACGACAAAATGAAAATTTTCTATGAAATTTGATGATCATTTATGATCAAAACATGAATTGAAAACCTGCGACCTCAAGTTGAGAGTGAAGCGTTCTACCAACTGGGCTACCACGGCTTACATAGCTAAGCTACCTACTATATTAAAATTTAGCGGGCTCTGTAAGCGTTCTGATTCGCCAGTGGAGAATTCCAGGCTTGTGACCTGGTGGATTACCAACCCCACCCTGGAGTCAGGGTTATTATTGAGCCTTCCAAAGCACGAATCATCTTACTTTTTGTACAATCGGGTGATCAGCCTGTAACGTCCTAACCAAACTAGGGATCACAAAGTGATTTTTGTGATTTGTCCCCACCGGGAATCGAACCCGGGACCTCTGGATCCCGGGACCAGAGGCCGTCGTGAAAAATATATATATATATGAGAAATATTAATAATCTTTTCTATTCATCTTTGTCCCTCTTAGGTCTTCAAAGTTTATGAAACATTTCTATACTTACAAAAGACATCAACGAGACCTTTTTCTTTTCTTATATTTTGCAAAATACGTTACTAATACTGTTATTTCTTTTTAGTTTTTGTGTAGTGCTAAGGCCTCTAAACGTTTAAGAACGTTTGAGAAGGTGAAGTGTCTATAAAACGTGGCTGAGATTAGCCAAGCCGATAGCGATAATTATGCGCTCATGGACGGAAATCGTCAGCCCGTCCATCAAATCATCATTGCCACCGTATGCATCATTATGTCGATAATATATGCACGAGGAGACAGAGGTCCCATCAAGGTTAGTTAACCGTTTGCATTTCTCTTTTTCTGTTATTACTATACTATAATAACGTAATGAAAGGGCGGCGTTAATTCAGTTTATGATTGATTTCATATTTAATATACATGCAGATTATAAGGTAGGTGATATCTCTATTGACAGGTAAACAATAGGTACGCCCACGCTATTCCATAAAAAAGTTGGTCAAGTGGGAGTCGAGTATCGAGCAAACATTCGTAAATTTTCAAAGATCTGGAGGCTTTGACTTTGCCGTTGAAAAACTAATGTCTCTATGCACCGAGATAGGTCGCGATTAGTTTACCAACTGCAAATAAGTTGCGATTACGCATTATTTTCTTTACTTGTGCTGTAGCAGGTACCTACATCCCGCTTAGGGACGGTACTGACAAATATCGGCGTCCGAAGGACGTAATATACGATCCCGACGACCCGATTACTCTAGCCATAGAGGCAGCCAATCAGCTCGCGACACCAAACACTTCAGGACCCCGATACCGACCCCGCCGGCGTGGTCGACGATTTTCCTCAATCAGAGCTTATCGCTATCGACCGACTAGGGTCGATTAATTCTTTCAAATATTTTTCCTCTCATACGACGCTCCGAGCCGAGGTTCGCGCTCAACTGGGCACCCTCAGGCCTGTTGTCTTAAACGTTGTACCGGGTGAGAGCCCTCAGCGCTCCCCATTTGTCCGGCCAAGTAGTTAATGCCATCTGCGACAAATCTACAATAAGTCACGTCAAAAAAAAAAGCTGTATCAGGGTGACTAAAATGGCCACTTTAGCAATTCTGCTATTTTTGGTAAAATGGTCGCATTCTTTAGGGGATATTTGAAACTATTCAGTTCATAATAGGAACAAAAAATAAAAAAAATGATGATTTATCAAAAATGGCCTTTTTTGCATCGTCTCGAAGTAGGACGGTTAACGCAAGTGATGAAGGACAGAGAACACACGAGTTGTTTGGTGGGACCGATAGAGTAATCCTATGTAACTAACTTACAAACCTCAAATCACCACCATAATACATATATGGAATGAATCAACTCAGAACTAGGCTCCCAAATTTATTATGGATTGTGGTAAGTATCGAAATTGTATCTGTGAATGCGCACTCCACCTTACAAGGTTCCTGTTTGTAGGTACTTTCCTCTACTTTTAAGACCTTATCTTGTATGATAAGTAATCAAAAACACGTCTATTAATCGAATTATTTTATTGTCTAGTAAAACAATTGACAACGAAAATTGACATGTTTTAAGAAGCGATTAGAAGCAATTTTGATCGACTGGGCGATAGTGTGCTGCGGTAAGTGCGGCAAGTCGGTTGAAGTTGTAAAGTTCCATATACACAATACAAACACAAAATAGAACAGGAGGTTAAAATGGCCACATCGAAGCAATTCATCTAAGAAAGGAATACTGCTATTTGATATGTGTTTGCATTGCGCACTTACTTTTATATGTGCAAATGTAAACTTGGAATATTGCTTTCTTAGATGTGGCCATTTTAACCCCCCTGTTTTACAAATGGAAGAAGTACAATCGGCGAAATAAACTATTTTGGGGCGGGTGCATAGGTATCCCTAAATACCTACTAAGACAAATAGGTAGTTTAGGTTTGAGTTGACCGAAGGAAAGCGAAATATGAAAAGGTTGTCCTCAAAATCTGAAACAACATGAATTTTCAGTGCTTAAATTATGCAGTATTATCACACACACACACGCTTAATCAGGTAAGTATTTCATCAGTTCCGTCCGTCAGTCCAGTCAAGTTTGACGGAAGTCAGAACGGGTACAATTTGATCAGTCTGATGCTGACGTCAGACTTCCACTCGTCGTCTGTCCACCTCACCAGGATGTCGTCAAGGACAAATGGCGTAGTAAGATGATCCGTGCTTCGGAAGGCACGTAAGTATGTAGTCGTTACATGAGCCATGTCAGGGGTCTTTGGCGGCTCAGTAATAACTCTGACACCAGGGTTGATGAGGTTGGTATTCCACCTCACAACCCACACGACATCCAGCACTCTGGCGCGTGTAATCTCTCTATACGATTTTCCTAATTAATGTTGTAATATGCCGACTCACCCCGGCCATGGTAGTGACACCCACGGCGGTGAGCCCCATAGCGGTGACATGCAGAGGCGTCTGCACTCTGTTCAGTAGGATGCACATGCAACGACGATTCTTTGTATCCATGCATTCCCACGGTGTATCGTATACAGCATCCTTCAGTTTTTCACTCTTGGATCAGAAATTATTTTCTAAATATTTCATCCATTAGATAGAACAGATATTTCGTAACATCGAAGTCCTTACCCAAGTTCCAACTATCTCAAATATAACTGACATCTGAATAAGTTGTGCTATGGTAATGATAGTTAAAGGCCCAAAGCGGATTAATGCATCAGAGCCCTGAAAAAATAGATTTTTAGTACCTAGGTTTTTTTCAATGTCTATTGGTCGTTGCGGAAAAGTGACAGTTGATTGTCACAAAGCCTTAATCGTAATACTGTTATGATACTAAAATACCTAACAAGACATACAGAGCGATGAGGTGAGGTGGGGTTGGCGATCCACGCCGCAATGTACAGCGACTTGGATGGGGGGCAATAGGTTCCCAGTCACCGCCAGGTGGCAACTGGGAATTGGTGCAAATTTTATTCCCGATTGCCACCTGGGGGCAATCCATGCGGTGGCGACTGGAAATATTTTACACAATGATATTTTGACAAGAGACGGACTACTGCAAATTCTACCGTGGCGTACGCTAGCCTACTCAGTATTTCTGTTCTATTTATAAGAGTTATGGATGGATGAGAAAGTACTGTGTCAGAATCGTGGTAAGTGCAATTCCGTGGTATATGCCTACCTGCCTGCCTAGGAAATAGGTGTAATTTTAGATATGTAGTACTTATCTATGTGCTAGGTTAGGTAAGTGTACCTATGTAAAATAAGATAGATATAGGTAATAACGAACATACTCCGTACGAACATTCCAGTAGCAACAGGCAGCAGCCGCCCAGATGAAACGTGTAGTTGTACGCGAGGACGGGGCCGAAGAACGAAGACAGTTCGTTCGTGAAGTTGACGATATCTCTATGGTGATGTACACAATCTATTATCTTTTGACGAATCATTTCGTTCTCTTCAGCATTGAACATCATACCCACTGGTTGTGGCAAAATTTTGAAATTATTTAGTAAAATCATTATATGGCCGACTATATGAAAAACCATTAAAAACAGAAATAAGTCGACCACGCACACATTACTAGAACAGACATAAGTCAGGTAGAAATTGTAAATAGAAGCAAGGTAAAAATGTTGCATTGGGTCCCATCCAGGGTAGCAGTAATACACGGAGAACACCGCGCGCACATCTTCCGATTTGTTGGTGGCGAATTTACCAATGGTATAATTTTGGTATATGGGTGACAAGTTGAACAGACACATGCCAGCAACCATCATGAACATCGAGAACGACGAGAAGTAGTAACACACTTTGTAGATAGTCTCGTGCATCTGGTGAACAAACAAGATCTTATAATTAATTCATATATGACACGCTTGTCCACCTTTTCGAAATTTTAAGCGGTACAGTTGCATAACTTTCATCACATCACGCTGGTCCAACGGGCTCCGTGGTCCAGTGGTTGAGCGATGGGCTCACGATCCGGAGGTCCCGGGTTCGAATCCCGGTGGGGACATATCACAAAAATCACTTTGTGATCCCTAGGATGATTGTCCGAAAGTAAGACGACCCATGCTTCGGAAGGCTCGTTAAGCCGTTGGTCCCGGTTAATACTTACTTTGTACGTAGTCGTTACATGAATCATGTTAGGGGCCTTTGGCGGCGGTTGGTAATCCACCTCACGACCCACACGATAGAAAGAAAGACCTCTGCTGGATCTATAGGTTTTCCCAGCTCTCTTTAAAACTTATTATTGAAATAAATAGTTATTTTTTAAATTATTTTGCTACTAGTTATTTTCGGTCAGAACTTTGTTTGGAAAGATTCAATTAACCTCAATAGGTACGCGAGCTAAATAATACAAACCTCTTTGTAATACTCTCCCTTGTTTTTGTAATGCCCCAAGTTAAATGATAATAAAAACGTTTTCACTATTTCTCTGTATTTTGGTCGCCAGAGCACTGAGGCTCGAAGCTGAAAAGAAACACTGCACTTGCAAACAACTTACGTATAATGTGATCAAAAACACGTATTTAAAAAAAACACGCGTTTTTGAAAAACCACATTCGAAACCTTGGAATAGACAAGCTAGTTTTAATCCAGATAAAAAATGTGTCTTCATTTTGAGTCGGAGGTTTTGTTGAACTCGTTGAAGAAACTCGCATCAACATGTGATTTTCCAAAAAGTCGTTTACCACGTAAAAAGTCGTTTTCACAATAAGGTAAAGACATTATAGATAGTGTAATTAATTATACGTAAACTCACGCTTCGTACAATACAATACAAAAACTCTTTATTGCTTCGTCATCCATGATATACCTAATACGCGGAAGACAACTTGCAGCTACTGCTGATATGAAGTCATACGATGGATACAACGAATCGTGATCCCAAACCAGTTGGAGTGGATACAATACACTGCTTCTGCGAGGACGTGGTGGCGCAGAAGGAGGCAGCGGAGCGAACAAGAGAGGACGACCCCCTCTCTGCTCCTATCCGACGCAGAAGAACTGGGCGGAGAAGGGGGGTATTTGCTCGCCAACTCTTGCCCGGTTAGCCCTTGGGCGACGGGAGCGGGGAAATCCCGTCGCTCAATCCATCAAGGGCTGTGGAGGTTGTGGTCTGCCGTGTGTTCCCGGCAGATCACATAATATCGGAGATCAGGATGGACTGCTCCTCCCATCCTGAACCCAGGGAGAGTCCGAATCGGACGGCGCCGACGGGTGCACTTCCGTGCACCCAGGGACGTTGGCACACTCTTCCGAGTGTGCCAACGTCCCTGGACACCCGGCAATCGGCGAACTGAGTGGAACACCGAGGATACAATACACTAGTGAAGTTGACACACGTATTTCGAAGCTCACAATACATACATACCGGTTAAATTGATAAGCTCCTTTTTACGAAGTCGGTTAAAAATGAAGGATAAGTAATAGAAGCGTTACTTACCAAAGTCATTGCACACAAACCGGTAGTTATAAAGCAATCTCCTTTGAGAAAGAAGTCCATGGTTTCAAAGTTTGATCGTATGAAATATACTTGGCCCGAAAATATTGTTATGGTCTGTATCGGAACATGTATTTTGTGATACTTGACAAGTATTGAAACCTTCTCTCCGAATTCTTCACCTGGCCATCCTCCAATCGGATACAAGAACGCTCTTAATATCTGTACATATTTATATGCTATAGTATTTTCTTTTCTGTAAAGTAGATGCTCGTTTAGAAGTCATAACAGAATGTCTAAAATTAGAAAAGGCAAATAAGCTTGAAAGTTCTCGAACTTTCGAACTTTTCCCGCCAATAGCTTGACCGATTTGCTTAACACAAGATACCTTGGAGGGACCAACTTAGTGTACTTTTGCTAGTTCAGATATTGAGGAATGTTATCATTGGGCAAAATAACTAACTCGAAAAAAAAATAATAAAATAATTGGGTGTCTCTATTAAAAAGATTATTAAACAAGTACTTAGTAATACTTAATGGTGCTTACTTATTAGCGGACTCCATTTTGTACTAAATCGGTAGTTTTCAAGAAAACTACCTCAAGAATAAAATAAAAGTCTTAGGCTATCCTTTTTATACTTCTGGTACTTAATAGTAACGTGACCAATAATAATGCATTTCATTGTGTCGAATGATTTATGCACCATCCACTTAACACAAGTATTCACAGTAGGTGTGTCCATCTACCTATATAGTTAGCAGCCTCATCATAGAATTAAATGGTTTTCGCTACAGAAAATTTCTTCCAAATAGGTAAATAAGTAGCGCGATCATTATTTCAGAGGTGCCCATATTAGGTAAGTACCATTCACCGAGACTTCTATCTAGCTAGATGATTATTTAGCACTCACCACTGAACCCAATAAACCATGCAATTGGCAACGGCATCGGCAAGTATAGTTTCAAAAACAATGAGTAAATAGAGCCGAAGATATTGCCGTTTTGGGCCATCTAACGATACGCAAGATTGCAAACCCATCGGGATTTTTCAAGAACGGCTGGGAATTGTGTCAAAAACCTTGACCTTAATTGCAAAGGAAAATAAGGGAAATTATTCAGCCAAATCTAAGATTAAGGCATAACGATTTAGACGAAGTATAACGAAGCATGTACAGTTACATCATCGACATCTTCCACGAAGCCCTCACCAACTTTAAATATAAAATTAGTAGTATTATATAAATTCATTCAATTTCCTATAATTTTACTTTATATAGTTTTTTTTCAATTATTTTTTAACTTCTAGCTTTAAGTTACCTCAATCAACCACGTGTTGTTTTATTATTTGTTTAAAACTATAACTTGAATGTTGTAAGTACCTGTAATGGTATAAACATACGGTCATTGTCTGTTGAATTGTATTCATGTAATTTTTATGTGTATACTGGTGCTAATTCCTGTAAATACCATCTAATTTTATTTTAAGTTATATCTGTCATTTTCTTATCCGCCGAAAAGGAAAGGGACGGGTAATCGACAAGCATAAAATTTATGAAACACACGTCAATTTTAAGCACAAATCTAAACCAACCGTCTAAAAATTTTACGTCAGTCAATAACCCGACACATTAATTTACTCATTCTTTCTAAAATTAAGAGCTGTGAATCATCCGTCCCTTTCCTTTTCGACGGATATGAAAATGACGGATATAACTTAAAATAAAATTAGGCGGTGTCTGCAGGAATCGGGGCCACTGATGGTGTATCTTAAATAAATAAATAAGATTTGTTTGACGGACAGCTAAGCTTAACAGGACAAAAGTCGAGCGTTTTAGTTTAGAGCTTTCGTCCGCTACCGAAACAAGGCAAAATGCCCGATGAGCGTCTCTTTGCAACTTTGCGCACAAAAACCCGAACAGAACCTGTAAATAGTTGGTTGTCTGACAACCCTACAAGTGGATAATGATACAAGCAGTAGACAAACTAAAAAGTGTGATTTTCATGTCATTGTCATTTCACATCGGGAGTTAATAATGAATAATAAAAATACTTAACAATTTTGTTCACGACTATGCACATCGGCCACAATCGGACTGTTATTTATCGTATATTGAGGAATAAACAAATATTTAAATAACCATCTTAAGACATTTTATCAAAAATTTGACTACAGATTAGTCTTTAATTCCCCATAAGATAAGGAATAACAAATAAAAAAAACAAGTTAACGCAATGTATTTTATTTACAACTGAAAAACAAAATATTAAATATATTTTCTTCTTTGGTTTATAATTAATAGATTTATTTATGTTTGTGAATCTAGATAAGACGCTTAAAGCCACCAATAACGCTAAGAATACTGTTAAAATCTACTCTTCACAACTAGATAAGTAACAGGTGACGACGTACCGAGTTGTGTACCCGCCATCATTATATACCTACGTATTAAAAATAAAGCTGTCATCTCCATTGCAGACTACGTTTGGTGGCCACGAGCGTCTTAGCAGTACGCTATGTACAAGGCAAAACGGCGCGCGAAATGCGAGGGCGGGGTCCGGTCTATCGTCTTTGGAAGCTGAGGATCTTGATGAGCACGAGCCCCATAACGGTAGCAGCCGCCACGCCGATGCCCGCCTTCCACCACGAGGAGTTGTCTCCGGCCAGACTCGCGAAATGCTTCAAGTGTCTGGAAAATGTATAGTTCATCAATAAATCTGTTATATTGCAAAGTAAGGTTTGTCAAGTAAAATTATGAGAGAAAATATTAATTTCAGGGAACATTTTGATGTTAGATATTCTTTATATTGCTCTAATATTCCAACAAAAACTGGGCAAAGATTTCCCTTTCCTCAATCAAGTAGGTACTTCACCTCGCTGGTCTATTGTGGTTGTTGCAATGAATGTTCCCTGTAAGCTACTTAAAACTATATTTTTCTTTTAACTACTACTAATGAAGGTCGATGTTCTACTAAAAAAATTAAGACAACCTGAAAGTACTAACCTGTGTTTGCTGAATAACATCCAGGCAGCTTGAAATTGACTGACAAAAATAATTAAAATAACAGCTTATACACAATAATGAAATGTTTGTGAGCAGGCGAGGTTTCCAGTAACTGTTAGGGTAAAAGTTAGTAGTACGTTTCATAGAAATATGGTAATGAACAACTAATGATGCGGACCATGAAATGGAATTCAAACGCGATATTAGTGAAATGTTAGGCAAGCTGGAATTCGGGCGACTTCTTTTGTCTAATCATGAAAAATATTTCAGCATTACTTTTTTAAACTAGCGGCACTCTATGATGGCCATTTGGACGTTTGTCCCGCTCATCAAGTTTCGTATTAAGTAATAACTACGTCAAAGAAGCAAATAGCTGTACTTTGTGTTCATAAAGTTTCCGTGTTTAGGAAGGCACGTTAAGCCGTTGGTCCCGGTTACTTACTGATGTAAGTACGTCATCGTTACATGAGTAATGTCAGGAGTCTTTGGCGGCTCAATAATAATCCTGACACCAGGGTTGATAAGGTTGGTAATCCACGTCACAACCCACACGATAGAAGATCAAGTTTCGTATTAATTTATAGCGGAGCCAATTTCTATAATGTACTTTATTATTTCAAAACGGCCATCATTCTTGCACATCATCGTTGTGATTTTTATACTAGCGATTTTCAAGCATAGTGACTGATAACTGTGATAACTTAAATGCGCTCGCAAAATAGTCATAACATATTACAAAAAAGTCGCAATTAGTTATATGGATGATCTCAAGCAGCACAGAATAGGTGCTAACTAGACAATGGTTTGCATATGAAGTTTGGCAATCCCTATAGTATTTGCGGTCTAGCATGATGCAGATGATATATGTCAGAATAGTACATCTTCTTGGTATGTCTGATTTGCACTAGGGTTGCCTGCCAAACAAGTATTTTGGAATTCTCCAATTTTCTACAAAAAATCCCAATTTCAGAATATTTTCCACAAAACTCTTTTGTGAAGTAAATATGAAAGGTATTAGATTTGCACGTTATAATATTACACCATACACCACCACCTACATACATACGTACCACTTATACGTACATTGACCTGCAGGGCTAATATGCGCAACGTGATAATAATAATAATATGTCACACCACATTTAGATTAAACTGTCTTAAGGGGCCTCTACGTGTTGGCTTCGGCCCCACGCACGCCTTCCAAAAGTCCGGGCCTCCATAGGCCCGAGATATGAAAAAGACTTACAATAATAATAATAATTCTTTATTGACCTTATAGAAAATACATACATTTTTTGAAGGCTCTGACCCCTAAACTAGGCTAAGAACCTGTATTTCAAGGGTCAGTGGCTTCTCCCATTTAAATATACAAAACAGAAAGTCAAAAACAGAATCTAAAAAAGTTATCGATAGTGATAAAATTATCGATCGATTAACTTTGGTTTTTCGCTAACATGTATGCCACGTGATTTTGTTCGTATTTTGACAGAACGACATGACTTATTTGGGCTCACATATTAGCACCAATCGACAAAACGACAATTATATTGTCGGAATCGTTAAAATGAACGTGACAAAATTTTATCACGTCGCGCATGTTAGCTCTACTGATCGTACACAACAACCCGGCTAAAACGGCCGAAGTCGACACCGTACAATAACACGTCCATTTCAACGTCTGTTAAAAAGGAGATTTGAAATTTTGGAAAATTTCATAGGAAACATTCCCCCAAATGTTTTCATCATCGTTCTTGTTTCCCCAAACTTCCCCAACGAGTTACTTTTTCCCCAAATTTGCGGAAAAAATACCCAATCTTGCTACCCTGTCTATTATCATCGGTTGGTACGCATGCCAAAGCCATGCTAGAGCACAAATAGTATAGGATTAATGATAAAAAGTGTTATACCATTAGACCAGAAACATTAGTTATTTAATCTTAATGGTAAGCAGAATACTTACGGAAAGGCAGCCATGGTGGCAAGCTTGACGAAGGCATCGTGCTTGTTCTCGCGGATGTGGAAGAGCTGCGGCGGCAGTAGCTGGTACTTGCTACAGAACACCTCGGGCTGCAGGATGTACTCCTGGCGGGTCGGCAGAGCGTCGCCTTTTGTGCCCACGATCAGCACGGGAATGTGGCTTTCCGCGAAATATTTCTATGACAAATACTTATCCGTTATACATACATAAACCCACGCCCGTAATCCCTAATGGGGTGGGCAGAGCCACAAGTAATCAAAGACAACTTGATAACTTGCAGCCACTGTTGATACGATGTCGTAAGCTGGATATGATAAACCTTATGGTGATAAGGGATCAGCCTATCGCCCATAACATTAGTCCATCATGTTAGAGGACACAATTCTTCTGTTGGTTTTTACGACATGCGTGGGAAGACAATCAGCTGAATGTGTTCTATGTTTTTATTTGCTGAGCAAATTTTGCTCCCAGAACAGCATAGAAGCGACTTATTCGTTATACTTAAGTCAAATAATTGTTATTTCAAAAATTAAACGAATTCATAAACTACATTCTTAACTTTGTTCGTGCGGGCTTCGGTTATATGGCAGTAAGCGCTGTAAATCCGTCGCTGGACCCCATACTCTAAGTACATTCTTGGAAAGTACCCTACATCAGTCTCTGGGTTACGATCTATCTTTGTGCCAGTTTTCATCCAAATCGGCCCAGCGGTTTAAGCGTGAAACGGTAATAGACAGACTTTCCCATTTATTAGTATGAATTGCTAACACTGATTGACTACAAGAACTCACAATATAAATCCTGGCGATGTACTCGAAGGACCGGCTGGCAGCGACGTCGTAGACGAGACAGGCGACATCGCAGTTGACCTCGTGCGGCTGCAGCGGGTCCGACACGCGGGTGATGGGGATCTCCTTCAACACCAAGTACTTCTCCTGCCCGTACACCTGCACTGTGTTGATGCAACAATTCTCCGACACGTTGCCGTCGCCGCGCTCTTGCGAATGTGGCTTTATTTTCTGTGGGTAAAAAATGAAAATGTATGTGTGTGAAAATTGGTATGTCAGGATGATAGTAAGTGGAATTCCGTGGTCTGCCTACCACAATGGGAAATAAGCGTTATCATATGATGTGTAATATGTGTATGTATAAATTACTAAAACTTAAAACACAGAAGTAGAATACATAGGAATCACAAACAGCCAAAGACGGATTTTCATGTCACGGATTTTATCTATACAAAGAACTGTCTTTAAAATTGCGGTCGGCGATATAAGCTATATTTCGAGAGTGACAAAAATACCCGATGACTTTCAGGTAGCATAATTTTTAGGGGGTCATGGAAGTAATGAAGAGCCTTTGCCCCATAGTGATAATAAGGTACTCATTTTTGAATAACTTTGTAGTACAGTACACCTGTTCAGTTGAATTGAACGAAACTGAAATCATCAGACTCCATCAACACTCTCCTTGGCGCAAAAAAAAACTGTGGCCTTAATAAAATTCCCAATTCATTCACCGAAATACTGACCTTGTGTGCGATCCCGAGAAAGCTCCGACAAATAGACGTCTTGCCGCACGACCTCGGGCCGATGACGTGGCACTGATACACGTTCCGGCTCGACTGCTTCTTGGCAATGTCCACCTTCTTCTCCCGCGTTACTGAAATTACGTAACACATGAAGTCATTGCCCGAAATATTTACATGCTCTCAACATCTAATATTTACTAGTAGAGTAATTTTCTCCATTGACGCCACTTGTTGGCATGCAAACGAGACTAATTGGCAACGTCGCTATTCGAAAAAAAAATAGTTAACAAGAATGGACACTAAACCAAATAAACACGACAATGCTTAACGTTATAGGTAAATAAATTTATTTTTTTACTTACTATGAAATGCTATCTTTTGTGACTCATTTTCAAGAAAGTTAAAGCCCAAATAGGCTAAGTAGGCACTGGTATTTTGCAAGTCAGTTAGAGTCATTAAGGTCCATCGGCACATCCATCCTTGTAATGTCAAATAACCCTGGAAATACATGATATAATCGTAAAATCTCCATTGTTATTACAGAATACATTCTACTGACTCTGGAAACCAGAGCGTAAGAGGATTGTATTTTTATTTTTCTATAAATTAAATTCATCTTAATGTCTGTATACCTTTTCATTGGTTGGAACAGTGTAGCGTAAGTTATGCCATGGTATTCGAGGACAGCAAGAGAATACATTCTTCAATTCAGTAGGATTCAGCATGCCATCTTTATCTCTGTCATACTTCTCAAATATCTGGGTGAGAAATTGTTGTCCTTTGTAGGATAGTTCTGCAGTACAGCCAATAGGCACCTTAATGCTAAAAGCAAAAGGTTTCACATAACACTTCTCTTGGTATTTTTTTATTAGAATTAGATTGTACTAGAATATTCTTATATTAAAGAACTTTGATAGAAGTACATACCTACTACAATAATCATAATTTGAATTATTGAAAAACAGGATAGGTACTTACTTAGCATATAAGTAACTATGCGTCAATTCCAAGCTCTCGTCATACCCGAACTTGCGAAGTACAGTCCAAGTGGTCTCATTCCTCCCCCTTTGTATGAACAAACAGTGCAGGAATATGAAACCCTTCATAGTAATACACTCATTCTCAATCCCACCAGGTATGTTCTGTGCAATTACAGATTTTACCTCATCTAAAACCTGAAAAATTAGGAACATCCAAATTAAAATAGTTTCATAACTATCATTGCTAAGAGACTGCTTAAAAAAAATACTTTTGTTTGTCTTCTGTGACTTGGTGATTATAAAAAAACCTTGCCTTTCACATTAATTACCTGTAATTGCAGTGGTGTATCAAAGCACTTCCTTTGAAATATTGTTACTTCATAATCATCCAGAACTCCGTCTCCATCCAAGTCACAAATTTTGAATATCCTTGAAAGTGCTCTCTTGCACTTTTCTGTCAACTACACAAGAAATATAAAAAAAATATTTTTAAAACACATTTTCGTTTGTAATTAAAATTCATTATTATTGCTGTAACAGTATTGAAAATGGAATTCATATAATAAGTGTTAAACAACTACCTCTTGTTCTTCAATGGAATAAATTGGATTGATAGGATGCAAGACAGCTTTTTGTGCATTGTAAA
The DNA here is from genome assembly GCF_024362695.1 of Pectinophora gossypiella. Taxonomy (NCBI): domain Eukaryota; kingdom Metazoa; phylum Arthropoda; class Insecta; order Lepidoptera; family Gelechiidae; genus Pectinophora; species Pectinophora gossypiella. The sequence continues at coordinate 8,583,967 of NC_065409.1, forward strand.
ACATCTCTGAAACATTTGTTAGTGTTTTTGCTGAACATTCTATACATCTGTCCACCTCTGGATACTCTTCTGCTATATCCCAAATATTCTAAAAAAACAACAATAGTAGGTAAGTGTGGCAATAATAAACTTGAGAAGGATATCATAAGAGTTGACATAATTATTATGAAGAGATATATCTTTCTAATCCAAACAACAATTTAAAATATTCCAAGAAAAGTAGGTAAGTATTTATTGATTACACAATGGAAATGATATGGCTGACTTACATCAAGTACTGAGTAATCAATCAGGTCTATCTTGTTTCCAACGAGAATAACTGGTTTCCTGAGGTCATTGTGGCAGTTATCCCTCACAAACGGCAGCCAATAAGAAGCTATTTTGCTGAGTGTCTCTTGTTTTTCTACAGAGAACACAATGCATATCACATGGGCTTTCTCTATTTCCTCCCCCACTTGCTCCAATGATTGTTCTGCCACTGTAAGTTCACACGAATTGAAAGTTGCACATTCAGTTAAATTGATAATATTTCTTATGTCTTACTCTAAATATTTTATACCCATGGTAATATGCTCTTTGGTCTATTAGCAAATGTAAAATGAGTTTTTAAACTTACCAAAGTTTACCAAGGGCATAATAAGGGCAGCTTAAATTTTTAATTTATTCAAATAGGTATCTAGGCATTCTGAAATCATCAGTGTTACACAACTCATTTAAGTCCATAATAGACTTGCTAATAATAAATACATAGCTGGTAATTCATGTAAATGTGTTAAAATAGAATAATAAAGCATATTATGTCTTATACATTTGGCATCCATTTCAGAAAATAGTACCTAATTACTTAGTAACAAAACTACAAATTACCAATGTTATCATTAGTAGCAAAGCAACTTGAGACCTTGATATATACTTAAAACTTGCATGTAATAGGGAAAGACTTTCAATTCATTACTTTTGATACGCAATAATAAGAAACTTATTTTAAATCATGTGGAATATGATCGACAGTTTCACCGCAAACTGGAAATTAAAACATGTATTTACCACAAATGTCGACAATGTTAGTAGGCACTTGCTCCGGGGTAACATCTGCTGGTATTGTGATTTCTTCGGCTTTTGGCGGCACATGTTCTGTAAACTCTTCAGTCACTAAAGACAAGATCAGCGAAGTTTTTCCAACTCCAGGCTCTCCCAGCAGCAAGATGCGGACAGTACGAGGTATAGATTCGTAAACCATCGTGTTGCGATGTTTACGTAAGATGCTTAAATTAAAAGAGCATTTTTAATTTATTTGTCCCATTTTAGTTGTGATTCCGAATGGAATATTCGAAATTTTTCTAATTTCCTTCGAAAAAAAGAAATCAAGAACAATTTTTTTTTGAATGAATGATGGATGGGTCACGGAATGATTTGTATGGGAATAAAATTGTTACCATTTGTAAACTAGAACCGAATGAATGATAAATTGAATGGTTGGAAAAGTATTTAGAAAATTAAATTGCATTCTAGAAAATAACATTATTTATTATACTCGCCATAATACTTGCAAAAAAAACTATTTTCTGGTTATTTTTAAGACTACTCCAGTTATATAGATTGTTTTATTTAAATAATCAGTCTCAAATCTCAATAAATGGTCATACTTACTAAAAAATTGAAACAGCTGTTTCAACATAAATGACACAAAAATGCCGAAATGCAAGTGCGTACGCCGTGAATATTGTTTGAATAAACTAATAGAATGTTCCTGAAGTTATAATAATAAATAATTTTAGTACAATGGGTGAACTAAATAAAAAACATACGGATTGGGACACCACAACCAAGGGGTTACGAGAACCTATAAAATCTTTAGAGGTTAGTTGTTTCATTATTTCAGTTTAAGTATGTATTGTGAATTGATTTATGTTTCAGCTATTTAAAACAAAGGTCAATATAGATAATTCGACTTTGGCCTGGGTCAATCTTATTGGGTTTGGTGGGTGAATCTTATGATCGCATGTGAGATTTGCCTCACATTACCCTCAAAGCATTATATTTTATGTCGATATAGAACCTCTGCCTTTACTATCTCCCCTATAATCCTATATTAAATAATGTATAATACTTACTCATGCTACTCTTATCCTGATTTTAGGACAAATGGAAACTAGTGCCTTCATTTCTTCAAGTAAAAGGATTGGTGAAACAGCACATAGATTCATTTAACTATTTTATAAATATTGAAATAAAAAAGATTGTTCAAGCTAATGAAAAAGTGTTTTGTGATTCAGACCCTCTGTTTTATATTAAATACTTAAATGCTTATGTTGGAACACCGGATCTTGAAGAGGGTTACAATGTTACAAAACCAACAACACCACACGAGTGTCGGTTGAGAGACATGACATACTCAGCACCTATCACAGTGGATATAGAATACATTAGAGGCAATCAGCGAGTGATCAAGAATAAACAACTCATAGGAAGGTATTGACTTCATATTGGTTATTGTAAGTGTAACATATGTATGTAACAGATTAATATAAAATATTATATTTTGTTAACTTTATTCCAGAATGCCCTTAATGCTGAGGTCATCAAATTGTGTCTTGACTAACAAGTCTGACTTTGAACTAGCACAATTAAATGAATGTCCACACGACCCTGGTGGCTACTTCATCATCAGAGGTAATATACATAAAACAAATATATACAACATTATATTCTTAAAATAATAAGTAAACATTGTTTTATGCTGAAGTATTTCATCAAATTAACATTAGTTATTTTGTTAATCATTTAATTAGTGTCATTAATTTAATGAATAACTCTGTTTTGTCCTTTACAGGGCAAGAAAAAGTAATATTGATTCAAGAGCAGTTATCAAGAAATAGAATGATTGTAGATGAATTCAAAGGGGCCATACAGTGTCAAGTAACTAGCTCCACACATGAGAAAAAGACGAGAACCAATGTCATTGTGAAAAATGGAAAATATGTGCTCAGACATAATGCACTTTCAGATGTAAATTACATTTTACAAACCAAAATTATTTACATTTTGTATTCAATTTACTTATTGGTGCTAACTATCATTATCATTTATTCTTGTTTTCAGGATATTCCAATAGCAGTCGCATTCAAAGCCATGGGAATCTGCAGTGACCAAGAAATTATACAGTTGATTGGCACTGATGACAACACTGTCAAAAAGATGGCGCCTTGTTTAATGGACTGCCATAATCTAAGAATATTCACACAAAATCAGGCCCTTTCCTACATTGGAAGCAAATTGAAGGTAAAAAGGTAGGTTAAAAATTTGTTATTGTAAAGGTATTTTTAGTGTGTGATGACAAAAGATTTCGAAAGGACTAATTTTACTTTTTCAGGTTTCAGACTGCTAATTCCAAAGCGCGCACCCCCGTTGATGAAGCGCGTGATCTTTTAGCGACTACTATCCTAGCGCATGTTATAGTTGAGAACTACAACTTCTATGTGAAAGCAATCTATCTGGCTATTATGGTCAAAAGGGTGATTGAAGCTGAAAACAATAAAGCAGCAATTGATGATCCTGATTATTACGGAAACAAACGCCTTGAGCTGGCAGGGTCCTTACTGGCTTTGATGTTTGAAGACTTGTTTAAAAGGTTCAACTGGGAACTGAAATCTATCGCCGATAAGATAATACCGAAAGTGAAAGCGGCGCCATTTGATGTAGTCAAACATATGAGGCCAGATCTAATTGCTAATGGACTGTTTGCTGCTATTTCAACTGTAAGTGTTTTAAAACCAAAATTAATTCTTGTAACTATGATGTTTAGTAAACGTTGACTTCTCTCCAGATTCTTACTGTATTTTTTTTCTGTAGGGAAACTGGACAATTAAAAGATTCAAAATGGAAAGGCATGGAGTTACGCAAGTTCTTAGCCGCCTCAGCTATATTTCTGCTTTGGGAATGATGACAAGAGTAAACTCTCAGTTTGAGAAGACTAGAAAAGTATCTGGTCCCCGTTCTTTGCAACCCTCACAGTGGGGCATGTTGTGTCCCTCTGACACTCCTGAAGGAGAGGGATGTGGGTTGGTGAAGAATTTGGCACTTATGACCCACATTACTACTGAATGCTCAGAGGCACCTATAGCAAGGTTAGCTTGCAATGCTGGTGTGGAAGATGTGAGATTGCTGGGAGGAGAGGACATCAATCATCCGTCTGTTTACCTGGTCTTCCTCAATGGTAAGTCTGATATTAAAAAATAATTTGTTAGCTTATGTTAATTAATTCATTTTGTCTAATTTCTACATATACTTTGAATTACTCAGGTAACATACTGGGAGTAACGCGACACTACAAAAAACTAATCAAGGTCTTCCGAATGTTCCGAAGACGTGGACTCATTTCGGCTTTTGTTTCTATTTACCCGAATCATAACCAAAGAACCGTCTACATATGCAGTGACGGGGGCAGGCTTTGCCGCCCTTACATTATCGTTGAGAAAGGCAACCCTCTTGTGCAACAGCATCATATTAATGAGCTAAACAGAGGTATCAGGAAGTTCCAAGACTTTTTGAATGATGGTCTGATAGAATATTTGGATGTAAATGAGGAGAATGACAGTCACATTGCGACTCAAGAGCATGAAATTGAACCATATATGACGACGCATTTGGAGATAGAGCCTTTTACGATCCTTGGAGTGTGCGCTGGTCTGGTGCCGTACCCGCATCACAATCAGAGTCCTAGAAACACATATCAATGTGCTATGGGTAAACAAGCCATGGGTAAGTTCCACTTAATTATGAAACCTTCCTTACAGATTATTTTAATAAATAAGGGATAAACTTGACTAATATAAGTATTTTTAATGTTTTAGGGACAATTGGCTACAACCAGAAGAATAGGATAGACACCTTGATGTACAACCTAGTATATCCTCAGTGTCCAATGGTTAAAACGAAAACAATAGAGTTAACCAATTTTGACAAACTACCTGCGGGACAAAATGCCACTGTTGCTGTGATGAGCTACAGTGGCTATGATATAGAAGATGCTTTGATTTTAAACAGAGCCTCCATCGATCGTGGATATGGGCGATGTCTTGTATACAAAAGCGCAAAAACCACAATGAAGAGATACAGTAATCAAACATCGGACCGAATTTTGGGTCCTTCGAGAGATGCTACAACTGGTAAAATTATAAAAGCACACGATATTCTAGATTCTGATGGAATAGCGGCTCCCGGTGAGATAGTTGAGAACCGACAGGTGTTGATTAACAAGCAAATGCCACCGGCGACGCTAAACCCCGTCCCACAAGGTCAACCTCAGCATATTGAATACAAGGATGTCCCCATTACATACAAAGGGCCTGTGGAATCCTATATTGAAAAAGTAATGGTTTCTTCTAACTCTGAAGATGCTTTCCTCATCAAGATATTGTTGCGTCAAACTAGGGTGCCCGAGATTGGTGACAAGTTCAGCTCTCGTCATGGTCAAAAAGGTGTTACTGGTCTCATCGTACAACAGGAAGACATGCCGTTCAATGATAGGGGAATATGTCCAGATATGATTATGAACCCTCATGGGTTTCCCTCTCGAATGACAGTCGGCAAAACAATTGAACTGTTGGCTGGAAAGGCGGGTTTAATGGAAGGCAAATTCCATTACGGTACGCATATAACATAGCTTATAGCACGTTATTTTTAACTTAAATAGCATAGATAAAGAATATAATTTGAGCGTTTCTGATTTTAGGTACCGCTTTTGGAGGATCGAAAGTTAGAGATGTCTGTAACGAATTAGAAAAGCACGGATACAATTATCACGGGAAAGACATTTTCTACTCAGGATTGACAGGGGAACCTCTGGAGGCTTACATATATTCTGGACCGGTAATTGAATTATGAACGAATTTAATATGATAAAGTAGTTCTGTTAATAAAAAAAACTGAACTGCTCCATTTCAATAAATGACTCGTATTCTCTTGCTAAGATCTGCTTAAAATGTTCCCAGGTGTACTACCAGAAATTAAAGCACATGGTTCAAGACAAGATGCACGCACGCGCTCGCGGGCCCCGCGCCGTGCTGACTCGTCAGCCCACTGAGGGTCGCTCTCGGGACGGGGGGCTCCGACTCGGCGAGATGGAACGTGATTGTCTCATCGGGTACGGAGCAAGGTCAGTTATCAGAGCCAAGGGTGACTTGTTTTTTTAAATATATTTGTTAGCAACTTTACAGAGAATGTTCATATTTGGTTATTCAACATTATTAAGAAAATGTAACTAAATTGGTCAAAGTAGCATAATAATATATTATAAGCTGCCTTTTTCATTTATAAATGTGGCTAATTATGTGTAGTGTTTACTGTCTTTGAAATAAACGTGTATTTTGCTTTGCGAATACCACTCACAAAGATCTCGTTTGGAATCACTGATCTTTTCTTGATAAGTGATGCCGTACATAAATGATTTATTATCAAGTCCATAATTTGGAAAAAAAGACCAATAATAGGTTATTAAAATGAAATGGTGTTTAAAATTTTCCTGTGCCTACAGGTTGCCTGGAAAAAATTACTGCAGCAATAACGCCTGTGTGCCTTTCTGTATGTGATGTCCTAATTTCTGTCTTTTGTGTCCGTTGTGCTCAATAAAGTATATTATTGTTTGGCATTTATCTTATTTTTCATTTTTCTAGCATGTTGCTAATGGAGCGGTTGATGTTAGCGTCGGACGCATTCAGCGCGGACATCTGCGGCTCGTGCGGGCGGCTGGCGTCGCGCGCCTGGTGCCACGCCTGCCGCTCCTCCGCCGCCGTCTCCACTGTCGACATGCCCTACGCGTGCAAGCTGCTCTTCCAAGAACTAGCCTCCATGAACATAGTCCCTAAACTTACTCTAAAGAAGTACTGCTAATAGCAAAAATACATTTTTAAATTAGTAAAAGTTTTGTTTTATTTTTCTACTGCTCCGATTTGTGAAGAGTAAACTCCAGCAAAAATGAAATACCTATAGTCCCTATAGTAGCATGACAGGAGGCCCAATAAGCAGCAAGTATGCTTCTTCTTCTATCGTGTGGATTGTGAGGTGGACTAGCAACCGCATCGAAAATGGTGTCAGGGTTATTACTGAGCCGTCATAGGCCCCTGACGTGACTCATGTAACGACTACGTACTTACATCAGTAATAACCGGGGGGTACGTATCATAATATATAATTTCAAAATACATATGGTTGGAATATATAAAGTTAAAATACCGAAAATCAAAATATATAATGCATCAAAATGTATAAAGTAATTTTGCATAAGTTCTAAATTTCTAAGTTTGAATGCCATAATGGTCGAAACATATAACAAACACAATGCATAATGGTTCCTAAGGCTACGTTTTATAACATTACTTAGCATAATGTTTGTTAAGCCTAAAGATATTTACCCTGTTCTTGTGTAGCATAGTGGTTTTTGGCATATTGGCTTTACCTTTTTTTTATTATAAATAATTTAAAATTATTTTTTTTTTCTATGGAGCTCCGCGTTACGGGCATCCCGACACTGTAGATATAGGTTACGAAGGCTGTATGGCAGGGGGCGAGCAAAGCGAGCCCCCTGCCATATAGCCGAGTGGGTTAGGTTACTTGTGACCATCGAGGCCCGAAGGGCCGAGAGGCGGCGGTGAAGATTTTAGTTTAAGTATTTTATATACTTTGAACTTATACATTGTAAACTTATGCATTATGATATTTATATATAACGTAAGTTATGCATGTTGATGATTATTTCTTCTGACTATTATACTTTTTGATTTTATATATTTTGAACTTATACATTGTAAACTTATAGATTTTAAATTTATGCATTATGATACGTACCCTAACCGGGACCAACGGCTTAACGTGCCTTCGAAGCACGAATCATCCTACTTTTTAGATAAACAGGTGATCAGTCTGTAATGTCCTAACCGAACTAGGGATCACAAAATGATTTCTGTGATTTGTCCCCACCGGGATTCGAACCCGAGACCTCCGGGTCGTGATCACAACGCTCAACCACTGGACCACGGAGGCCGTTACGTGAGCAAGTATGCTAATTATGTAGTAACATAATTATAATCTTACAACAATGATTTACAATGTGTTTAAAGAAAACAATGGTAATTGTATTATAAAAAATACGAATTTTATTTTAGTATTATCATTAAACATTACTGATCAATAAATACATAATTATGCTCTTATATTCTTCAATATTTTCAATGTCGCTTTTGTGAACACGTATATCATCCATAACATTAGCAGTATAAATATGTACGTGAAACCATTATAGGATAACAGTTTGAATATTATGTAGCCAACGGTGATCCAAATCACGAAGGAGTGGGAGCCTAGCTTTCTGAGAGACAGCCTCGGCGGCAGCTCTTGAGTGATGACGTTTTGATGACTGACCACATCTTTCACGTACGTTCGGATGGTGCAAGGTTTCTCAAGAACTTCTCGCGCTATGTATCCCCAAAAACTGTTACTCACGTAGAGGTTTGAAAATTCTTCACGATACTGAAACATGAGAAGTTATTAGACAGTTGTATTCAATAGGGTAGTTTCCAACTAGTCAAATCAGTTACTTTTTATAAGAAAAAAGCACCTGTGGCGTCATAGAAAAACGTGACAAAATTTCGGACTTATTATTACATTTTTCGTTATTCAAATTCATAAACAAGTTAAATAGAAAAAAGAAAACGTTTTTTGTCAATTTTAGATCTGTCTTTATTTAGTAATCAGAATTTCATAATTTATCGTTGACCTACGAAACTACCCAATTAGCAAACTATGACAGAATGTCCAATGTTATGTATAATATAATACGTACAATCTCATTTATCTTGGAGGATATTTGGTAAAGTATCCTGACTAGTATTGTGCTTTCGTACGATGTTATCGGCATCAGATCTGGGTCACCCATGTATCGTACAGCTGTTGGTTTACTGCGGAGCTGTAAAAACGAGCAAACAGATAAATGAACCAAAATGAAATCACATGACAGATATAACCATTCTTCTCTTCTTATCGTGTGGGTTTTGAGGTGGAATACCAACGTCATCAACCCTGGTGTCAGGGTTATTATTGAGCCGCCAAAGGCCCCTGACATGACTCATGTAACGACTACATACTTACACCAGTAAGTAGTAACCAGGACCAACGGTTTAACTTGCCTTTCGAAGCACGGATCATCATAAACATTTAACTCCTTATTCTTACTGCAAAATGACAAACAACGTGCATTTTAGTTCATACATTAAGATAAGAATTTTATTATACCTTGTTGGTTATATTGAGCGGAAAGTTTGTAGAATTTGTAAACGAGGAGTGTTCTAGTGCACTATCTGCCACTACTGGGTCTGGCGGGAGTATAGAACTTTCATTCAGCTGAAAAATAAATCACACGTAATCACCTCCAATAATTTTAGACAAATAAATAATAATAAAGTGCTGGAAAGAGTTGAAGAAAAGAGAACCATATTGAAGACTATAGAGAACCGGAGAGGAAATATGATTGGCCACCTGATACGACACGATTCATTTATAACAAATATTATAGAAGGAAAAATTGAAGGGAAGACAGGAAGGGGTAGACCTAGGATAACATTTATGAAACAAATAAAAGAGAAGGTGCAGGTCGTGTCGTATCGGGAGGTGAAGGTTTTGGCGGGAAGAAGAGAGGAATGGCGGTTACTCCACCGACAAGAGCGCAGCTCTTAAATAGAGAGAGAGAGAAATAATAATGGTTAAGAGTAAGATGTTACCCCAAATATGTTCGTAAAGTAACTAATACAGTTGTTTAGGTAAACGGGAACTTTCTTGCATTCATCCAACAGTATTTCTTCTTCAAATGTATCATTGACCATAAACCAGTGTTTTACGCTACTCCATATCCCTGGAAGCAGATAAAGTTAATATAATGGATAAAAAACGAACGAAATACATTTAAACCCACACACAGAGTGTGGTTAGAGTTGGTAGAACAGAAAGAAGACAACTTATAGTAAAAATATTGGGGAAAAAAGGAGATAACTGTAAAGTTTTGTAATTTATAAGTTGGTTTATTATGCTTTACCTTTATGTTGTTGTCGGAACCTGTTGCAGTATTCTTCAGCAATATTGTCCGCCGCCATTTTGGCTGCAAGTATTTTCTTAACAAACTCCAATGCAAAGAATGTTTTATTTTCGCTCCAAACGGGCTCGTATTCGAAAGTTGTACTCATATTCAGTTCTGATATAGCCTGTTTAGCTATACCCACCCATTTGTGTAGTGGAACACCATTGTATGTGTAGCTATAATTTGTATTCATTATTTTAAACAATATAAAGTTATAAAGTTAGTATGTAACATAGTAAATTTAGCTGTAAGCTCCTCAAAAAAAAAAATAGTAAAATTAAAAGTATAATTTGTTTGCCAAATAAAATTATAAAAATATATTTTTATAAATTTTCGTAAAATAATTTGAATTCATATCATAGTTCTGTAAGCGGACCCTATGAAAACGCTATAACGGTGGGCGATGTTAAACATACCTTTGTTCGAGTGCCGAATTATTGTAACTGGTGTCATGGCTGTGAAGTAATCCTATACCGCCATCTGTCATGGCCCGCTCCAAATTCCACAAAATAGGGACTAAATGTTGCTGAGAAAACACCTGAAATTAAATGTGATGAAATATCAACCTTTGATGAAATACTTTTGTAATTGCTGTGCAGAGATCGCCGATAGCTATGGTGTGCTCTGCCAATCTTGAGCTGAGCTGTTATTTCAAGAACAAAATACTTGGTCTTTGTGTTATTTATTCGCATCATCAGCCCATTAACGTCCCCACTGCTGGGTCACGGGCCTTCCCTGTGGATGGATAGGGAGATCGGGCCTTAAACCATCACGCGGGCCCAGTGCGGATTGATGGTTATTAACGACTGCTAATGCAGCCGGGACCAACGGCTTAACGTGCCTTCCGAAGCACGGCGTTATTTATTATTACGCAATTTTTATTAACAATCAACATAACACTTCTTGGTGGATTATAGTGGGTATAATCTACCAAGGAGGCTCAATAATAAATTGATACAGGCATAATTTAAACTTGTTACCATGTACATTTTTAGTCAGTGGTTTTATAAAGAAAAGAGTAGATTCTCTGTTGTTATTTTTCATAGCGGCAATTGTAAAAAGTTGTTAAACAAATAATAGCGCGTCCTCTTTTACACTTTATAATTTTATAATGAAGGATTCCTGTAGATAACGCCATATCCGGCAAATGTAAAATAAGTCACGTCAAAAAAGAACTTAATGCTGGTAACAGGCATATTTTCATTCTATAATAAACTACTTATATTCTCTACTACTAACTTCGGCTCTACGTGACGCTCTATAAAGCCGAACTTGAAACTATCATCAAGATTACCTCTTTTCAAAGCATGATGCTGTGCATTTTAATCCGCGTACTATACATTAATAATTCCCTATATGTACATCATAAGTATCAGCTCACCTTCCCCAAGCGAAACAACATGACGGCATTCTTGTAGGCAGTGAGGTCCATCCTCATGAAACGGGGCAGCACAAGCTGCAGGATGCAGGTGTATGAGGGGAAGTTCTCCGCTATGAACTGCGTGAAGCTACCGTCCAGCGCGCCGCTGCTGCCCTCCTCCTGGTTGTTGTTGTGTCCTGGGAACCTAGGGTTGGTAAAATTAGGTGAAAAATTTCAATATAATATCCACAATTGGATGCTCACTATTAAGGTTTTATATTTAATATAAGTAGTAGATGCCCCTATGCTTTGTTTGGCAAGGTGTCAAGATATTGAAAAATGACTGAACTTCGTTGATACGAAATGGACCTACTATTTCGTATAGTAGTTGCTGTTAAAGTGGAATAATTTAAAAATAAACAATTACCTGTCTTGGTTAATAGTGTTATCTGTATATCTCCACGGTTGTATAAGACTCAACCACAGTTCCAAGACAAGTCGGAAAGACGCATCTAAAGGCCACGTTTGAACTAGATGCTTAACGTAGTGATATGCGCGTGCGCACATGATCTGCCTCGCGTACTTGCGCAGTGCCGACGCCCGCGCCGCGGGGTCTGCAAGATGCTTCGCTGAATACGAATGGATGTGCTTCACTAGGACTCTGACTGTCCTCACTCTCTCTGGACTTGAACACATGGACTGGTAGCCCCTTTGAAATAACTGAAAAAAGAAAATCATATTATAGACACTTATTAAAGAGGTTGGTTTATGAACACAGACAGACATATATGTTTAGTGTTATAGGTATAGAAACAATAGGTCATCATTTTTAAGTCCAGTAATTTAGTTCGCATTCTAGGTAGGTATATTTTATGACTAGAAGTTTAGTAGGCATATTGTAATGAATTTCAAGGCTTACTTCAACATCTCTAGCACTGAACTGTTCAACACTCATCCAGATATCGATGAACACCTGCAGTACGGTCTCAGAGCGCCACACCTCATTCCTGGACTGTGTTTGAGGAGATGTGTGCTGATTGCTCATGCCACACAGATCCGGTATTAGTAGCAGGGACGGTGTATGTAATGGCCTACAAGAAAGAGAATATTTGTCATAAAGTTGTACTACAGGGTTGTATAATGTATTGTCATCTTTTTTTCTGTTCTTTTTATCTGCAATCTGATGCATTGTTATTGATTTGTTAGAAGTAAAGTAACCAATGTCACTATCTTCCATTATTTTTAGTGCTCAAGAACATCATGGTTGTATTGTCATCTAATGGCGCCGACTACTTGAAGCTTACCTATTAGCTGTTTGTAGTGGGGCAGCCATTGCAACTTTACCCGTGTAGTTGGGTATGTGTGGCACTACAGGAATGTTAGGGTCTGAAGGCAGGAAGTGCATAAGGTAGTCACATGCCAAGGCAAAGTATACACTATTCCAGTTCTCCCATGTACTCTGTTGCTGGTTGTTGTTCACCAGATGTAGTGCAAAGTTGAAGATATAGTAGTCAAATGGATCTGATTTAACCGTCAAGGATTTTATTTGGAGCTAATGTATGTGACCTAATTAGGTATGTGAAAATGTGCAGTAATATGTTCATCATTATTTCTATATGAAGAGAATATAACACTCATCATTAAAGTACAGAGTGACAAAATGCAAAGTCAATACAATAAATTAATTTGGTAGTTGCTATGTGCAAGATCTATGAAAAGGATACTCAATGACAAAGCAACAAAGTTCATTGTCTGTGAATCCATTATGAGCATGTCTGTGTAGAACTGGGGACATCTGCCTCTCTCCAAGCTCATCTGTAAATCCAGCTGCAAATCAAACAATCACAGAATTTTTAACTATAATAGAAAGATATAAGTGATAATTTTCTTACCAAAAGTAATATGAAGTCTGAGAACTGTAAAACATATATTATGCTATGTGTTAGCTATGTAGCTTAAGAATCAGTCATTTACGTAATAAAATGCCAGTATTGTTACAAATTGATATAGGTACTTCAATCAAAATATATTTTTTTATTCTACAAGAGTTAATGTAACTACTATAAACTTACCGGTAAAACATTGAGGGGCAGATCATATTTAAGTTGTTGATCAGACATTAACTTATAGCACAGTCTAAACATTGGACCTTGAGGCTCCAGAAAGGCAATGAGTCCTTCAAACAATTGCCTGTTGCCTTTATTAGCATCACAGGTGATAGTCTTCAGATTCCAGCCATTACTGAATGATGATGCAAATATGTTATTAATTAACTGTGGAAACAGTGCTTGTAACTCCTTAGTGGGACTTGAGTGATCAATGATTTTGGTCAGTTCACATAATTTGTCTTCCCATCTTAGATTGAGGCATGTGTAAAATTTGCTCTGAAATAATGTTGATAATTATTAGGTATGGTAGAGTATAACCTAAGATTGTCGCCGGTACGTAAGGTAATGTTAAATTGAATTCGAAATATATTTGATAATTAAAAGATGCATAATAAGTACTTACCAATATATCTTCTGCCATTTTGTACTTTTTATTATTTCCAGAAACGATATCAAAGACCCTATTCATAGGTTATAATGTACTGGAAGTTAATAGTTTAGAAAAGCGCATAGTTATAAAACATTAACATTGTTAATTTCTTACACCTAATTGAAACTGTAAAAACACAAAAAACCTGCAATAATCATCAAAGAACGTAAACGAAAAGAAGTGAAAAAGACATCCGTTACTAGTAAACAAACGACAAAAGTCAAAAGTTATAGGTTTTGGAACCTTATGAACTATGAACTCTTGGAACTGAAATAAATATTATAAGACTTGGCTTCGGCCTTAATTTTTAAAACAAACTAAGCCATGGCTTCGGCCTTAATTCTGAAATCAAACTAAGAATTGGCTTCGGCCTTAATTTTGTAAAAATACGCCAGACTTGGTTTAAACCTATGAATTTTATAACTAAAAATATATAAATAAATATAACACATGACTTGGCTGTATGGGCTATGATCCCTTTGCCTGTCCTACGGACAAAATAACCAAAAAAAAAAAAAAATGAAATAAATATTAGAATTAATATAACGTTCTTGTGGAATAAATGCGGTGAAAATTGCACAATTTGCCGTACCTACCAAGGTACCTACTCTTACTTATTTATGTTTAAGTACGTAGAGAAATATTTTTCATTATAAATATAATTTTAAATTGGCTTATATTATTAGCAGCCAATGCTACTAAAAATTCAGAAGAAAGACAAACATGACAGTTGCAATTTCTTTGTACGCTACTAGAGCGACAAAATTGTGTAAATAAGATAGCAAAATAAATATGCTAAACTAGTTATTTTTCTTTGCTTCTATTTAATGCTAGAATATAATATTTAAAACGCATTTAATTGTGATAAATAATACACGTGAAATTTAATCAGCGAGGTTGATTTGCGAATTAAATTGTGAATTATAAGAGAAAAATGACTTCCGACTGGTATCAACAAATAGATCGACCCAAGTTCGTGGTTGCTCCTATGGTCGATGCAAGCGAGCTAGCATGGAGACTTCTGTGTCGCAGGCATTGTGCTCAGCTGTGCTACACTCCAATGTTCCACAGTAATGTTTTCACAAAAGATCCTAAATATAGGAAGGAAAACTTAGCTACTTGTGAAGAAGATCGTCCACTAATTGTACAGGTATTTTCAGTATATGGCTGTATCTAAAGTGATAAAAATCAACATGCTCAAAATATTAATTTACATCTTTTTCTGTAATAGTTTTGTGGAAATAATCCTGAGGTGATGGCTACTGCTGCGAAAATGGTAGAAAATTATTGCGATGCAATTGACATAAATCTTGGTTGTCCACAATCTATAGCGAAAAGAGGTCATTATGGATCATTTCTGCAAGATGAATGGGAATTACTCAAAAATATTGGTAAATATTTAACAAAAATGTATTATGTAGGTACCTACCTCTTTAATTTAAGAATAAGAATAAAGTTATTGCCAGTAACAATTTTCTACAACTGTATACAAAAGTATTTGTTCATTGTTTAATTTGAACAACATGAACGGTTATTGGACAGTCTGTGTAAAATTGTAAGTACTGATTTGATAACTCATAATTTTTCTTGACATATATTTATTTTTCAGTTGGTGCTATGTCTAAGGCAGTATCAATTCCAATCACATGTAAAGTGAGAATTTTTGAGAATATAGAGAAGTCAGTCCAGTATGCCCTTATGTTACAAGAGGCTGGTTGCAGACTGTTGACAGTGCATGGAAGGACTAGGGAACAGAAGGGACCACTTACTGGTGTCGCCAGTTGGGAACATATCAGAGCTATTAGGTTTGTTTTTGGTGTTTAGTAAAAATGTAACTTCTTTTCATTATTCATTATTATTAATATGCTTAATATAAAAAAATAATATCTAGTAAAGATTTTCAATAGGTAATATTAAATAAATATAATTCTATTATTTTTTCCTCCAGGAAGGCAGTGTCAATACCAATGTTTGCAAATGGCAACATCCAATGTCTCCAGGATGTGTACAGATGTTTAGAGTTTACACAGGTTGATGGAGTGATGAGTGCTGAGGGAGCGCTCACCAACCCAGCGCTGTTTGAAGGAATTAATCCAGTGACATGGGAAATGGCTGAAGAATATCTGCATTTAGTGGAAAAGTACCCATGTCCAACATCGTACATAAGAGGACATCTATTTAAAATATTTCATAAAATGTAAATATTTATTTTTTAAATATAAAAATACATGCATAATTTGTGGTTCTCACAAGCCACCAGGAAAAACTTGAAGCTAATCTTATTGCATAAGCCTTGATGGATATGGTGCTAGGTTATCAGCCCATCACTCATGTAATCCACCATGTAAAAGGCAATGAATTTCTTAGTTGACATGCTTAGGATGAAAATTTTATTCTAATATAATTTCAGTTTTACATTTGAAGAAAACAACTCCACAAGAGAAGTTCTAGCAACAGCACAAAATCTTAATGACTTTAGGAGAGTCAGTATAGAAATTAAACATAAATATTCTCCATATCATGATGGAAGTATTCACTTTGATGATGATGACAATATTACGCGACAAGGATATAACTTGATTTTGCCTCCATGGCTATGTCAACCATATGTCAGGATATCTCCTGAGGAGCACAACAAAAAAATGGAAAAAATAAGCAATAAACAGGTAAAACATACGAACTTAAACTTTATCATCACAACAGAATAGTTGCATTAATTTATACAAATTTTAATATATATCAGTTTGTTGAAGGACAATGATAATGAAGCTAAGAGGGTTTACGAAGGACCAGATGGTAATATTTTGTCTAGAAAGAAGATGAAAAAGATGCGACGAGTCATGAGGCGGCCACATAAAGCGGACAGCCACGATCGTGGTGGTAGAAATGGCGGAATATGCTCAAGAATCGTATGCCCCAATCCTCTAGTAAGTTTAACAAAACCTTTATTCTATTTACAAAAAATTAGGAAAATGTATCATAAAATATTGTAATTTTTTTAACACATTTGTATTATTTTTAGGGAGGTAAATGTGGTTACCAACTTTGCAAAAAGTGTTGTAAAAGCAAATGTTACGAAGAAGACCTAGATTGCCCAGGACATAGAATATTAGTGCATACAAGGAGAGAAATGGCTAAGAAGTATGCTTCTGAAAACAGAGAGAAGACATAAATATACATGTTGAGTACTATTATTAATTTTAGTAAACAAGTTGTGTATATTTGTACAGTTTTATTATGTCGCCGAAATATATTTTATTCAATAAAACAATAAAATCAATCTTTGGTATTTATTTATACTAAAGTACCTACCTAGTTAGAGTAGGTTAGGTTACCTACAAAAAAAAATGTTCCAAAATAATACATTAGGTATTTATAAATGTGGTTGATATTTTTTTTATAAATAAAATAAACAAATCTTACGAAATACGTAATAGTTTAGTTCTATGACGACCCAAATAGTGTCTCTAAAACATAGAAAAACCTAATTTCCATTTGTTACAGATATCTTCAATCATATCGGTGTCCACCACATTTCACCTTTTCCGTTTATTTTTAGTGATTATATCGATGAGCGGTTGAGATCTGTGTTGTTGAGGAATTGCGAATCTGCCTATCTCGATAGGCCCGTAGGCGGCCCATTGCTGCTGGCACACACCTTCCCTTAAACACGCTGCTCCACTGAGGGGTTTTCATAATTGGTAATTTAAAAGGTGTTAACTATTTAAAATGTAACATTAAATTGTAACTATGATAAATAAATAAAATAACATATTTAATCTTAAATCCGTGATTTCTCACAAGTTGTGATTCTGTCTGCCCCAATAGGAATTACTAGCGTGAATTTACGTACCTACCTATTAGGTATGTTATTTTCGTTGTGAAAATTGTGGCGTGTCCTATCTTGATCACCATTTCAGCAATCTGAAAATTCTTGTATGAGTTCTGATTAGATAGGATACAAAACAAAAATATCTACCTATGTGTCTATTTGTCATTGTAACACAAAACAGATATTTAGGTACACTAAATATCTGCACTAAATAGCTACATAAGATATATCGCTGTTTTTAATAAAATCGCAACGCAATCACTTTATGGAGTGGAATAAAACAGCATTATAGGTAGAACATTTACGTAGATTTTGACCTAAAAACAGATTAGGTAGGTATATTCTCTTTGCTAAAAATATATCGGGTACGTGTAACCATGCCAAGATGTATTGGTATGATTACTACTTATCCTGTGAAATGGGAGAAATACCTAATCTTTGTAGATACCTACATGAACTTTCACTACTGGGGTAGGCAGAACCTTCAATCAAGATCTAATATAAAATATAAGTAGATCGGTCCCCCACTCATATTGTTTACTACTCGTTGTCATAGAAACTTGGTAACAGCCTACCAGCAGGTTAAGATACTTCGTTGTTACAAATTATATTACCTACTTTAGTTTGTTGTTTTACCGTACTTATTGGATGCTGAAAATGCTAAAGTTTTCAGTGTTTTTTGGACAGTGCCTAATCAATTAAATACCAGTGATGAAGTCATCCTGTTGCGCGCGCAATTGTTCGTGGCACCACCCAGGCCACACGACCCACTTCTACCAACAAGTTACAAGTATTCTGCCTAATTTTGTGCCTTGAATTAATTAAGATTTAAAGTTAGAAAATAAATCCAAATGGACAAATTCTGCACGTCTTCGCAGACACCGAGACTCCAACGAAGAATAAACGGCCTGCAACTGCCTCTGAATTATCTACAAATTATCGGCTGGATTGTTTTCCTCGTCACCACCCTGATAAACTTTGTCATTCTAATAGAGATTCAGTTTCATGAACTCAAAGTGGTGTCGATAATCACGTATGTTACCTTGTACGTGTGTCATATCTCGTCTCACGTAACCGCGGCTCTGGTAGACCCGAGCGAAAGGGAACTCCGGAAACTGAAAGTAAATAACGTGCCTGAATTCGATAGGAGTGTCCACGCCCACGTCATCGAGAATGGAAGGTGTCACTTGTGCAACATATACACGAGCAGCAAGAACACTAAGCACTGCAGCTTGTGTAACAAATGCGTTGATCATTTCGATCACCACTGCAAGTGGCTTAATAACTGCGTCGGCCAAAGGAACTATGCAGCGTTCATCACTTGCGTTACTACAGCTCTACTCATATCCCTGTTTACTACAATTTTATGTTTAACGGACGTCGTGCTATTTTTGACGCATCCGAAACAGTTAAGTCCTGTAGCCCAGGACTTCATCAACTGCACTGACATAGATCCAAACATTTATAACAAATATTGTAAAAAATCTATATCTTTTCTAACGTTTTTAATAATATTTGGAGTGAGTGCCTTAGCAATCGCGTGTGCCTTATTGCATTTGTGTTGTTTTCATGTTTATATCTCTTTTTTAGGAGTTTCAACTTACGAATATATTGTTAGAAGTGGAAATACTAAGAAATCCAGTACTGGGCGCAATAAGAATTGTCAATGTTGTGCGATCAGTACGTGTGGACAATTGTGTACGATTAGTAATCGTGCTCAAAAGAGTAAAACATATCAACACGAAGGCGTAGAGGGCATGTCTTTAGATAATAAACCAAATAACGGCACGAAGAAAACAAAAGTTAACATTTCTCAGGAGGGTGAAGACACTAATGTTACTAGTTTGATAAGCGTTTTGATTGCTAATGAATTAGACAGAGCAAAAAAGATATTCTTGTACAACAAGAATAAAGTACATCCTCAAGAAGATAGCATTAGCTAATATTTTTTTTTTTTGTGGTATTGTTTCTATCGCTATTCTTTAGAATTTACACTGTATCATAGTTATAAGTACTTTTAAAGAAGTTGACTTGCAAAAATGATCTCATATACAACATACATAATTAAATAATTTGTAAATACTTATACTGAGTTTTCCTAATTCTACATTATCTGCTCTTTGACTGTTTGCGTAGGTGTTTGGTACGCAAGTCTATAAAAATAAGAATGGAACGTGACGTCAACGCTGTTACGCTAAATAAACAACTCGTCCAATTATTTACTTTATTCCTATACAAGAAACTTAAAAAATTTATCAGCACATGAACAACAAATTAATAAAACACTGAACATAGTAGTTACATTTGACACAACACCCCCAAACATATATATGATATTAATTTATTATTAAATACAGACATCTATTCCCGCTTGCGGCGACGATTCTGTTCCTCCTGAAACCAAAATATTTAAACGAAATTAAGCACTTCAATAAAAATGAACCTCATTTTATTGGATTCTAAAGTAACATAAAGCAAAAAAACTGCACTATGTAATAATGGAATTAGTGAGTATAGTTTGCTCAGTGTTCTATACTGAAACTACGATTATTCTACAATGCATGTGACAAAAAGCAGGTAATCAACCACTTTATGGCAGCCTTCAAATGAATTCAAATGATGGGTGGTTCAATACATTTTTTTTTAATTATTTGTACAAAACAATAAAAATATATAAACTCTAGCTATCCACCTTTTTAGGAACTCTCTGAATCAGAGTCCTTTGCACAATTATTCTGTTTCTTTTGAACCTGCAATGTCAGTGAATGGAAATTTAACATTAAGTATTCAATAATTGTTTATTCTTCTCCCAAAATGTTTATATAAAATGTAGGTATACATTCTAATGAAAGTTTAGCAATGAGCTAAAGGATAACTTCATTAGAAAAAATATAAATTATGGAATACAAATACCTTTTGTGTTAAAATGATGAGCAGTCTTCGGAAAACGCCAATGAAATCAATGAAGAGTTCTAGGGCATGTTGAACAAAGTCCTTGCTGCCCATGCGACGCTTCTCAATGATGAGTTGGGTGTCAAATAGCACAAATCCACACATCAGTACTAGTCCCAAGTAAAGGTGAGCCTGTAATATATTGTTACAATCAAACAATTGGTATTTAAATAGATACTTAAGTGTTAGAATTATACCATAAGCATATTAGGATAGGAAGGTATTTATCAAATATTTGTTTGTATAGCTATTTTTTAACCTTCCTATGTTGTCTTAATTACAATCTCAGTAATTACTTTTCTGCTTTCCCTGGTTGTTTTAATACGTAATTTCCCGATGTTAACTACTATCGACACAGACGGCGGCGTGTATCGGTGTCAGAAGGTGACGTCATTCACAATAGATTCTACTTAAAAAGGACTTTGTACTATATTTTAGAGCTATAAGTGCTACTGTAATGAAACTTAAGTCCATGTATTGATGAATTAACATTTAATATTAACTAAAATTAATTCTTCTATGATACAATTTGACAAATTGTAAACAACATTTTTAATATACTTACTTGGTATAGGAATTGTGACTGCATGAACAAGTTGAAGAGGCTCATGAGGGACATGGATGTGAGCAGAGTGAAGAGTGTGCCACCGAGGAACAGATAGCTGCCACGGTCTGCCAACATGGCCGTGACAGAGAAGCAGACAAACACCACCGTTGTGCCGAGCAGGGCAGTTATTATGATAGATGGGTCAATAATGCTAACATATTCCAGCAGAGGACCCATGCTCATTCCTGAAACCAAATAGATTGATTGTTACCTTCTTAACATACATCTATGATTCAAATATCTACTTCCTTATTTAATACAATAATACAAGGTAAGTAGTTTTTATTAAGCCACATACCTGAAGTGAGACCGAAACCTAATAGGTATCCCAGACGCAGGCTTGTGTTCTTGCCATTGTCAGGTGTAGCAATGAGCATCAACATAAGACCAGCACCAACAATTGCAGAGAGCAATCCTGCTTGGAACCTGGTGAACATGTCTACATACACACCAGCTGAGGCTGATGCGCATGTCATCATCAGTGTACCATAAACATTTTTTAGATGTTGGCGCACCGGAGGCTCCCTGTAACAAATATAAGTACAACTGATTAGTTATCAGTTTAGATTAAGAATGATAGTACTCTAAATTCTAAATATACCCAAGTGGCAAACATAAGAGTACCTATTACTTCAAAGCCTACACCTAACTACTGTTTAGCTAAATTAATGTTTCTCATCAGTCATTATTAAATACGTACAGTTTCAAATCTTTGTTTACACGATTCTTGCATAGTCGTGAGTGTTCTAGAATCGTGTAGAATTGCATTTGCGCGCTTCGTACATAATGATGACCTCGTAAATTAATCAACCTCTACATAATTCTACTTAGCAAATAAGGAAGGCTTTCGTTGTAGGTATGCTCGATTAATTAGTAAAGATTGTTTTTGTAACTAATCAGGTGACCATTACCGAAGCATAAAAATAAATACATAAACCATAGGAATACTCACAGGCGATTCTGAAAACTGTTGATAAAAGTTTGTAGATTTGGAGTCATTTTGAGGATAAATCAGATATTTTCGAAAAGATATCACTTCACTTGCAAAAATTTGAAGTTGCAGTAATAATTTTTTGAAAGAGTAGTTTCACTTTATTCGTCTGATGCAAAATGAGCGCAATGAACGAAACTAACCGAGCCGAGTATCATTATCATTGAGAAAAACCACGTCAGACAATTCGTTCAAAAACCTAGATAAATACTCTGCTGCTATTGGACAATTTAAATTTACAGATATAAAATTAACCAATCAACAGCAAGTTCTTCAACTTTCTAACACTATCTATTGGTTGAAGCGTGGAAATGAAGATGAAGATGTTTTCTTTGTACAAAAAATGAGTATAATTAAATTTAGAGAGAGATGAATCAATTTATTTTGTAGAGCTCTATCCTCTTCAGTTTAATTAACTAAACTACAGTATCGATTTTTTGATATAACATAATTATTGCTACTTGCAACACTGATTGACAAATTAAAAAAAATAAATGTCATGTTGACGTTGACGTTTGTCGTATAACCTAAAAGTTGTGTGAGAAAATGTGATAAACACGTTTATATTATTAAAAAAGAATTTTAATATAGAGCAAAATGGGAAAGAAGACGAAAGTAGGAAAGCAGCGGAAGGATAAATATTACCAATTGGCAAAAGAAACGGGTTAGTTCTTTTAAATTATCACATGACGTTTTTAAAAGTGAGCGTATATTGTGATGTGAAATAAACTCTACGCTTTTTTCAGGTTTCCGTTCAAGAGCCGCCTTTAAATTGATACAATTAAATAGGAAATTCGGATTTTTACAAAAGTCTCGAGTATGTATAGACTTATGCGCCGCCCCTGGTGGCTGGATGCAGGTGGCTCACCAGAACATGCCTGTGTCGAGCGTGGTCATTGGTGTCGATTTGTTCCCAATCAAGTCGGTACCTGGTTGTATTAGTCTTACTGAAGACATCACTACGGAAAAATGTAAAACTGCTATCAAAAAGGAGATTAAAACATGGAAAGCGGATGTGGTACTTAATGATGGTGCTCCAAATGTTGGTCTCAACTGGCTCCACGATGCGTATCAACAGGCGTGTCTTACATTAAGTGCGTTGAAGCTGGCAACGAATTTCCTAAGAGAAGGTGGTTGGTTTGTAACCAAAGTTTTCAGATCAAAAGATTATCATGCATTGTTGTGGGTATTCAAGCAGTTTTTCAAGAAAGTCCATGCAACTAAACCACAAGCTTCTCGTAATGAATCATCTGAAATATTTGTTGTATGTCAGGGCTACATAGCTCCAGATACGATTGATCCAAAACTGCTTGATCCTAAATATGTCTTTGAAGACTTGGAAATTGCTAAGAAGCAACATAATAATCTCATGCACCCTGAAAAGCAGAAGAAAGCCAAAGCTGAGGGTTACAAAGAGAATGATTACACTACTTATCACCCTGTTTCTCTGTCAGAGTTCTTGGGTAAAGAAGATCCATTAGACTTGCTGCAAGGATGCTCACAGGTATATCAAAAATTTTATAAAGTTAATTCATTTATGTATCAAACAGAACTTGCACAATGTTGGAAGATTCAAAGGAGGAACCAGTATTAGCAAATAAATATATAAATTTTAATATTAACTAACTAAATTGTTGTCATTACAGATTATAATAGATGATAAAAGTGTGGCACAACATCCAAAAACAACATTGGAAATAAAGGAATGTTGTAAAGATATTAAAGTACTGGGCAGGAAAGACTTGAAATTATTATTGAGCTGGTTGAAGCAGATGAAGGAATGGAAGACATCACAGGTAAGTTGATTATATCTAGTTTTGATTCAATTTACAATATAGCCCATTATATAATTGATGAAATATGTATTTAACACTGAAATAAACACAAATGTGAATCAATAAGTTATCTTAATATTCAATAATGTTTTAAATAATAAAAAAATATTTGTTCTATTGTAGTGTAGTATGACTACACCATATACAATTCTAAGGTATAGTTTAATTATTCATATTTCAGGAGAAAGTTGATAAAGAAGACAATGAACAGAAGGATTCTGACAAGGATGGCGATGAACCTGAAGAAAAAGATGAAGAAGAAGAAGTTGATGGCCAGATAGTTGAACTGCAGGTATATAATGTGCTTTTATATTGCAGTTAGCATTTCTATATAAAATTATATGAAAAAAAAGCAAGTAATGCAATTATTTGTCTATGAAAGTGAAAAATATTGGAAGTAAGGTACCTTCTTTTTTATAAACAAAGCTGTTATTTAAGCAATAAATTAATATAATTATTTTAGAGAATGCCTAGCTATTTTCAAGTCTCTACACACATTTGGAAGTGGCTCACATAAGTATATTTAATAAGTATTTGCTTCTATGTTTTATATATTGATGCATTATAGGATGAGGAGCGTCGGATGTTGAAACGTAAGAGGAAGCAGCTGAACAAACAGCGGCAGAAGTTGGCGGAGAAGATGAACTTGAAAATGGTGCTGAAGGGAGATGATGGACCAATCATGGAGAGCCACGACATGTTCCGCCTCTCTGATATCAAAAATGCTGAGGTTTGTATTGCTATTAATTAATTATTTCTTACCACTTATGTACCACATTTTATGCAATAAACGAATATTCTATTCTATTCCTTAATGCTAGAGGTACTCAAAGGTATCGCATAATATACATATATGACTCATGTATATAGAAAGAGTATTCTGAATATGAATAAATGTTCATAATAAGCTATTTTTATTGATTTTCAGGAATTAGCAAAAATTGTAGATCAACAACCTGACATTGTAGCGAATGAAAGTGACAACTCTGATGATGAATTGAAAATGAAGAAAAAGTACACCAAGTATGATGTAGAGTCATCTAAACTTGACTCCTCCGGTCTCTACTACAAGGATTCCGACAGTGAACTCGAAATGGAGAGTGATTCTGAACCAGAACAAGAAAAGGAATCATTAGGTAATGAAATGGACAAGAATCTCTTACTTTTGTAACTGTTGTAATTGATGTTTTCTCATGTTCACAAGAAGCGAATAACTAAATTTATTTGCGATCAAACATAATGAATATTTGATAATAAAAATCCAGACTCACAAAATTCCTTATTTTTCTGTAAAGACACTAGTTTTTACCAGAGTTATTACTAGAAATGGAATTGCTGTTTAGCAATTTAGTTTATTTGTTTGTAGCTGTCCTATTTGTTATATGTGCAATAAATAATTATTGTTTGATTGATTGTAAATGACGCAAGCAAAGGGCCATATTCATCAATATCAATATTCAATGTTCTTGATGGTAAGTGACGATGTGTCCGAAAATGCGACATTCTTACCTAGAAAGTGGCTTTTCACTCTTGCCTTGAAGATGCCTAGATTGTACTTATCGGGAAACAGATTCGCGGTAATATTTTAATTATCCGTCTATTTCCAGCTTTCTCCGACTCCGAGAACGAGTCCAAAAAGGTTGATAAAATAACGAAATTAAACACATTAAGGAATGCAAAGTTGACTAAGACTCCATCAATACCGAAGAACAACCCGTTGTTGACTGACTTGGACAACACGGACCCTGTGTCCAGGCGGTCCATGAAAGCTGAGCTGTGGTTCCAGAAGGATTCCTTTAAAGATATTGATGAGGATGATGATGAGGGAGTGGACTTAGACAAATTGGCTGAAAGTTACAAGGAAAAAGGTAGCTTAAGTTTCAAGTCTAAATTACATGATTATGTATTTATTTGAGCAACTTAGGCTCACTTGTTACAATCACTTAAAATATGTTGTTGTATGTCAGAAATCAAAATGTATATATTAGTTATGACTGGTTCACCAACACCTGCATAAAGTGCTTCAGCATGGATGAGTCAGTCTAAAAGAAAATATAAAACTGATGTTGTTTATTTCTGTTTTCTCCAAAATTGTGCCTATTCTTCATATCTTACCAATAGACAACAGCATAGTTTGGATGTGTTATGCTCCATTTGAGGGGAAATGGTTGTACTTAAAGATTTTATCTATCTAACAACTTTCACAAATTTTTCTGGGAAATGACGGTACAATATTTTCTATTTCAGGGAAAAAAGTGAAGGTAGATTTGGAAACATCCGCTAAGAGTGAAACTGGGGCACTGAAAAGAAAGCGGATTGAATCTGAGAGTTCTGACGACTCATCTGACAGCGACTATGACGTTGAAGATAATGTGGCTCCAACTGCGGCTGCGGGCGCTAAAGTCAGTAAAAAAGATGGCTTCGAAGTCGTCCAGCAAGATCCAGGTGGGATTACATTTATAAATATTTTGACAATTGAAATGTGTTTAAGTATTTGACAGTCAAGAAAAACTTAATCCAATTATCAAATAATTTGCTTGGTTGTCAGATAATTCTTCTGCACAATTTCACCGCTTGTTTAGATAAAACAGTCTCTGTTAATTTGTCAGAAAACAATCTGTTGATTAGACATACTTTGGTATATATATTTTTCTACTAATGTTTATAATTATTATCTGCAGATCTAAAAAGGTTAAAGAAGACCTTGAAAATGGACGCGGAGACGCTCGCCCTGGGAACGATGATAGCCACGTCCCGCAAGTTCAAGCGCGACTTGATCGATGACGCCTGGAACCGATACGCGTTCAACGATAAGAACCTGCCCGACTGGTTCGTGGAAGACGAGAAGAAACACATGCAGAAAGAAGTGCCTATACCTGAGGTAGTTATTCTACTTCATAAAAGTTATATTGGAACTAAGTTAATTTACTATTTCTTTGAAGAGAGTCGTGACTCCAAGTACTTATAATATAATTATAACTTATTACTATCTAACATTTATTTATTTTTTATGCAGAAATATACAGAAGAATATAAGAACAGGCTGCAAGACATAAACGCTAGGCCGATCAAAAAAGTTATTGAGGCTAAGGCCAGAAAGAAGAAGCGCATGATAAAGAAAATGGAACGCGCCAAGAAGAAGGTCGAGGCGGTGATGGAGAACTCTGACATGACAGACAGGGAGAAGTCACAACAGATCCGACAAGTGTACAAGAAAGCACAGAGCGACGGTAAGAAGAAAGTAACTTATGTTGTTGCCAAGAAACATACAACTGCCAAACGCATGAAGCGACCGACAGGAGTCAAAGGACATTACAAGGTCGTCGACCCCCGTATGAAGAAAGATCTCCGCGCACAAAAAGCAAAAGAAAAAACTAAGGGACGCGGCAAAAAGGCTCAAAAGACACAGAAAAATAAACCGAAAAGAACGCCTAAGAAGAAAGGGAATAAAGTGAAATGAAAATGTAATTGTTGTTTCTTGTAAGTATAATTAAACTATTCAAATTAAACGTATCTCTTATTGTATTTATGGTCTATATCTGACTTTTCTAACATTGTTTGCTTTGCACTGTCCACAGAAATTACAAAAACATTGCGCAATTTGTAACTACGGAATAGTGCTTGTTTACTTCAACGTATTGCGATGTAGGAATATGTCATGTTCTCGTATGTATTACTATAAACATGAGTGGATGACGAATAATTCGTAAAGACGAAGTTGCTAAAAAAAAGATTTTATATTCATATCACAAAAGTCAAATATTTAATATATTTAATTAGATAAAATAATTTAGTAGATTGCTGCCATAACGACAACGAATGACATTGACAATAATGTTGCGTAAGCCAAGGACGCCTCTGGGCAGTTTTACGATAAAGCGGTATTTTCCATGTGTCGCGTGGTCGTCGGGGGTAGTCACGGTACTCGACATTACGAAGATTATTGTGGAGGGAAGGTCAGGGCCGGCGATATTTGCGTCCACGTGCGTCAGTCGCGGTGGCTGCCAGAGTTCACGGACAGCCACACCATATAAATGATATCA
Source organism: Pectinophora gossypiella (assembly GCF_024362695.1). Classification (NCBI taxonomy): domain Eukaryota; kingdom Metazoa; phylum Arthropoda; class Insecta; order Lepidoptera; family Gelechiidae; genus Pectinophora; species Pectinophora gossypiella. The sequence goes on from NC_065409.1 coordinate 8,612,251, forward strand.
CTTCGTTACGTGGCCTCGCCTCGGTGTCTAATTCTGATTCGCTCTAACTACGCCGTCTGCCTACTAAGTGCTATTGAACGTTTTTGTTGGGAGGTTTCGTGATAATACGAATTCAATTCTAAAGCAGGTTCACGGTCGACGGATAAGACAAGTTTAAAGTATATAAACGAATAGCTGTTCAATTAGGTTCAAATTACAATTATTGCGCCCAGACAGAGCTTTCATAACGGGCTGCAATCTATTTTTGTAGCAAACTGTAATCCGTTCAATCATTTAGGGTTTTGCGTCAGTGGAAGTTTCCTCGTGTTTAGACCTATGACGTCGTTAGCCTGCATCAGAGCGATTCAGTTTAAAATAGGTAGGGAACATCAGAAATTCAGAGAATGGGGGGTGAGTGGGAAGTAGGCAGGGGTGGCAGGGCTGGCAGGCGGGGGCGCCGGCTATATCGAGCTGCGATCACGGCCAAGGCCGCGCCACCGGCAGCGCCCGCTCCCCGCCCGCGCCCGCCGAGCCGCCCCGCACACAAACACAGCATTATATTGCTCCGCGTACATATGCACACAATTTCCCCTCATCAACTTTTACTGCGACTTAGTCCTAAAATTTTTGTTCGACCCAAATCTTGCGAGACGCAGAGTGGCCTGAGTGGGAGAGAGGGTAGTCTGATTGGGGAGGCAAACTTATTTGGAGATTTATTCTATGATCTTTCGGTAGAAATGATTTTCATAAAGAAGGAAAAGTATATATTATTACAACTCCCACTAACATTTTATTCAAGTTTATCGAGGTTTTGATAGACATTAGTTAAATTACTTGGCAACAATTTACGTCACGTGTAAACTTTGTCTAAACAGCTCGTTGGGTAGGTAAGTGGTGGTCCATATTATTCACTGGTTGGTATTTCAATTTGACATTGAACTTGCAATCACTAGAGTATAAACCTGTCCGTCAGTTGTTTGTTATATTAGTACGTAAATCACTTGAGTCACAAAAGTAAAACGGAACATAATTAATTCATTGTGTAGCCGACTGAATAAATATGACCTTGTACAGCAAATTAAGGTTAGCAGTTTGTTGGGAGGCTTATGTATATACAGCAGGAGGGTTCCGAGTGACGTCGGAGGCTCCAGCCGCAGGTAGTGTGCAGGGCGGGGCGGCGGCCGCGGCGTCAGGTTCCTCCCATTCGCTCCAAATGTTTATACCCAAAAAATTATGGATTTTCCAATCTGTTGTAAAAGTAATCCATCATTCCTAGGGCTTCCAGTCATACGTATTTAAATTTAATTTTATGTTCTGACATAGCGCGTCGGGCTAAATTCATAAACGCAAACAGGCTTTTGATGACAAATAGTAAAATGTTACAAATTTCTGTCATAATATATTTATATACTTAAATCCCTGAAAGTTTCAGCAATAGAAATGTATGTAATGGAACGAATAGGAAAATCCCGCGTCGGTGACCTCGGCCTGACAAGGTCGCGGGTTCCATTCCACTCGACCTCACCGCGGCCCTCCCTCGGTAATCTTCCATAATGGACCTCGGTTCCCGATGTATTCCTGATACAAACATACATTAAATAAGTAAAAGCCGTTTTACTTTTGTAAGCATCATTGTCTTTGTACAGCACCATACATATCTACACCTTGTGAGTTGTGACTTGTGACTCACTCTCTCACATTATAAGCCGAAAGATTTGCGTCATACACACGTCATACAAACAACTCTACTACAAGATGAATTGTTTATTAAATATTATCGTAATAACATTGACGTACTATTTATTTTAGTAACGGTAGTCCGTTATTTCCGTGTTTGCATACATCCTAGGTATACTTAGCGTAGGTGCAGTGTAGTGTTTACAATCATATTAAATAGTCCTGCTACTTGCAATGTACTCTCAATCAATCGGAGAGGGTTTCGCTAGATGGAGCATACTCCTTCAATGGCGGAAGTATATGGGCTAGCAGCCAACCCAGTTGCCAATATTTTCTAGCCACCTAAAGGCCACAAACTTCATTTAACGGTTACTGACACAAATTAAAATACGTAAGACAAGAACAAGGCATAAAATAATTATTTTTACCTTCTTTCTTTCTAAATATCTGAAAGCTTTGTTTCCGATGTTCTTGATTAATGTAGATACTTATAATTGCTTTTTTTTGTTATAAAATAAAATCCTGTATCTATCGTTCTTTAGTACATATTATATCTACTTAGGTACCTGACTGAACGTGTAGAGCTGTTTGATAGCTAAGAGAGCCTTACTCGTGTTACGACCCATTTCAAGGAATTATTCTGGGGGGAGAGGGAGTCGGGCGCACTTCTACAGCTACTTAGCTCGGCCATGAGCAACCTCGATGTTATCTCCCTAATCCTGTTTCATAAGGAAAAGTATGAAAAATGAAAACCGCACTAAAGTACCTTTAGTACGATGTTCATCTTGCTACTATTCTCATCCGAGAAAATATTATACCGTAGCTTTAGTTTTATTAAGGTTGCTTCAAATAAAAGTTTTGATAAAGAGTAATGAAGTCGGTATCATTCCGAGGATATATTACGAATTCATTCCATATTTATTTTTATCGTGTCATTCAACGTTTGCGGTGAGTCAGCTAAGGGCGTTGGGTTCGGTATGCCTTTATTCGTGTGCAAGGTGCCCGATGCGGTGACGAGGCCCATCGAGTGGCGGATGGATGGTCGTTCAGGGGACGCCACAAATCGCTGCGCTGCCGCCCCCGCTCAATAAAGTTCGCGAGTTTAATACGAGCGGGTCGGCGAGCGCGGGTGAGCGACCATGTTCACGGCCGCGGCCGCGCGGAAACGACTCGCGACCAAACAACGGCAAACAAAGCGAGCGCCGGCCACGACAGTTACCGCAGGTGAACGACGATTAACCTCTCGGCGAACGGTCGTTAGCCGAAATGGATCTTAAATGGCTTCGCCCGAAGGCGACCGTTCTCGTTACGAATATCTCCCGGACGTTTTACGGCCAGGGAGCGCTAATAAAACCCGTGACGAACTGCCGACGTGTTCCTGCATTGTCCTTTCTTCACTTTATTATTGTTTCAACTCGGGGGTCATCGAGACGAATTTATTAGTTGATGTGCGCACGTGAAGTCGTTGCGGAAAACAATATTAATTGCTTAGGCATTTACGAAGACGATTACGTTTATTAGGTACTGATTGTACTTAGGTACCTATGTGGAAATATTTCCAGACAGAACGTTTTTTTATTGATTCTATAACATGTAATCTAAGTAGGTACCTTTAGTCATTAAGTACAGGGGTGAGTCATGATATCCGTGCACTCTATATGAAGCTATGATATACGTACGTATCTATATATTTCCCGCCTTTTTTAAAGTTTATAATATAAGGTAATCTGTGTGTATACGACTATGGGGACGAGTACTGGCTGGCACTAATCCCACTTTATTTTTGTCAACTATTACTTTCGTATTAGGTACAAGATTGTTCGTTGTAAATCATACACACGAGTTCGGTACGACATCAATATAATAACAAACACCATCACAATTACATATCAGTCACGTTAAACTAATTAAGAACGATCACAAGGGAATTAAGATAAAATATGAACAATAAACTAGAAAAAGCAACACTCCGGTCTAGTCGTTGAGCGCCATATTGTAATTTGACCGACCCCGCGCGGGCGGGGGAAAGGTCCCTTATTGGCCGTGCAATAGGGTAGGCGGGAGATTTGAACTGCCACACCACCCCCCTACGGAGACAATGAACCCCAGGGTAAGTATAAAGGAAGAACCAAAAAGTAGCTTACATGTCAGCCGGGATTTTAAATCGTACTCTGCGACCTGAACGCGTCGTGTAAGGCGGTGCCAGTTGTGCGGGAGCCTTCTGTGAAACAGGTATCGGTGCGGCTGGTGTTGCTGCAGTAGCAGGTGCAGATGCGGGACTCGGCAGCGGCAGATCCGGAACAGCTGTGGCGGGTGCAGGCGGAGCAGGCGAGACTGGAGGTAAGGTGAGTCTATTTGGTGTTGTAAATGGTAGGACGTCATCGGTGTATGCGGGTTTAACACGATCCAAGCTAACCTCAACATTTTTGTTGCCGGTAGCTATGGTGAGTGTTTTATCCTTGCGCGCTATGACCTTATAAGGGCCAAGGTAAGGAGGTCTCAACGACGGGCGTACGGTATCGTCTCGAAGAAAAACGTGCGACGCAGTGTCCAGGTCCTTGGATACAAAGGTAGGTCGTTGACCGTGACGTGAGGTAGGTGTTGGACGTAGCTGGGACATGAAACGTCTTAATTGGGCTGCCAAATTAGTGGTATCTTCCACGCGGTTGTCGGAGGCAGTAGAGTGGGATATAAACTCGCCGGGTAGGCACAACGGTTCGCCGTACACTAACTCGGCTGGGGAGCAATTAAGATCCTCTTTCAGAGCCGCACGCATGCCGAGAAGTACCACAGGAAGAGCTCTGTGCCAGGATTCTTGATGGCACATTAAGGCAGCTTTTAGTTGTCGATGCATTCTTTCTACCAAGCCGTTCGCACACGGGTGATAACTCGTGGTACGGACGCGCTTGATGGAGCAGAGTTGCAGGAGAGCATGGAAGAGGGCCGATTCGAATTGGCGACCCTGATCTGTGGTGACCAGAGCGGGTACGCCATAGCGGGATATCCATTCCCGATGGAAGGTTTCAGCGACTTCTTCTGCGTTCATTGTAACCATAGGCCAGGCTTCCGGCCACCTCGTAAATCTGTCAACAGCGGTCAAACAGTATTGGAATCCCTTGCTGTGAGGCAGCGGTCCAATAATATCCACATGGACATGTCGAAAACGCTGCGATGGGTTAGAAAAAAATCCGAGGGGAGATTGGGTATGTCTGGTGACTTTGGAGCGTTGGCACGCGAGGCAATTGCGAGCCCACGTTCGGCAATCTTTATTCATGCCGGGCCAGACAAAGCGATCAGCTACTAATTTAGTAGAAACTTGCGCGCCAGGATGATGCAGATTATGCAGTTTGTTAAAATAAGCTCGTCGAAAGGAGGGAGTGAGGTAAGGCCGGGGTTTGTTGGTGGACACGTCGCAGTAGATGGAGATGTCGGTACCAGGTACTTTGACCTTCTCCAGTTTAAGTGACGAGTCGGTTCGTGCCTTGTGGAGTTCCTCATCGTTTTCCTGGTCCTCCGAGAGCAGCGTGTAGTCGTCCTCGAGGTGTATGGACTCAACACGGGACATAGCGTCTGCAACAACGTTGTCGGTTCCCTTGATGTGACGAATGTCCGTGGTAAACTGGCTGATGAACGAGAGTTGGTTTAGCTGAACTGGCGGGAGCTTTTCGCGTTTTTGGTGGAAAGCGTAGACCAAAGGTTTGTGATCCGTGTAGATGGTAACATGTTCTACTTCCAGGATATAACGAAAGTGTTGGACGCTCTCGTATACTGCCAGTAGCTCTCGATAATAAGCTGGCCAACCGGTTTGCTTCTCGTTCAGCTTTTTACTAAAAAATGAAAGTGGTTGCCACTGGCCGTCGACATGCTGTTGCAGGCAAGCCCCGATGTGGGTTGACGATGCGTCGGTGAAGAGACCGAGATCAGCGCCGGCGGCAGGATGGACAAGTGTCGTTGCATTGGCAAGATGGTCTTTACATTTTTGAAAGGCTTCCTCTAAATCAGTCGACCAAGGAATCGGCTTTTTTCCTTTTCCTTGAGTTGCCGTAAGGACGTTGATGAGGGGAGCCTGTAGCTCAGCAGCGTTGGGAAGGAAGCGGCGATAGAAATTAACCATTCCTAAAAATCTGCGAAGTCCCTCGACGGTCTTCGGTAAGGGGAAACTCTGCAGAGCTTCGATCCTCTCCGAAGGTGGGGAAATACCTTCCGCGGAAATGCGGTAGCCCAGGAAGGTTACCTCTTTAGCACCCAGTACGCACTTTGAGGAGTTGATCACAACACCGAAGTCTTGCAGGCGCTTGAATAGGATGCGTAGGTGCTCCTGATGCTGGGCAGTATCCCTGGAGTAGACGAGGATGTCGTCGACATATGGGAAACAGAAGTTCATACCCCGAGTGACCTCATCGATGAACCTCTGAAAAGTTTGGCCTGCATTGCGGAGCCCAAAGGTCATAAAAGGAAATTCGAAGAGGCCAAACGGGGTTATGATGGCCGTCTTCGCAATATCCTCGTCCGCAACAGGAATCTGATTATAGGCCTTTACAAGGTCGATGGTACTAAAGACGCGTGATCCAGCGATGTTGTGACCAACGTCCCCAATGTGTCGTACTGGGTAACGATCCGGCACAGTTCGCGCGTTTAATGCGCGGTAATCGCCACAGGGTCGCCATGTGGAGTCTTTTTTGGCCGCTAGATGAAGCGGTGAGGACCATGGACTCTTAGAGGGTCTCGCAGTCGCATTCTTTACCATAGCTTCGAACTCAGACTTAGCAGCGAGTAGTTTCTGGGGTGCGAGCCTACGTGGGCGACTGGAAATGGGGGGACCATCGGTGGTGAGGATGTGGTGAACCGTGGAGTGTGTAACAGATTTCGGTATGCCAGGGGGTCTCGTAATGCTGGGGAATTCCGTTAGGATCTTGGTGAACTGCGAATTAACGTCGTTGACGGCGACAGTTTTAACGCTGGTTTGGCTGGTATTTGCAACCGATGCAGGTGCTGTAAGATTGGTTCTACCGTCAATGAGGCGTTGATTGCGACAGTCAGGGAGCAAGCCGTAGTGGGCTAGGAAATCAGAGCCTATGATAGGAGTGGCTACGTCAGCGATGACGAAATTCCAGGGAAACTCCCGTCGAAGACCTAAATTGAGTCGCAGGGCCAGGTTGCCGTACGTCTTGATACTGCTTCCGTTTGCGGCGCGGACGTCAAAATTGGTCGCATTATAGCGGCCTTTGAGGAAATGGCGAGGAAAGCAGCATATGTCTGAACCGGTATCGATTAAAAATCGATGACGCGATCCGGGGTCAGACACAAACAATCGGCGGCCAGTGTGAGAGCAACCAGTTTCCGCCACTACTAGTTGCTTGTGAAGTTTTCCTGAGACTTCCAACCACATGGGCTTGTACATTTGGTGGCTTTGGATGCGAATTTCTTATGGTACCAACATAATTTGGTGCCTTCCCTAGATGTGGAGTTGGTGCGAGATGTGGCGTTGGAGCGAGATCGGGATCTGGAACGTTGGTGCTCTTTAAAAAGGATATCTACTTTCTTGGTAAGTGCCTCCATACTATTTATCAGCGTAGTGAGGTCAGGAAGGGTGCTGGTATTAGCAGTAGCAGCGTAGACGTTGACTGAAGGGTGTCCCACAGGTGAGTCTGCAATAGCATCTGCTATTTCAGCGACTTTGTCCAGCGGCAGGTCTTTCTGAGCGATGAGTATACGCTGAACTTCGCTGGGTAACCGACGCATCCACAGTTCGCGGAGTATTCCTTCATCCTTCATGGAGCCGGCTAAGGACCGTAGGTGCCGTAGAAAAACTGAGGGTTTTCTATCACCCAGCTGTTCCTCACTGAGGAGCTGACGAATTCTGCGTTCCTTTGAAGTGGAGAGTCGACGTATTAACTCCGTCTTCAGATGTTCATACCTGTCCTTGGCAGGTGGGTTGGATATGATATCTTCCACCTCATCAACTATCCTTGAGTCCAGGACAGAGAGTACATGGCCATACTTGGTAGCGTCCTGAGTAATTCCACAATTTTCAAATTGTGTCTCTGCTTGAGCGAACCAACAAACTGGCTTTTCAGCCCAAAAGGCAGGTAATTTCGCCGTTACTGCATTCACACAAGGCTCGGGGTTGGTTGTAGTAGCGGCTTGCAATGCCGCTAATTGCTGACGCAACTGCTCAAGCTCACTTTTTAGTTCCTCCTCCATATTACAATTTAACACTGAGTATTAATTATAGTAGTAAAATAATAGTAATAGTAGTAATAATTAACACCGTTGTAAAAGACAAAGAGACTAAAGTAAGTGAGATGTAAATGTACACTAAAACACAAGGAAAATGTTTAAACAGAAATCCGAAATATAGTACCAAAATTCACACATAAGCAGTACCTGCAGAACATACACAGTAGTACAACCCTATTCTAAAAACAATAATAAAATATTTAGAGAAACAAACATACATATGTGCTTGTCTTACTAATAATATGGCTCAGTAATATGATATAAACAGTAATATGAGGACAGCAAAAAACCAACAAGAATTTAGAAATAGGTAGTAAAAATAATTATTGGCCGTTAATATGCCCTGTATTATATTATGATATTATTATTGTTATAATATTTATTAATTATGATGAATTAATGAGTTTTATGGTAAACAAGACGTGAGTGAGCAAATGAAATGTTTTAGTTGAAATGTTATAAATCTAAATGTCCAATTAATATAATAATCACTGCAGAACACCAGTATAGTTAAATGTTTGTAAAATAGTTCGATTTGGAAATAACTTCTACTTGCGTGGAGTTCCCGCGGAGCGATGGCAGTACAGGTGAATGACAGTTTGACAACAACTGTCAATGTCGTGAGTGAGATAACTTGAATCACTCAGTTGAATCACTTAGTACTTCACTTCGATCGTAGTCGTTCTTATTGACGGCGCTAGATGTCGCACTATCGTTGTCGAACACTGGTTGAAGAAATTTGAACCAAAGTTTACTGAACTCGGCGGCTGAGATGAACAGGTTTTTACGTGTTCGAGACTTGAATTGAAAACTTCTCTTCTTCAAATCCGTCGTCTTTGAGGGTCACCAATATGGGGACGAGTACTGGCTGGCACTAATCCCACTTTATTTTTGTCAACTATTACTTTCGTATTAGGTACAAGATTGTTCGTTGTAAATCATACACACGAGTTCGGTACGACATCAATATAATAACAAACACCATCACAATTACATATCAGTCACGTTAAACTAATTAAGAACGATCACAAGGGAATTAAGATAAAATATGAACAATAAACTAGAAAAAGCAACACTCCGGTCTAGTCGTTGAGCGCCATATTGTAATTTGACCGACCCCGCGCGGGCGGGGGAAAGGTCCCTTATTGGCCGTGCAATAGGGTAGGCGGGAGATTTGAACTGCCACACGACGTAACTGCGGACATACGTAACGTGGTGAATGACGTGTCGACTGGTCTAGTTGTAGAGGCGTGAACCGTGCGTGCGGCTGTAGAGGTGCGGGTCGACGACCGCCCGACACCCCACTTGCATGCAAGCCTCGCTCCATATTTGACCGATTACTACAACTTCAACGCTATCTCAATGAAATAGTTGCAATTCATGTCAACATTACACAACCAACGCTTTCGAGCACCTCGTGCTTGGTACCACAACCGTGTTCGCGTAAATGGGAGCAACCGTCGACGCTTCAGTTTGGGCGTCGCATTGTCAAGACTTATTGGTGATAGAGATAAAATGATTACAGTAGTCGTGAATGATTTGATATATTTGATTATGTTAATACTTAAGTACATCAGTTTAAATAATCGATTCACACACTAATAAGTATAACCTAACTTAAAGTAACTTTGTATGTCTGTTACCTTTTCACGCATAAACCGCTGCACCGCATTTAGGTGAAAAATAAAGAGATAGTTTTTATGTCGGAAATCACCCCCTAAGGGGATGGAAAAAACGTGTCGCACGTGATAACTAGAAAAGTTTCTAGAAGTTTTTGGCTGATAGGTAGGTTACAAGAGATAGCATAGGTATCTATGTGGTAATAGTAATACTATCCGTTAAATAGGATAGGATTGTGATTTGATAAGAAACATCAATGATTTAGATAATAAATTTGCTTATCAATCTTTAAACATGGCAATATTTTTCCGACATTATTCATCTATCTACATCGATCATCACCGCTTTTTATGATAAGTATTAGTTCGTTGATTCTACTTAAATGAAGAGGTCTTGTAGTTATATTCTATACCTATTATACATTATCATTGACGTGTCTAGGTGTTACAGTTGGGAGTGAAATTTCTAATATTCCCAATATGGAATAAATAAGTAAATTATTACTGTATGAAAGTACGCAATACTACTTACTGGGAATATACGACTATCAGCTTAGACAAATGCCATAGTTATTTATATAGTGGAACAAACAAACAAGTGTAAAATAGGAACATAGTGGAGCGGGCAGTTGTGCGTATTGTGTTGCGCGGTCGTCGACCGAGGCCCTTGACTCGCGCGGGTTCAGCGACACTGCGCCCGCATACCCGCGCCATACACAACCTCATTTATTATACGAATATTTTCTTAATTTTTTCAATGTTGCCACACCGCCAGATTGGTATTCGAAAATAGAAGTTTGCCTGTTCGTATTTTGATTTTCTTGTATTATTTCATTATTATACAGAAATAGGTTTTATTCATTTAATAACGGAATATTTTTTTGTTGCCGCAGTCCTAATCAAAGGACTCCTTTGTTCGATCGGATTTGTTAGATGTAGGTATAGGACTAAGGACTAATCTGGATAAATAGTTCGTCTAGACCACACGCTTAGGTCTAGACGGTTCTCTGATACAGTAAGTAGGTAATTTGGTAAAGCAATAGGTATATTGCTTAATCTAATACTTACGACAGTGGTTTGTGTTTGGTGATTTTCCGATTCCATTATAATGATTTCGTCGAGGTACCTATAAGCGGTTCGTAGAAACTCACGCCAGTAATTCATATTGGGGTGGACTGAGGTTGATGTTTTCTAATCTAATATAATGAACTGTTTAGTAATAAGTGGTAATAAGTAAGTACAGAACATTCTATGTAGGTATGTATTTTCGTCTCTGGGCAAGCACGGAACGTACACACCTACGTTTTAAAAGGTTCTATTATTTATTCAAACCCTTACGACCATATAGCAACATTCGCCTCCTGTTACCTTGCAACAGGAGGCGAATGCAATTTAAGTTCTTGAAGAACCTGACTGTGCGAAAAATTAAGATGATTCCTTGCTTCGAAGGGCATATTAAGCCGTTAGTCCCAGCTATTAGACGTAAAAGAAGCATCTCCGCCAACCCGCAGCGGAGAAGCGTGGTGGAGTATGCTGTATGGAGCATACCCCCCCTTCGGTTGTTTGGAGGTTTGTGCGCAGCAGTGGGAGATATATGGGCTGCTTATGTCATGCAATGTTAGCTGGAGCAGGTCGAAATATGAAAATCTTTTACATTTCCTAATTTATGGGAAACGTAGATAAGTGTCCGGTTAATTTGAACTTACATATATACATAAACTCACGCCTATTTCCCACCGGGCTATGCAGTCTATGGAATTGCATTAACTAACATTTTTTTTTATATAAGTCTTCTTCTACTATCGTGTGGGTTGTGAGGTGGAGTACCAACCTCATCAACCCTGGTCAGGGTTACTATTGAGCCGCCAAAGGCCTCTGACATGGCCATGGCATTTATATAAGTAATAATGTTTAAATACGGATCGACTTAAAATTATGGGCTTAGAAACTAGAACACTTGATTAACGATGTCTATTTATTTAAAGCAACCTCAGAGAGAGATACAGTTTAATCACGACGAGCTGTACGCTAAGTAAAGGTTGTAGGCGTGACCTAGTGCCAATGCGATACACAAACTGACAGAGAAACTCTCGCCATAAAGAGAGAGTTTGTTTAGTAACAACTCTGAATCCATCACCATATTGACGATATAAGGAAATGTTGGGAAAATTATACAGTAACCACGACTTCATTAAATATGTAGGGTAAGTGATGTCGCGTACGTAACCGAATGTGGCCATATGGCTGCGTTGCTGTCGCGTGCGGTCTTCGCATTAAACACCAATGCTTCCTTGAATTTCACGTTTAATAAGATAATGATTTTAAGGATTGCCTCTTTCGCAACCAATCATTACCTTCGGATGATCAGTTGACAAACCACCAGATGGGCATCTTGTTTTACCACAAAAAGTGTTGGTGGTGCGACATGTGGAGCTCGCGGAGATAGTATGCACCGGCGGTGGTGGCGGCAGCTGTGCGCCCGCGCAGACCAGTGAAAGTGGGTTGAATGCGGCGCCATTACTTTCAGTTTCTCTTGCGCGCACGCCCGATCGCGGCTCGTTACAATAAACATCGCATCGCATCCCGTCGATTTCTCGCTTCGCTAAGTTTCACCTTTTCCACTACTATCGCACTGCTGTTGACCCGCGCTCGCCTTAGAAAGTATACATGCTGTTGGTTTTCGCAGTAAATTAGGTTACACGTTGCTGATATGGGTGTTTCGCGGCTAGGCTTCGACGTTAACGAGCCAGCTAATCTATCTTCATTGCGCTAACATGTTCATTGCTTCCTAGTAACCTAACGAGTTGTTTTCCCGAGAATGTTGTCTCTATTTTCACTGTCTCTACTTTCGAGGTATAAGAATCTACCCTACTGTCATCAGCCGGAAATCATCCACTGCTGGACATAAACCTCCCCCAAGCCTACTATTTCACTACAAACTTTGAATTAAGTAATAAAACTTCTTATCGTGTAGATTCTGAGGTGGAATACCAACCTCATCAACCCTGGTGTCAGGGTTATTATTAAGCCGCGAAAGGCATTATTAATAAAACTGTTACACTTCTTATTGATTAAATTAGCAGAGAAATAGTAACTGTTCAACTTTCAAAACCTTAATTAAGTACTTTAAATTTTCACTAGTATCACATCTACGTATCACATGTAGGTAAGTGGTTGGTAACTGGCTCACCTAAATTTCCAAAATATCTCCTGGCATTTTCAATCTCGAAGCTTGGAGATAATTTGGAACTTGACATTAGAAACTCCTGTTTCATAAAAGTGCGTGATTAGCGTGACAGTGAAGAGTGGCCTAGAAAGTGCTTACTTTCGTCGGTTGCGCCCGCGCATATCCGCGCAGTTTGCCTAAAATCCGGTTCACATTTTTTGAGAACGGCGCCGTGGCCCTGGATGGTAATCGTCGAGTGATATATCACCGCAGATGGAAATTATGATAAATTGAATCACGAACACTTGTTCCCACGTTGTTTTACTTTCATCACTGACAGCTCGATTGAATTTTAATATGAAAGTATTAGTAGGATATCGTGTCAAGGTGAAGATTGAGAATTTTATTTATATTTAGATCATAATAATGAGGATACATAAGAAATCTGTGATTTTTCGTGTGAGTTTTCTAAGATTGTCAGCTAGACAATTCGATAAATTGTATAAAGTTTGTTTAATTTGTATTCCTGTGTTATATGTGCCTTTTGTGCAATGCTTCATTGTATATTGTATTGTTTAGTAAGTAGTAGTAAATGGTTAGTACATTATAATTATGTGTTCTGCATCTACAGCCGTTGGTGTCCTGCTAAACAGCAAAGGGGTTGCGTGTCAGCTATTCCAGAAAACGGAATTATAAGGAAATAAAATATTTCTACTTACTTTTTCTTTAAATATTTCAAGTTTGTGGACACGTCCTTAATAAATTAAAATTTTGGACATAAATTTCACACTGGCTATTTCCTATTTTTGCGTACACGATTAATTGCTGGCTTTCAAAGATACTAAACATAGTTAAGCTACATAAAACATACTTAAATTTAAAAAAGGAAAGTTGAATTTGCACGTGCGCATTTAGTTCCTAAAGTATTTATTGCAGAAAGTCGTATGTGTGATTTAGATTTATGAAAGTAGAATTTTAATTTATCATTCATGGACCAATTAAACCATTCCTCGCTACTGTGCTAAATATGGCAATTAAGATACTTACTAGAGTTCTACAAATAGTAAGAAGAAAAGAGGTAATGGATACGCGCTAAGCAGCACGGCAAATTTTCAACACGATGCATCCGAAAAGAAATGAACGAAAATGAAAGTGACCTAGATCCCCTCCCGCGCACCCCGCACGCTTTCTCGCACTTTTTTTAAACCTAATCTGTTTGATACAGTCGAAGAGCGAATGCAATTTCTCCTGCTGCCGCTCTATGTGGAAAACGTAATTCGGCAGTGTGGTGATTAGAAAGGTTTTGGAGAAATTTTCGCTGTGCAAGCAATTGAAAGCAACCTGAAAGGACGTTCTCCGTGACCTACATATGCCTTGCAAGTGTACGCAAACAGAAACACTTAGGAACAATTGAAGATAAGTAAAATGTTGTTGTAATTGAACGAATATTGATCTTTTTTTCAAAGAAATTCTAAAACTTTCGAATAATAGATAAATATGCAGAAAATATCATAAGTAAGCATCACTAATTTTAGAGCCACGCTCTTGTCGGTGTAGCATTCTCCATTCTTGTCTATCAAAGACCAATTCCTTCACCTCGTCATAAGACACGACGTTCGCCTTCTCTTTAATCTGTTCCATGTAAGGTCTTCTTGGTCTTAAGTAATACAAATTCAATTTTGAATGTTTTATCAAAAATTCAAGTCATGTAGAGACTGGTGTTCAGCGAGAAAGTATGAACGGCCGTAACGAGCATATATGGAACAACACAGTGTTAAAAATATGTTCTTACTACAATTAGGCACATTGTAGTTTAGGAAAAACCATTACAGTTACGTAGGCCGCGCTAGAAAGCAGAGCTCGTGTCGCGAGAAAGTACACTCCTTTTATTTTCCAAATTGCATGATTAATGGCGTTCTAGTGACAGCAGAAATTTTAACAATGGAAAAGAAATTTTGTTGTATAAGTAACGAGTAAGTATATCGTTTCCGGGAAGCCATCACAACAGCGCGGATAAGATTTTAGGGGTAGAGATCTGAAACTAAAGCTTTTATATCTGAGCTTTTGTAGTTTATACTCTAGTTACTTACATCAAACACAATATTTGTAAGTTTCTGTTACATATGTTCCGCCATATGAAACTAAGTTTTCTACTTGACTACAAGTGTATTAAAACTTTATAGAGATAGAATGCAGCTTTGTGAAAGTGGGGCAGCAATATTGACTTGTTAATGACACGCACAACGTGGTCTTAGATCAAATAACGATAAGTTATTAATGTAATAAGTATAATGAAAGAAGAAAGCTCTATAAAACGTAAGCAGCCAATGTAATCAACAATGGCACGGGTAGCATTTTTTATTGTTCCTTAATAGGGTCACCGAGTCACATTCGCATTGAAGCGAAATAGTCATCTTACCCAGTTCTATAGACCTTTGAAAAGTTATAGTGCTTTGTCCGAGTTTAGTATAAAAGTTGATATTGTACGAGGGACATAATCGGGCGCGGCGTGTGCCTTCAAATGGAATGAACCGTATTATTTCCCGTTTCGGACAATGTGGGTACGACTGTGTGCCTTCAGCGCAGGCGCGGAGATTCAGAACGGGGTCAACGACCGGCACGTTGCTTACTCGTCGCTTTTAACCTGGACGTAAAGGTGTGTCTACCTATTAGTTGTAGACATGGCATTTCTACATATATGTCAACCTCGAAAAGGATATGATGAGAAGACACATAGGTATTGGCACATTTGATCTGGGGATAACATGATTAAATAGTGTTAGGTACTCTTGGCACACAGTGCCATGTCAATGACCCTAAAATCATGGATTGAGAAGGCGCGTATTTAGTTATTGCTTATTTTCAAGGTAAGCTGTATAAGTAAACAATAATGTTAACCAAGTCTTTCAGTATATGCATAGACCATTTAACATTCCAATGCATGCGAAATTGTTTACATGAAATGAATTTAAATCATTTACTTACAGAGAAAGCAACGCCACTACAGAGTCATACAAATAAAAACAAAGACATACCATAGCGATTTATGTGCATGTTTACAAATGTTAGATTATGAATATTGGGAACGTTCGGGTCAGCCGATAAGATCAATATCCCCATTCACCTCTACAGAAAAATATTACTGATCTAATGTAAATGCACCGGATATACAAAACGTTTTAGATCCAAAAACAAGATTTTGGTACCGTTCACTAATTGCCACTAGACTCTTTCTTGGAGTGTTATTGATTTTTTTCGTGAGATTTTTTTTGTAAATTTTAGACAGCAAAACACAACACAAGTATGAAATGTTATTAGCTCGAGATTCGAGAAGAAACTAGGTTATATTTACAACTTATTTACTAAAAAAGGATAGGCCAGTTTCCAACTAGTCAAAACCCGAAATTACTACGGAATTTGAATGAAAAAGCAACCTGTGACGTCATGGAAAAACATGACAAAATGTCGCACTTCTTATTACATTTTTCGTTATTAACTAAATAAGTTAAATACAAAAGTAAATCGATTTTTGTCACCTTTAGATCTGTCTTTATTTAGTAATCGGAATTTCATAATTTATCTTTGACCTAAGAAACTACTCAATTAAAACTGTACCTAACCTTTATGATTTTCCTTGTTTCGTAAAACACAGCCAGTGTGGGCTTCACTTGCTTCGAACATAGAGCAACACAGACCGGGCTTCAAATGAGTTTCTTGTGGCATTTGTTTCGATTCATTTTAACTACACTGCTACGGTTTTGGTAGTAAGAGACGCTTTGATATATATTTAATTCACTTAAGTACATTATTTTCCTGCAGACTTCTTCTGCAGAGTGTATGGTAGAGTTTGCCGCTCTAGGATTGGCTTGCACAGCCATGAAGGAAAGTGCATTTCTTCGAGGCAATGACGTTATATATCGTCTGAAACAGACGTATAAAGCTAATGATGATGTTTACTCAACTTTTTGTTTAATTAAGTGTCTTATACTCTACCTATTGTATTTTTTCGTATTCTGTTCGGTACCTCGTAACATACCTCACGTCTTATTTCTATCTTTCTTAGATATAAAATTGCAAATATCTATACGTAACCTCACGTCATCTTTCTATCTTTCCTTGATATACAATTACAAATATCTCTAAGTACGTAAATTTGAGTATTTTTGCCATATTTGCTACTTCAGGTTGATGAAAGTGCTCGGGGAAAGTATAGGCTTGATTAGATTTCGTTGCAGAATCTAAAACGCGGTCACTGATTTCATTTACTTCAAAGTAGTTTCTTTCCGAACTTTTTTTTATCATCGATACGTGTCGTCATCAAGATTTCCTTCATCACACAAAAAAGGTATGACGCCAACTATATTGTTATTTTTGTCGTTGACAATTTGTAGGATATTCTGAATTGTTTTTCGTCTTCAATCGTGTGGGTTGTGTGGTGGATTACCAACCCCATCAACTCTGGTGTCAGGGTTGTTTTTGTTGTTGTTGTAAGTTGGCATAAGCACACTATGATGGCTGTTACGCCATAATACATTATAGCATTTCGCTTCATCAATATATTTACTAATCAATACGAAATATGAACAACATAAAGTACAGGTATTTGCTCCTTTAACGTAGTTATTAATTAATACATGACTTGATGAGAGGGACAAATGTCAAAACAAAGTAATTACTTATGGGCTTTAGTAACAAGCTACCGCATACAATACAGTCATATGCCATAAAGTTACCGCTATAAAGTTCACATTTCATTCTTCAAACACTGGATGACGACAAACTCTGTACTTTGTACCTAGCCCCGTTTAATATACTTAAGAGAATATTCAAAACAGCTGTTTTGCTAATAAAAGCCTATAACTTACACATATGGGAAAAATTCAAGGTCCAAATTAAGTTCAGTAATTGGTGATAACTTTGTGGTTTGACATATACCGCATTAGTTATATTACGGTTATTGTAGGTAATTAATACCGCATTTTGTACTTGAAAATATAATAAATTTATTTATTTATTTATTATTGGAAGACGAACAGCTATATATAAAACAGAATATCTGTAGGCACAACTTAGCATTTTGTTATGAAGAAAATACATTTCGCTTTCAATAATAATTAGTTTGATCATGTACGAATGTCACTTATATTGAAGCATGTAGTAGGATTATGAAGTATTAGGATTGATTAATATATACTCCTACGAGACTTTTCAATCTTTGTCGTGGATGCAATATTAAAAAATATGCTTAAATCACAACACAATTTAGTAAATAAATTATTACTTATATTTTTAAAATATTGTGCCTATTTATTACAAATGAGCTCGCGTTGATGTCTTTTGTATCGTTCAGCTTCCATAGTTCGCAGAGTAGGTTAAACTGATGAGGCAATTTTTCATGTAATAAAGATTAGTTACATACACCTAAACGTTTGAAGAATAACATCACGCCCGTAATTTACACTGGGGTCGGCAGATTTTGATAGCGATATTCGTTCCAAAATGTTTATAGCCATTTTCGGTCATTTCTTAAATTCGTATTTTACAATATGTGCCGTATCCTTACAGTAGTAAACATACAGTGCCATATATTACATCTAAGTAGACCAGTTACTAAAGTATTCCTCCTGGTTTAAAATAACGTTGACGTGTCTAAGAGCTATCTGAACAATTTGGCGTGTCGTTTGGCGGAAGAGCGCTGACGGCTAGACGTGACAAGTGGACGCGGAGATGCGACGCACAGGCGCGGTGCGTTCTCTGCGCGTGCGACTAGCGGCCGCATAGATAGTGGGGTCGACGACCGGGGCGACGACCGCTGACGTAACGTTACGCGAATCCCCCCGCCCGCGCACCGCCTCGCTCCGACCTAATTCCTCTAAAGCCACTTGGTTTGTGCATCGCTAATTATACTGCTGTTGCACCGGACTGCCAAACTCGTTCTATTTCTATGTTCGCCGGTTATTTGCGGTGTATGTACGGTAACATCTCGCCTTATTAAGCATTTGGTTGATACGCTATTATTTAAGAACGTTATACACGTGGCATCAATGTCAACAATTGTGTTATTGTAAACCTAACTTCCTATGTTTTTCTTGCTAGAAGGTTATCTCAAGTAGTTGTATGGAATTCTTCCAAATTGACTGGAAGGATCTTTTATTTACTCGTACGATGTTGCTTTGAACAAAGTCGTAGATAGTAGGCATAGGTAGGTTCTATACGTATTATACTTACGTAAACCATCACACACTACTGTAGGTAGTTAGCTCTATTAATAGGTAATTCTAATTATTGTAAGTTCCAGTGGCAATTACACATTTCCGGTACCAAAATAAATGTTTTGCGTGGGTAGTCAATTCGTCTTACGATGGATGTACCTCTAATTAGCCCAATTTTACTTAATTCTTTATTGTTTACTGCCATATATTTACTTAAGTATACAAATAAAAAAGCTTTTCTTTACATTTTCTGCTTGGTTTTCCTTTTCAATGAGCAATACAGATCAAACTGCTTATTATTGAATAGTCTCTCACAGTGAGCTCACAGTCGCCATAGCGTACCATTGTTTATTGTGAGTTGACGCAAGTATGTTTACCAATGTCTCCATTGTACCCTGCTCAATGGGACGATGCTCATCATTGACCAACGACCGACCGCACTGTGGCCTTGCAGAACTTCGGTACCTAGTTATCACTTATGGTTAGGTCTTATGAAAACAATACACAGCTATTCATTCAGTAGATTACAAGTTGGCAGACGTGACAAATCGTTTTGAGTGTTATTATGTTATTATTACATATTACCTGTTTTTATTATTGGTATTTTGTAAAGATTCAAGTGTTGACGTCATCGTCATCAACCGTGTATTCTGAATTTGGTAGACGGCTCCTGACCTAACTTACCTAAATAATTTGAGTAAGTAGGTATATTTTTAGATCTATATTTGCTACTTGATAGTTTTAACAATAAAATATGTCGGACATGGTAGTTTATCATTTAACGATAATTATCCAACAGTTTTTTGTTTACAAAGTAACAATGCGATTTGTTATCTGTGTATTACAAGACCGAAACACGGGCCGTTATAATTGAGCTTCGTGTGACGTCACATATCAGAAAATAAACAAAAACTATCTCTCAGGTTTCAAGTTTATCATTTAACAGTTTCTTTGTTTATTGAAATGTGACGTCACTCGGGAAAATGTCACATGACCAACCGTTTTCGCGCGAAATTTCAAATGATTGAGTAAAGAGTTTCTATTTTAGGAAGCTTTTTCGAGAAAATAAAAATATTTTTAGAGGTATAAAATACGCTTATTTTATTTTATAAACAACGTGTATTTTTTTAAAATTATCCGAAAACTGAAAAATATAGAAATATTATTATTTGCATTTTATTTTTAAAAATCTCTTTAAAGAAACTGTCGAATTTGAAGAAGAATAATTTTCGATAAGAACAAAATCCGTTTTGGACATAAATGTATGAAAACCTATTCCTGTTCCTGTTTTACTGACCTTCAAACTTACATACAGTAGTTATCCTAAGCAGTGACGGTACATATCCCTAAAAGATTCCGCAGCAGTTTTCCTCATACCGTCTCGTAGACAAAGAAGCTCAAGTAGGTATTCTGCGTAGCTATAATCAAATGCGACCTTGCGATGTTGTATCAGACGCTACGTCAGTGCATTATCAAGCAGGTGTATATTGTATAAAAAGTAGCGGTCGAACAATGTCACCCGCCTTCCGGCAGGTCGCGGTGCCCGCTGCGGTCACATTCAACATCAACAAAACATCAATTGAGGAACCCGACGCCCAGACAACCCCTACAGGACCAACTGTAGGTCGTCAAAAGAGCAATCACGTACGTCCATACTTTGAAGAAAATCTACTCGTCAATACACAATCACGTAGTTTGTACATTGATATCAATGAGTCTTTTTTACTTTTCTGTGGGACTGGAAACGCATATGACACATAATGCGTTCCGCTCCTAGTCATGCTCTGCATGTTTTGTAAGATCTCCACTAAAGGCGGTTAATCATAACCATCGTAAGACTATACCAGCCATTTGCGGTTGCAATTTACGATGGTTCTGCCCACCCTGACAGGAGTTGTAGCCGTGAGTTAAGTCGGTGAAGATTACTGGAGCAAATTCTTAGGCGAATAAAGTTAGTTATGCATCAGGTTGGAACAGTTTGGTAATCTCTTCCGTAAAAATCCGGACCTGATCTTACCTCCAGACTGAATACAGACGAGATAAGAGCTAGGGATAAACCGACATTTATCCCTTCATCATGCATCGACATGCTTCCGAAAATTTGATAGGCACGACCTGTCTGTCTGCCCAAACAACCCCTAGACTAAGTTATAATCGTACCTCCTCTATTCAATGGACACTTGTTATTTTAAGAATTTTCTTTTCAACTTCTACTGTATTTTTATTATTATGGTGATTAATAATAATGGTTCGAGTTAGCGAGAGACAGCAAGTTATTATGGCTGATGTAAATTATACCTATTGGGTATACTGAGAAAAAAAGTAATATTGATAACACACTTATCTTATACCTTTTTAAAGTTTATTTTCGTTATAGTTTTCCTCAAGTATAGAACATGGTATGTAAGTATAAAATTTCCCGGGCGGGTTGTTAAGTTATCAGTATCGCTATTTTTAGTAGATAACCTTGCCTTATTTTACGGATACTGGACTTTTCCTCCACATGGTGCCCTCGTACAAACATCATTGACATTTATAACATACATACATACATAAACTGCCTATATACGTCCCACTGATGGGCACAGGCCTCCCCTCAATCAACCGGAGGGGGTATGGAGCATACTCCACCACGCTGCTCCAATGAGGGTTAGTGGAGGTGTTTTTACAGCTAATAGCCGGGACCAACGGCTTAACGTGCCCTCGGAAGCACGGAATAATCTTGCTTTTTCGGACAATCAGGTGATTCAAGCCTGAAAAGTCCTTACCAAACAAAGGACAGTCTCACAAAGTGATTTCGACAATGTCCCCATCGGGAATCGAACCCGGACCTCCAGATCGTGAGCCTAATGCTCTAACATAATGCATTATTAATTCATCGTATTTTAAAATATATTATTATCTTTTGAAAGTATTATCCAGAAGTTCTAGTAAAAAAACGATAATTTAAGTCCTCCACGATCACATCATAAATGTTACTAAATAGTTACAACAACCTCGAGTCTGTAATTAATTATTAATTGACATTGTGTAGATAACTACTGCTTCCTTTAAAATACTGTACTTTACGTAAACAAAACGCGGCCCGGGTTTGCGGCTAGCTAAAAGTCTGCTCATAATGACAATGGTAACTGTTGTGCTCGTCTTTTAAATAAATAAATAA
Source organism: Pectinophora gossypiella (assembly GCF_024362695.1). Lineage (NCBI taxonomy): Eukaryota > Metazoa > Arthropoda > Insecta > Lepidoptera > Gelechiidae > Pectinophora > Pectinophora gossypiella. The sequence goes on from NC_065409.1 coordinate 8,634,307, forward strand.
ATAAATGGTGTTGATTCCAGGGGGGTTAAAAAGGCCACATCAAAGCAAATCAACTAAAAAAGCAATATTGCTATTTGACATTTATTTACGTTACATTTATAACCGCAAATTTCAAATAGCAATATTGCTTTTTTAGATACATTTTTCGATGTGGCCTTTTTAAACCCCCCCACCCCCACCCCCCCAGTTTAACACACCATATCTCTAAAATCATAGTTATCTAAACAAACAAAATAAAAATTGGTAAGTATATAATTGACTACTTAGAATTACATAATTTTCCAATTTGAATGTGAGGTTTTGAGTCCACATGGAAATAGGTATACATATATGCTAAATTAATATGGATTAAGGTATTAGTCTGTTTTTTATCTTATTTGGGAGATACCTACTGATGAAGCTTAAATTATCAAACCACGGAGTGTATACTTCAAAATTAATTTTCTTTCCTACATGTGTATTTTGGTATTTTGTAGTTAAGAATGATGTAGTATGGCCGTAATAAGTGAAGTTTCTAGAATTAAATAAGGTCATATACACGTGTAAGATTAGTGCATTGGGGTGCACGGTTGCACGCGCGACCTTGCAGCGCACGCTCGGCGGCGGCGGCCGGTGCGGTGGCGATGCAACGCGCGCGCTCGCGGAGAAATGCGCTGTTGCGCGCGCGCACTGACGCCTCTTATCAGCGGATGCCGCTTATCGCAAGGTTGCCGCGGCCACGTGTCACCGGCCATTTACCACGACCGTCATTACTTATTTGCAGCACTAACGTCAACACGTATTCAAGGTCGTGCACACTAAAAATAATATATTTTTAAGACAAAAGGTGATCCCGCTCAAGGGTGTTGCGGATTTTATTTTGTTTTTCTCTTATTGTTTATTTTGATAATTCTGCATGCATTTTAAAGAGTTTTTATCCAAAGTTCACTAATTATATAGATATAAAAAATATTTTTAACAAAAGTAGAGAGAGAGAGCATAATCACCTGTGAAACTGAAATATTTAATTTGGGTTACTAATCCATGTCTCCATCAACCCGCAGTGGAGCAGCGTGGTGGAGTATACTCCATACACCCTCCGGTTGATTGAGGGGAGGCCTGTGCCCAGCAGTGAGACGTATATAGGCTGTTTATTTATACTAATCCATGTGCATGTCTCTTATTATTTGTCACATATACACTACATTATTTGTTAGTGGCAATAAATTTATTTTATTCTAATTCTTATCGATATAAATACATCCTTGCATGATCAGTCCCAGTCTACATATATCTGACCTGTTTGTAAGTAAATGTAACATGACAATATTACTTAGATCTAGGCTAGGTAGAGTCAATATTTATCAATAACGCACGTGCTCATGACTGTTCAAAGAGTTCATTTTTAATAATCATTGATAACATTCAATATAAGTAATAATGTAAACTACCTACCTAATTATACCGATAGACAGACAACTCGAGTTGAAAATTGGACTTTATAACAATAATAGAAATAAGCGCTATGTTACCAAGCTTCGAGATTCAATCTTTGTTCATTTCATTCACGTTACTTTTTTATCCATTATATTGACATAAATGAAAGAGTTGAGAATAAAAAAATAAAGAAAGTAGTCTAGATAGGGTACCTAGGTATTTATATGATCGATCAAAAATGCTTCTCACATGATGAATTAGATGTCTTGGTATTGTTGGCAACCTAACAATTTTCCGGCGTGCGTGTAAGTAACAATTGATGCATGTCGTGGAAGCAAGAGTCAGGATAGAAACAAATGGAAGTGCATAGTCTATGCTTACCCCGGTGGGAAATAGGAGTGCGTTTATGTATGTATGTATATTAAACACTTTTTACCCATGTTTTTATTATTATGGCAATAGTTTGAGCTCTAGTACTGTGGAGATTGACTGGGCAAAATACTGTGGAGGCTAACATCCGCACGCGGAAATGGCGGTGGATATAATACCTGTGGAGCACCCGTCCCGACGAGCTCTGACCGGGTGTGCGCGTGGAAAACGCAAAAGGGGCGGCCCAAAGAAACCTGGCGACGTTCGGTTGACCGCGAGTTAAAAACTCTCGTCACGTGGCCTAAAGGTCTATATAACCAAGCCAAAAAATTCAAAAAAAAACACTGCTTCCGTACTTTGACAGATCTAACTCTTACCACTTCAGCTTACCGCGCGTTGTAGCTATTGTAAAATGTTATCTTTACTTATTGAAATATAATCACTAATTGTACTGAAGAAGTCGTTCTGAATAATATGTACGTAAGTATAATATGTATAATACACTTTGGTACCATGTAATTTTTTTGACAAATTGAACTGTAAGTCTCACTAAATGTCAAATAATATATGTTAGTGCGACATAGTCTTAAAGTGGGTACATTATATTGCTCGCTCATGACTGTACACGAACTCGCCCGCATATCCCCTTTACAGTGGGCGCAGTCACAAGTCGTCAAAATCAATTAGCTAAATAATATAAAATATTAAATTATTATGTTTAATTTAATGACAATGAACACAGGCCCAGACATTGAAATAGGCCGTTCAAATGTTAGGTAGTTGGTAACAAACGATAGGTACTACACTAAGTCGCTGCGAGGGCGGGCGCTTGTTACAGACTAAGAAATAGCAACATCATCACTGTTTTACTACAAACAACTCTACTAGCTATTAAATCATATTCTATAATTAAAACCACACTTAAGTATATTTTGCACGTATTTTGCTGACTTTTAGTAGTTTTTTATCTTTATTAATATTCAAGGTAATTTTTTATTACAATTTGTATTGTAAAAAAGGAACATTTACCTAGAGGAGATTACGTATGATAGCTAATAGAGATTTAAACATGTTTATTATTTTTGAATTGCGTTATACAGGTGGCCGTAGCAACTTGATTTTTCTAGGTAATGTCTGTCATAGCACCCCCCAAGAGAAATCTAGAGATTCAACAATGTTATGAAATAGATAAAACATACGTTAGTAATGGCGACGCTGATGTGCTCTAGTCTGTGGCGGGTGAGTGTCGCCACGGTCGTCTCAAGATCAAGGTCGCGCGGCAGACGCGTCGCAAGGTCACCCGCGCCCGCGCCCGCTCCCGCCCCGCGCCGCTCCGCCCGCGGCTCTCGACGTGCGCGCAAATATTTGCGACCGTCCGTCGTCTGTCCTCCGCGACCGATATGCCGAGGTCAACTCAACCCGACTACCGACAAGACCTTGAAGTAATATTACCCGACCTCCCGCCATGAAAGATGAGCCTGTTATGCTGAATAGGAATTTCATATCCGTCACTCAGAATTGTCGGAATCAATTGTAATAAAGATATCAACTTATGAATATGGGCCTTGGGAGTAGTACCTACATACATATATGTAATTTGAGAATGTTAGGTAGGTTAACACCCTCCCGGTGGTAAATGCGAGCGAGACTCAGTTCACGCGCTCTCTCGCTTACTCATTAGCGGCTTGTCTTACAGTGCTCAATACGAATGAGGGACTTTCCAGGCTACGTTTCATGAAAAACATATAGATGGCGCTGTAGAGATTTCACGTGATAATTACCTATTTTCTCATTTGTCGGGTAATTACATAATTATTCAAAAATATATATAATATAATGGCAGTTTTTTAGAATTGATATTTAGGTCAGATATGTATACAATTATGTATTGTAAGCGAGCAGCTCGGTGGCGCAGCGGTAAACGTGCTCGGTCTGCGATTGTTGAAGTTAAGTAACTTTCGCAAAGGCCGGTCATAGCATCCTATGGGTGACCACAAAAAAAAACGTTTTCATTTCGAGCTCCTCCGTGCTTCGGAAGGCACGTTAAGCCGTTGGTCCCGGCTGCATTAGCAGTCGTTAATAACCACCAATCCGCACTGGGCCCGCGTGGTGGTTTAAGGCCCGATCTCCCTATCCATCCATAGGGAACGCCCGTGCCCCAGCAGTGAGGACGTTAATGGGCTGATGATGATGATGATGTATACAATTAGGTTGCTACCTACATTGCTTCTCTTTATTTTGGGTGGAAGATGTGTTGTGCCTGGGTGTAATAACAAGGGTACCATTCATACCCGTTTATTCATTTAATTTATACAATGATAAAATATGCATATGTCTGTATACATGAAATTAGAAGGTTAAACGAAGGCAACACTGAACAGCGCCATCTATTTTTTTTGGGGAACGTATCCTGGATAGTAACCTTTCTACGTAATCACATCACATCACATTATTCTTTATTTTATGGTTAGAGTGTGGTGGGGAATATTTTTTTTTTTATCTAACTACCTAGTTACCCTATCTCCTTTAGGGTGCTACCAGACCAATCGATCGATCATTGATCGACGGCATCATATTGGGAATTTTATTCATGTTTTATTAGGAATCATGCTAGCCCAGTGGGAAGAACGCTTGACTCTCAATGTAAGGTAGCAGCTTCGATTGCAGCACGGGCCCAAAGCATGATTATCGAAATTATTTTTAAATTCATGTTTGGATCATAAGTACTTAAATGATTTTCACGTGCTCTGGCGGTGAAGGATACAATTGTGAGGACGCTTACATTCCCGACAGTTGATTTTCGGAGTTATGTAACCTAACCGGAATTGGTCGTTTCTGAAATCTTCAGTTAAGTAAGTGGACTCCGTGAAAACGGGATACAGCTAAGGATCTCCCTAGCGTTTTCGCGGAGTCATCATCATCTGTGACAATTGACCCACCTAAGTCCTATCGATTATCCTCTGATTCTTATAAAATTATTAGGTAAGGTCATTTTATGCAAATGCATCGTATAATTAAGTGACTTAATCAATTAAGCACCTGGCATCGTCTTATATTTTATATACTTACATATTCAAATCTGACGAGACAATTTATATACAAAATTAATTATGTTATTTTTAATATATTTTATTTTAGAACAGTATACGCATAATAATGAAATGTAAAATCACGGAGATGATTGAAATTATGAAAGGAATTGCAGAGACATGGTTATACATTGAAGTTTTATATCACACAAGTTTTATCTCCTATAAATATCTGAAATGTATGATGTATTTAATAATTTCTGGTCAAATGCCAGACCTCGTGATGTAAGTTTATTCTCTGTGAAAGACATATCTGTAGAACTAATAGATATGTAATAAATACACGTATGTCTAGGTAGACAAGAATCGTATCTACGCTTCTTGTTTTCGCATATATATGTATTAATGGAGTTTTTCTGACTGGACGACTTAATATATAGATTACACCTACACGCTACGCTTTAGAAGGTAGGTACGTTCAGCTAGAAATTAGTTTCATGTACATTTAGGGTAAAAAAGATAATATTTAATTGTTTTATTTTTGTTGTATCTCTGTGTAATGATGTTGCTTTTTCCCGATTTCTCGGCTCTGTGTATAGCAACCAAGCAGAGGGGAAACTTAAACTTATGACTCTTTGAACTTTTTTAAACTTATAAATGTATGTTAGCAATTTATGTAAATTAGAACTAAATGTTTGCAAAAAGACAAAATATTTTAGAATTGCTTTTTGCGTTGATACTTATAAATTACGTTGATAATGATATTATCTTTCAGTGCTCTGAGATGTACTAGATATGTATATTCACGAAATATACTATGTAGGTATGATATAGGTAGTCATTACGTACAATAATGTAAATGACCAATTTGAATCCTGTATAAATTCGTCATTTGAAGGTACTATGTTAAATATTATAAATTATAACCTACGTTATATATAAGAGCAGTAAAATGTAGGTGTATTAATTAAATTAAGATTATGTGTATTTCCGAGAATTAAGTGACAACGCGGTATACCTAGCTGACTTCCAACTCAGATCATTTTGAATTCAGCTCTTTGTTTACACAAATGTTCTCGTGTAAGAACACCGTTCATTATTCACAAGGATTTTGTATGAAAAACAATGAGTGTCCATAGGTAAAGGTCACGTACAAATAATTGAATCCATTCACTAATAGATACTCGCCTTGATTTGCGTGAAATGTTATTTGATCGAATGTTAATTGTGAATTATGTACTTATGTAATTAATTATATACATAACACGTGGCGTTTCTGTTATTGTCGTCATTTGTATGCGATTTATCTCTCCTATAATTCGCTAGGCACATATTGATTGGATTTTATTTAAATACAATCTTTACTTACAATCTATATATATATATATATATATATATATATTGAAAAACTGGATATATATATATATATATGTTTTTTTTATATATATATAGTTTTTCAACCTGGAAATAGAGCTAGAATAGCTCTGAGTGCTTATGAGTGTTAAAGCAAACAATAACGTCGTCCTACATAATCAGCCGTGACCTATTAATCAGTTCATGTAACTTGTGGAGACGAATGCAAGTTCAGCGTCGCGAAAGCGGCCTCGGATTGGACCAGTTCTGTCCGAAATATTATATTTCTTCCAAGTTTTATCATGTTTGGAAGCTGTGGCCACATTGTCTTGTCGAAGTGATCCCGGGGTCGTGCTGGTGGTCTCAAATCGGGGCCAAGGTCTCTATGAATTATGGAGTATATGGTATTATTCGAGCGATGTATGTCAGCGCTCTGGTTTCGCGGCCGAAACGTTAATAATAGCGGCTGAAGGTCCCATTCGACACAGGAGGTCACCTCTCCCAAGAGTCGTTTCCGGATTTTTGGTTGTAACTAATTTAATGTTGAGGTTGTAACATTAGATATTGTTTCGCTTCCGACTGGCATTGGTTGCCAATGTAAAGTAAGAAGGTAAAATAGTTTGTTTGGCTGCAATAAATTTTAAATGTTGATTTATCGTCTTTGTAGTTTCGTCATAATTTATAATTTACAGTAAAAGAAAAAAGCATAGAACCGCAAAAGCTGTTTCGGGTTCTAGATTAATGTAGACTTATTTCAGGAAATTAACGACAAAAAAATGAAGCGCCCTACATTCAACGGCTATTTAATTTGTTAGCAAGCAATTGTTCAAGAACAGTGGCAAACTAGGACATATTCGTAGGAAAGGCGGGCGAGCTCGCCGCGCAGCCGGCAGTCGACTACCGAATGAGGTTAGTGGAACGCGAGGCATTACACTTGACCTCTTTCCGCCGAGTCCTTACCTCCGCCAGACCTTCACACTTTTTACAACGCTTTTACGAGCTAGGTCGGGCCAATTAAGCTTCGTCGAACGGTCGTAGTAACAATGACGCCCCCGTTCCGCGGCAGATGCAAGAGGCGGCCCTACGCGCCGCTGCCGCACACTTGACACACATTCCACTCTCAATGTCTCTCGTGTGTACATTTTGTTTTTGATGACCAACGGCCATGTAATCCTTATCAGAGGTTACCGTATCGATCAACTACTAAAAATAATAATGTTACCTACCTATGCACAGTAGTCTTGACATTTGAGTAAAGCGAAGTTTGCGTCCTCAAAAAATATGATCGAAGGAGACACTATATGAGTTTTGAAGTTTTATAGGTAGGTAAGTATAATTTGTCATAGTTTTAATTTGTCAGCGGATAATGGCTCGGTTTTAGCCGACAACTTTTGTAAATATATGGATATGAATGGACACGAATACATATGACACATCGGTTCCTAGCAAACAAGGTCAGGGTGACCTTGTGGTAAATCGTATTTTTATTATTATTATTTTTGCTGCAATAAGAACACAAAGACAAACAAGGAAGTGGTCGGCAGTTCTGCGATTACTTCAACTATGTAGATTGTAGTGTTTATACATGGTCTTTGTTCAGGGTTACTGTCCACATGCCTACGTCAGATGTTTACGAGAACCTAGGAAACGGATCACAGTTTCATATATTATATACTAAGATAATACTTTTTTTAACACAGAATTTGACGGTTGTAATCCAAACTTTGGTTCTTTCAATGTTACCAGTTATAAATAATCCAATAAACAAATTAAGAGCTACCTATTGAGTTTTAGAAAGACTAAGGAGCTACTTTCTTTGTGCCTAGACTTTCAATTGAACTTCGTATATTCAATATGTCGTTTTATCTTGTTCTTTTAACTCTCAAAAGATTTTCATATACGTATGTTCAAAAATCCTTTTCTCTTTGTTATTCAGTAGAAAAATGAATTAGAGCGCGACTAGAGTTGGACCTAATACCGACATTCCCGTTAGTGTTCAAGATTGGAATACCAGCGAACAATAGTGTTGTAAACTGGATGAGTCAATCAACGGCAGATGTTTTTATAGTTACGCACTGATAGCATATGGGTGGAGTGAGTAACACTACCTACACCGATCCTGTTTGACCTATATTTAAAAACATTTCACAGGAAACACCGCTTTGGTACAATAACATATTTACACAACACTCCAAATTTGAAAAGCGTAAAAAAGTAAGTCAGTATTATGAAACCGCATTATATTTACTTTACTGGAAAATATATGGGTCATCAGATAAGTATCTATTTATTTTGGTCTTTTCTATGATTTCACAACAATGACGGCAAAGAAATAATTCCAAGTAAGAACGCTACAATAAATAATGTATCGTTTGCAAGCAAACAAACGGGCTTTATGTCAGTTGCAAATGATACGTCAGAGCGGTTTCAGCAAAATAAAACTGTTCAAAGTTCCTAGAAAGTCGACAAGGTGGTTGCCAATGTCAACCGTCCAAATAACACGCGTAACTTTTCTTGAACAATGTTGTGGGTAGCAACTGCCGATGTCTTCACGGGCGAGGACACCAGTCTATTACTGAGCTTCCTCCAGTATCGAGGTGAAACATGCTCCATCACACTCTAGGGGCTTCCACTGAGCGATAATGAAATGAGATTTGCATCTGAAAATAGTTTTGTTATGAGGAAATGCAAACACTATGGAGACGCAGAGTGTTATCATATCACTGTCAAATATCACAATAGAATATATTTTGAAGCTTTTTGTAGATAGAGAGAATGCAACGCTACTGCCTACGCTTACTTCACACACACACCTCCTTTTTCGGACGCCAATATATTTTTTAATGCCACTTATTGTCTTTTTTTCTATACCAATCTAGAAGTATCTATTTGTCAATGCCCATATCTGGCAGCCATATATCAAGCAGGGTAAGATGCACGTATTAAATACTTTCCTTTTTTCTCTTATAAGCATTTATTTATTCTTCATGAGTTCGCTTCCAGTTATTAGCTACCCATGCAATTTTCCGTAGATACCAGCTATCCAGAGGTACATAAACAGAGTATAAATGTTTGTAAGGTACTCCTTACAAGCGGAATAAGTATATTACGATAAGCAGTAGTAAATAAGTCGGTAAAAGGCAACAAGTGGTAGCAGTTCGCTGCTGTCCGCTCTATCGTTCAAGATTAAGGTCGTTCGATCTGGCGCCACCGCCGCGCGTCGCATCGGGAGCATTATACTATTAGCCACCCACCCGGTATTTGCCATTATTATCACTTACTTACCTACTTGTCTTGTTTGACGGTCAACTTATGATACCTACGTAATGTGGGCTGTATGGTCCTCAGATCTTTGCCTGCTTTATATAAGGCGAATTAAACAACAACATTGTCATAGATGAAGCAGAAACAATAATCGAGTGACATCTGTGATATGACACAAAACCATAGGAAAACATCATACTAAGATATCCCACACGTAATAAATTACTATTAGGTTTACACATTTCTTCACAGTCTTGTGGGACCGTTCAGAAACATAATATAAGCTCATGACTATATCCTAATAGGGTATTTGACTGGGCCAAAGATAAATTATAAAATGCTTATCTAGAAAAAAAGCCAGTGTAAGATGATCAAAAATCAATCTCATTCTACTTTCCGATTTATTTTCGAATTTTATTTATGAATTAATTAACAATGAGTACGACGTTTGACCGCTTTTATTGATGACGTCACAGGACAGTATTCCCATACAAACTGCAAAGACATCTGTCATTTTGACGTTTCGTAAAAAGTATCTCATTTGACTAGGATGTCAAGTAGCCTATTGGGGTAGTGAAAGGCGCATCCATCGCAAAATGAACTACTAAGTACTTAAGTACCCACGCCTCATGGAGCTTTCTGTTAGACCCACGTTATAGGTGTGGTAATGGTAAGGTGGTAGTAAAACACGAAATAATAATAAGGAAATCATAAGCAGACAATATTTGCATCATGACAGATATGTTCCGCGTATCACTGTGTGATCAAGATAAAGGTCACTTCACGGCGCCATTTTACCACTACAGTTTAGTGCTTGTTTATTGCGTTTTATATTAGTCATACGTCATGTCTATTGTAGGCTACAAACAAAGCTCTCAATTCGCCATTTTACCCGACTGCGCCAGAACGAAGGTTATTGATAGAGGAACTCTCTATACTTCTTAAAAAGTTCTTTTTTGCGATTTATTTTTCCATGAATATCATTACTAAGAGCTTACATTATAACATAACATAAGCTCACGACTATATCCCAATGGGGGTAGTCAGGGGTGCATGCATCGCAAGATGAACCAAGCACCCACAGCTTACCGAGTTTATTGTTATATCAATGTGATAGGTGGTGAGCCGTATCGCCGTCTATAATGGACGAGCCAGCCGCGTGGCTGTGAGCTTACACAGCCACTATTTCTTGAAACGCTTATGCCTTGATCACACATACCGAGTGTGTGATCAAGGCATAACCGAGCGGTCGGCCGAGTACTCGGTGTGTATGAACATTACGACGAGTGCACGGTCGAGCACTCGGCTGACTTACTTGGCGAGATAGCTACTCGAACCCTGCTCTATTTGCTAGGCCCGCGCTTCCCCGCACTGTCTCGCCCTTCCACTGAATAGGTGTCATCAAGCTATTAGAAAATATGTTTTAAATTAGAAATATAACAAGGAATGTGTGTTTCGTTTGGGATCATATGATACATGACTGTATGTACGTGATCCTATTAACATATTGTATCTGTTATCTACATCTCTCTCTATCGTTCAAGTTTAAGGTCGCTTGATGTAGCATGTGTTTAATTTATATCATTTATTAATCATATTACTATTTTAATTAAATAATATATTCATTTTCCTTCTATAATATCTTAATAACAAACACGATGCATAGTATTTGTGTGAGCAGATCGTGTCCAAATAGAAACAGATTTGATAGAATTTATTTATGTGCCGCAACAGTACCAAACTGTTCATCACCAGGTGATACATTTCTCTGGTTGAAGTTCAGTCTCATTGCTCAGGACAATATTATTATCTCCACTCCAACACTACTCTATTAAACTACGTATATTATGAACGACCTCTGTGGTCCAGTGGTTGAGCGTTGGGCTCACGATCCGCAGGTCCTGGCTTTGTATCCCGGTGGGGACATATCACAAAAATTACTTTGTGATCCCTAGTTTGGTTAGGACATTACAGGCTGATCACCTGATTGTCCGAAAGTAAGGTGATCCGTGCTTCGGAAGGCACGTTAAGCCGTTGGTCCCGGACACTACTTACTGATGTAAGTGAGTAATCGTTACATGAGCCATGTCAGGGGCCCTTGGCGGCTTAATAATAACCTTGACACCAGGGTTGATGAGGTTGGTAATCCACCTCACAACCCACACGATAGAAGAAGAGAAGAAGATGAATAACATTTAAAGTAAGCCCAATGCTGGATACAGGGGCCCCCTGAATCAAGCAGAGGGGTTATGGAGCATACTCCATCACACTGCTGTACTGCGGGCTAATGGAGAAGCTAGGTATATAAGAAAAGAAGGAAATGTTCAAACAAAACGTGTGTCGTAAGGCAACAAGTTGTTGATAGCGGAGGGTGGCGTAACAGACCGTTTATCGTTCAAGATTAAGGTCATCTGATCTAACGGCCCTCAACACGCGCGTGTTTATACTAAACAACAGTTTATTCACAAATAAATTATGTATGTATATCATTATAGTGACAACGAACACACAAAAAAAATACGTTACCAACAAATATGTACACGCTAATAAGCTAAATGGACTTTAGTATAAGATAAATACTTACTTATTTATATGCTATAAATACCTAAAGAATAATATAAATAGGCACTTCGTTAAAATGATAGGTCTAATTATAATAGAATTTCAGACCTAAATGATGGAGTAGGTTACCTTATACAGTCATGAGCAATATAATGTACCCACTTTAGGACTCTGTCGCACTAACATATTTGACATTTAGTGAAACTTACAGTTTAATTTGTCAAAAAAGTTAATGTGACATGGTACCAAAGTGTATACATATTAATGCTCGTGACCGTTCACGTTATACTGGTGAATGGAATGTTCCATAATTAAAATATTAGTTTATCTTTTTCTTTTTAAATCACACAGGCGCTATACCAACTACACGTGTTATTTGTATGAGTACTATTAATGTTAACTAATTGTATGTAAATATCTTTGATGTAAGTTATCAGTGAAGGAAATAAGAATGTAAACAGATAGATAGTGACTTCCTTATAATTCATTACATGGAATAGGTACCTACGTGATTGATAATAGACATAAGTACATTATATATTGAGAAAGTGATTTGTTTAAAACACAAAACTAGATGTTTTAAAAGTCCACCGGTCTATTTACCGCTCATTATCAGAAAATGTATTCTACTAGATGCTTGTCTCAATACCCTGAGCAGGAGGTATGGAATTGTAACAACATTCTAAGGCACAAAAAAGTACCTAGTAGGAATAAGTTTTTGTAACTATTAATGAGTGCCTAATTACGTATATTATGCAAACGCCAACTAAAATATATGATTCTTAAGGTAGTATCACGTTTTGTTATGGCTCTTCATGTGCAAGAAGAATATAGTGTGCATGGTTTTGTAACTGCCCCGGTGTTTTATAAGCAAAAGACCCTAGAAAGTGCCTCCCCCAAGACTATTTGTACTATTTACACTACTTTTTTTTTATTCGCTCAACCTTTACACACAAAATAAAATAGTATTATATTAAGATGAGTAAAAGTAAGGTAAGACGGAGAAAGCATGATACTTACCATAGTCTATTACTATCTACTCGAAATGCAATGACGGATTCCAGGCTACGTTTCTCAAAAACAATATAGATGGCGTTGTACAGATTTTCCTTCCTTTAACCTTCTAATTTCATGGATAACAGACATATTCATCTTTTATCTTTGTTTTTAGGCATAAATGGTGACCATTTTTATGACACCAAGGCACAATTCCGTCTTCTACCCATTATTATTCTGATCAAAATAAAGAGAAGCAATATGTTTTTTATTGTTTTGACGTGACTTATTGTAGATTTGCCGCAGATGGCATTAACTACTTGGCCGGACAAATGGGGAGCGCTGAAGGCTCTCACCCGGTACAACGTTTAAGACAACAGGCCTGAGGCTGCCCAGTTGGGCGCGAACCTCAGCTCAGGGCGTCGTCTGAGAGGAAAAATATTTGAAAGAATTAATCGACCCTAGTGGATCGATAGCGATAAGCGCTGAATGAGGGAAATCGTCGACCACGCTGGTGGGGTCGGTATCGGGGCCCAGAAGCAATAATAGTTTGCCTGAGAACATCCGTCTAGAACCAAATAAAAGTAAATATAAAAAATTACTTAAACAACACCTTCTAGACTCGTGTCCTAGCTAACTTATTATTCCTAGTTAACTTATGTTATTAATTGACTATTAGATATAAGTTCATATTATTAGTAGAGACTCTTTCCTGCAGACAAACTGTTTAAACAGTTTTGCAGGGCATTGATAATTGTATTTTTAGTATTAAGATTTAATAAATAAATAAATAAATAACATAATTCTATACAAATTCAAATATCAAGCAGCAATTTTTAAAAAACAAATTCATATTTTTCTGCTTCTGCTATTAGTAAATAAATTGTATTTTTGTATAATTATCTACCCGAGTAATGAGAAAATAGGTAATCGTTACGTTAAATTTCGACAGCGCCATCTATATTATTTTTAGGGAACGTAGCTTGGATGGTCCCTCATTTACATAGTACGTACTAAGATGCATACACTATATACCTATAGACTTACTAGTCATTTGAAGGTCTCGATCGTAGACTTGCGTAGATAAATTATCTGTTGGATGCTAATGACCGCTTTATGCAACGGTAAGGTAACGTCTTAATGTGGTTACCGTCAAGGTTTCCTATAACGACGTATTTCCTTGAGACGATCGTTCCCACATAAACTGCCCTTTATAAACGAGTGCTTGGGTATGTATAGCGCATTGCAATTACATTCTTACAGGATTGCTTTATACTTACCATTTAAAAAACTACCTACACCTTTGTCCGTATCACTGTCTTGTCTTTTGTGTTAATATCACTGGTTAATATACATATAAATTGGAAGTGATTTTGTTCCGCGTAATCCTTTGGCAAAATATAAAAAAGAAAACGGCTCTGATCCTTATTTGCTAGATATGTATGTGGATTCCATATCTCTGAATTAGGTTACTCGTTGGTAGTTGGTTCTCTATTAGGTGTCCACGTTCCTATCGCGGATCATTCGTTACGCAAACTGAAATGAAATAGGAAACTGCAATTGCGCATTATTAGATACTAGTGAAGTTATGAGTTTCTTCGTAATGTTTTCCTTCTTTATCGGCGGCACGTGTAGAGTTCATCAATACGACCTGAGGCCGGTTAGTAAAGTAAGTTGTACGGTCAGAAGCTGCCCGGAGAGGTAATTTTTTTGCAAACTGCAAATTAAATAATGAGAACGGAAGCAATTTAAAATGCGTAGATGCTAAAATGTATCTACAATGTCTTCTTAAGAGAAAGAAAATAGCGCCGAAGGCTAAGCGTAGTATTACAGATAACTCTAGGCAACAAAATACATTTTATTAACAGAAGTAAGCACCTAAATCTTGTTGAAGATAATAAGGCCGATCTTTATCGCTCATACGTGTGTAAAAAACTAAAGCTAACATTCCGCCTTGCACAAGTCATACGTAGTATTTTCGCACAACTTTCATTATTTTTAGATTCATCAGTAGCGCCGTCTGCACGCTAATTAGCGGCCGTGATATTTTTCTGGAAAGTCAGCGTTGCATACCTGGCATTACTGTTTACACGGAAAACGGCAACAATCGCAGCGGCGAGGCGGTGTTTGCCAAACACCGTTGTGCAACAAAACTGGAACAATGGAGTGTCGGAGGAATGTTGGCATAACATCCCGCGACAATCGTCGTGATGTGAGCAACGGCCTTCGTCACGTACCCAGGGGTTGCATCAAACACGCGCACCCGGCTGATTCATTCGCTCTTACAAGCGACGTACAACACCTTAATATGTTTATCGCTAGACATTTCTAAAATACCGATTATTACCCTAATTCGGCGCAAATCATTGTGCTGTAAAGTAGTTGTTGACTGTCCATCGCCAAATTCTGTTTGTTTTCTAAATTATTTCAGTTTATGTTTCTTAAATAATAACCACCATGTATATCGACTAGGTATTTAAGGATTATAAACCTGTCTACTAGTAATTTATTGTTTTGCTCTTTCAAATGTCATCATCAAACCATTTTTAGAAGACCTTGGCTTTTACGTATGGTTTATTTTTTAATTGCAAACACTTTTACGGTTTTCGCTTAGTTTTGAAAAACAAAATAGCATAACAGCACTGAGTGTACTAGCATTGTTCGCGAACCGATAAGAATAAACGTGAAGGAACAGTACCTACCTATTCATCCATCTTTTACTTATTTCTATGTGCAAACATCACAGTGTAGTAGGTAGAGTATTATTCTCAGGTTTTTTAAATGTTTTGTTTACCGCTGAAATGCGCTTAGACTCAGCGTTAATAAATAATTGACATGTGTAAGCTGGTGCATATTATCTATTCTAATCATAATTATTTCTGTGAATTGGTATATCAAGAGGTCGTAATAGTCATTTGTTGATTACTAATAACCGTCCGTCTGCTCTACGATGACTAAGATGAGTCAAGCGACTGCGGCGCGCCGGATAGCTCTTGGTAACTGCTCTAAACGAATTTTATTATTACTTATGACTAAAATTAAATCGCATAACACTTCGCAGCTTTGCTCATCCTCATCATATTTATATATATCATCCGCATAAACGAAGCTCTTATTTGTTAAAGATCATCAAGTAATATTTTCCGCAAATTTGACCTCCAATATTTTCCGCGGTTTGTAATCTTGTTATGAAGGAAGATACAGTTGTTTCCTAGTGTAATTATTCCATGGCAAACATTTGTTAAGACCATGACTAACTAAAACTATAAGCTGTAAAGACAAATGTTTACAAGATGAACTATAAGTTGTTATAGAAAACTTGTCTTTTGGAACAATGTATTAGGTAAGTACTATAATGTTCTGGTAGCGGGGGCAGGGTGGCGCGGCGGTGGGAGGGGGAGGGCTGCCAGCGTCGTCGCTGCCGAATATTTTTTCGCACAAGGTCGAGGTCGAGTCGTTTGACTTCCTAGATCGGAGCTGTGACCTCGCTACCAGCCGCCAGCCAGCCTAGACTGGTTTCTAGATGCCGAATTACAACATTTAGGTAGACATATAAGTACCTATTTTTGTCCTTCAAGTAAGTACCTATTAGGTAGGTACGGCAATTCCGCATCAACAGGAATAATTAAATGACGTGTGTAACGTATTACACCTATTCAACTTATCTACCATAATCGATATCACAAATCATGATTTTGGCAGATGGCGTCTATTGATATCTACGCGCTAACATTTCGCGAAACACCCGGATAAAAATACCCAGGGTCAGGCTCAAGGTCTCACCGCTTTTCTGATTAGAGCTTGACGATAAGAAAACGAACCGTGCGTCGTAACATGAAACGTTTGCACTTGTTTTAAGATCGCTCTTTGTTTGACAACCGATATTTATATTTAAAGAGAAAAAACAATAACTGTAATTCTGCTGATTTGTTACTTCTACAAGGTTCTACTGTACTCGTACTGAAATAATCATGACTCGTTAAAAGTAGCGTCGTTTCAATTCTGTGAAAAAGATCATTTTAGAAATCGCGTTGATTGACGGTTTATTCGTGGCTAATTCCATTAAAACCTAAAAATCCACAACAGTCCCAAGACGTTTACCTATTTTCTGAAGAATTATAGACACCTATTTAAGCCTAAATCATAGATTTATTGAGAAACAGACTCAACACGACGTAGTAAAGTACATTTTTAAAAATTATTTTATGTTATCTGCTTACTGTCAATAAATTCTAATTTGAAGCTTTGATTTGATCCAATTTAAGTAGGTAGATAGATATATGTCTATAATGTAAATAGTCCAATTTATATAGTATGGTTAACAAAAAAAATCTACAGGGCATCGTTGATTAATATGTACTAATTATTAGCCAATCATACTCACGTGTTTTATTTATTCATTTCGCTACTGGAAGTAGGTATTTATGGAAATATTTAAAAATTTTGGTTTCCTCTATTTGATATAACATTCCCTGGCATACTTCTGTTACCCCAAATATTCATTTCGCATAACTCATTATTTGACATCTTACCTATTATTTCGCTACTCATTTGTTTTCCCGAATTTTCTGTAGCATACTGCTAACATATCTTAATTTCGAATACTTGAATATTTTTCATGGTTAGTTTGTTACGACGAATATTTTTAATAGGTATATATGGTAGCCTGACATTTTATAGACAATTGGATTCTCCTAAACTAAATTTTCTGAGGTATGTGACCTAACCTGTATTGGGCTGGTTTTCCCTTCGCGGGTTGGAAGGTCAGACAGGTAGTCGCTTCTGTAAAAAAACGGTCCTGTTAAATCTTCAGGTTAGGTAAGCGGATCCTGTGAAAAACGGAATGATGCTAGGGAGATGATGATTGGATTCTCCTAAAATTCATTAAAATACCTATATAATTCTTAGGTTACCTATGTTAGTTTCGTTAATCGGTTAGGTTAGGATAGTATGCTAATAACAGCAGGGCACGAGCCAAGCGAGCGCAGCGAACGGGCTTTAGGGCTTTTCCTGGATACTCTTGAGTGCACCATTAGAAATAATAAGGTCTTCTACCCTGAGCGCAATATGAGTAGGTACTTAGTACGTGTATGACCGTGAGGGAGGGTGGGGGGCGCGGGGTGCTGACGACGGACGACCTTGTCGATGACATTGGCGCGCACGGACGCTTCCTGTTATCTCATTTGCGATACTCCTCGACTCGCGACCGGCATTAATCATTAATCGTTATAGGAACAAAGAATGTCCACTCACGGTAATTGTAATTAGCACGCGTCGCCCTTGACGCTTGCAGGGTTGTCAATGACAAATATTCATTTTCCGTATTCATGAAAGTTTTGAGTTTTTATAATATTTTGTACTTAAGTAAGATTTTCTACGGTATTATTACGTGCACTTGTCATACAAAGATATCCTTATTGAGTAATAATAATAATAGTAAATTAAAATGTGTCAAAGTACCTACGTAGCTTGTTCTAAGTTTTAAAAAAATACATAAACAATACAATAAGGAATCGAAGTAGAAATGATTCGTGCGTGATGCACACAGTAAAACTTAATTTCATTTAAAAATGCAAAAGAAAACATTATTTTATGTCCTTAACCTAATTTTGATCCAATGACCTTATGTGGCGAGGTTCATCGATCATCCGCTGTACCGGGCGGGAAGGACAGCCTTCACCATGTTACCCTCCTAATCTTATCCCATTAATCATTAAAGTTTACTCTTCAAATATACATAAATATTGTAGTTTGTGTATATTTCGTGAATGAAGAAGTCCTTCGTATGTTACACTCGGAAGGACATCCCTTATCATCTGAGTTTTTGCATACTGGCAATGGTGCTAATTCCTGTAGACACCATCTAATTTTATTTTAAGTTATACCTGCCATTTTCTTATCCGCCGAAAAGGAAAGGGTCGGGTAATCGGCAGGTATAAAATTTATGGAATACACGTCAATTTTAGACACAAGTATAAAACAACCGTCTAAAAATTACACGACAGAATTAAGTTGACAGCACGCGTCAAGCGGCGGCGGCATACCAGCGAGATACCTGTATGACTTGTTCAGGTTATTAATTTTAAAATTAATAGCTGTCAATCATCCGTCCTTTTCCTTTTCGGTGGATAGAAAAATCATAGATATAACTTAAAATAAAATTAGATGGTGTCTGCAGGAATCGGGGCCACTCTATCCTTTAGATCATATTTTTAATTGACCTTTTATCTACTCGTCAAATAATACCGTGCCAACTAAGTCTAATGGCCGGCTGAAAGATGACACCTTATGATTGTACACCCGGAAGGACAGCCCTCACCTTGTCCTCTCATTATCTCGGTCACCTCGAGTCTCGGGCTGCCGACGAGCGACCGTCCAACACCATACTACGTCACAAAGGATACACTAAGTAAACAGGAATGTTTTCCTCCATCATTGTTTTTGCTATTTATGATAACTCGCTTATTTACGACCGACTCGGAAAACCAGGAAGCTATTGTACTGAACAATTAATTTTATGTGATTATGTATAGCGGATTATCTGGCATACGTATTAAAATGTATTGATTGAGTCGACTATATGGTCTTTGTTAGATACATGATTTAATAGAGACTGTTGTTATAAATATCTTAGGGTGACCCTAAAGTCAATGATTATAAGAAAAAATAATTGGTCTCCTACGGAACGTTTACAACCACCCTCATACCGCCATTTATTGCAAAACCAATAGTGAAGTGCCAGTAATATCAATTCATTTCCTATGTTGTTTTTATAATGACTCTATCGGTTGATTAACAAGTTCATCGTGATGAAGTGGACCAGTCCTTGGTTTTTACCAGGCAAGTATATTGTTGGCTAATGAGTACATCCACTTCCATGAACTGTTACATGGTACACAGCACGTGTTGGTTTAACCATTGTTTATCATCTTTACTGTCATCAATCCGTCTTTGTTCAGCCAATGTTTACCAAGCAAAAGACTATCAATCGGTAGGCCGTTCCATGAAATTTTAAGTTTACTTTCGTATGTAACTGTCGACTGTGTTACAGCTAATCATGTCTTTGACAACAAACCCATATGTGACGTTACACAGTACAGCGTTCGGGTCCTTTGCGTTGTAAAGAATATGCTTCAGCCCTTGTGACCTCGAAATCTATTGACGTACACCTTTACGTCAAACATTACACGCGCAATTTACTTATTCGTCTAACAATCAACATCATTTTTACATAATATTATTGTTATCTTTTATATTATATGCTCTACATGTTCAAAGTCATGTCAGTGTGTGTCAGTTTACAAAACTGCTGAAGTTCATTACCATCATATTTGACTTCCAAAGTGATCAATTACTTACTACTTAGGAGTAGTAGCAACAAGTTAATCGATTCAATTCGAAACATTTCGACCACGTGCTGGCTCACGGCGGATCGGACCGGCACGGCGCGACGGTGAATTATATAGGTAGGTATGCGCGAGGGAACCACATGGCTGACTTCAGCGAGTCTATTAAATGGTTCATTATTGTTATAGTTATAGCTTTTGTCTACTCAATGTCGTAAAAAAATTTTCAATACGGAATTATGTGCTCAGGCAATTACTTCCAATGTCGGATTGTCAGTATGCAATTGTATTTGCAACAGATATTTGGAATTATTGCGCGATATCACAGAGTAATAAATATTTGGCATGGAGCATGGCATGGATATTTGGATTATATTGGTCATGGAGGCGTTATGTGTTTGTACAGTGGTATAGTTTGGCTACGTGCGATAGGGTGCCATACGTCAGCGGTGGGCATTGCGCAGTGGCGGCGCGCAAACATGTTTACCGGCGTAAAGTTCAAGGCCCTGAGAACGGAGGAACAATGTACTTTCCTGTGGAGGTCCCTCCGAGGACACTACTCGCGCACTCGCCTCTCTCCGCATTGTAAGTGTTAATTGTTATAATCGGACTCAAAACGTACAATTTAATCTCGGTAGAGCTCCAAGTTATGTTCACCGGTTAGTCGATAAAGGATAAGGACATTGATAAATTGATTGATTTATTGTTAAGACAGAACTTATTGAATTTACACGTACTGTATTTGGTCTATTAGCTTTTCTAGTTTGGTAGTCATAGTTTATTTTTACATTTTTGCATGTGTGCGTGTACACCACGTGTACACCAAATAATTAAATGTTATTATTTACTTTGTTTGTGTTTGACATTGATGTAATACCTGATACCGATGAAACTAAACTCATCGAGGATGCTCAACACATCATGATGGAGTGTGTACGGAACGAGGATCTGAGAATACAGCTGCTAGATAGTTACAGTAATATTTATCAGGTGGGGGGCTGTAACAGTGCTTTGTCTTTCCCATTGTCGGGAGAAGCAATGGCACTGTACAAAACTGTAATGGTGGGCTTGAAGAGAAGGGGATGAACAGTTTGTTTTAAGCCTATACATTATTGCATTAGTTTAAGTTATTTTTAGTTTGTGTAAGTTGTAGAATCGAAAGAAGTCACTACGGAGTGACATTATCTTTTTGTAAGATAAAACTCCTTAAATAAAGAAAAAAAAAAACTAAACTCCATCCAATTTTTATCCAGAAATATGTAAAGTATACCAAGAGTTTTCGTTTATAATGTTCCACTGACAATTTATTTCAGGAAGAGTAGGTATCAAGAGATCTTGATTCACGGATTAATTCGCTGCCGTCGAGTGCAAACGTTTATACTATATTGTGTTCCACGACATTTTCAGGAAGTCTAGAAAATTCTTAAGAAAAATCCACCGAGTATATAAATACGTTTGCTGTCCTTGTATCAATGTCAATGGTATTCAAATGGGCAATGTGTTACATTTAAAAATGCTAAGCTATATTAGTAGTTTGCGTCATTTAATAGTAAACGCGTAACATTGCGTGCAAACCAACGTTAACACATACGTTGCACTAGCCTTCTGTAACTCTTAGTAGTACCTACGTATGTGTATTGTAAGTCATTGCTTATATAAAACAGTAGTACTTAGTAGGATTTCATAAATATTCATCTCATTCCTTTTAATATAGGATAATGAAAATAAAAATATCATTTTTCTTGTTTTTGTAATGATATCTAGACCTATGTTGTTCTATTAATAGTTCTTCACACTCAAGTACCAACTGGACCAGACATCTCGTACTTAAAAAAAGGGCTGATGAAGTACCGCAAGTTACAATATTTAGCTGTATGTACTTAATAGCCTTCTCTTCATTTTCTCGCCAGTAGTAACATGTTCTATTTACAAATGTATGAAATATCCCATTACAATGTCAGGTCTTTATAAAAGTAAATTGTAATGCTTTATCTACGGGATCGAAAGAACTTAAAGACTTTTAACCCTTTATGTGTGGGCGATGGCCTTATTTTTTATGTAGATTGAAAGTGCACAAGTTGCGCAAGGCATAAGGTGTGAGGGGCCAGGTGCGGGGAGCACCTGCGAGCTTTCCCGTTCAGCCCTGAACAATGTGCCGGCAGCGCTGATATACGGCGGCCAGGTGGAAATCTCGTAACCTATTTAACCTGCTTAATAACTCTCACAATCAATGAATGTCATCCGCAATTTATTACGCATACATCGCCAATTGCCGCGTTGCCAGGCCAAACCTCGGCTAGTGTAATACGTGTTACGTATAACAAAATACCTATTTCACCCGTGTACAGGTACGCCGACTATTTTGCAAAATTATTTCAGAAAAAAACGAAGGTCGCATAAACATTAGCATTTGCCTTGGTTTCATTTTCGGATGGCAGAGGTGATCTCAGTGCCGACTTACATATGTCTTGTTTATTTAAATTACAATAGTTTATGATGCAAAATGGTAAATTTATTTGTTCGTTTCCTCAAGGGTTCAGTACGAAACTATAAACGTTGATTAACGGATTATGGTTTTTAACACCGACAACCTAAAAGAGCTTTGAAACTAAACAGGGTATAGAGTATCATGGCAACTTCTATCTCTTATAAGACTAAATATGTAATGACGATAGAAATAATCCAAAATATTTTTAAGGTGCATGTATAAAGAACACTTTGGTATCTATCCATCTTACCCAATAGTATATCCCACAAAATTCCTACTGGGGAACGAGATAGAAGTAAGAAGACAACTGGCTCTATTGACGTATATTTTCAAAGTGTTTCAAGGGTTATTGCATAATCCCTCAATAGTTGAGACTTTGCGTGTCCAATACCAGAAATAGGCTAGTTTGCAACTAGTCAAATCAGTTACTTTTTACTAAACGTCAAAAGACGAAATTACTATGGAATTTGTATGAAAAAGTACACTCTGACGTCATAGAAAAACGTGATAAAATGTCGGACGATTTTCATGATTCAATTCATGAATAAGTTAAATAGAAAACAGAAAATGTTTTTCATTAGTTTTAGATCTGTCTTTATTTTGTATAATAAGAATTTCATAAATTATTTTGAACCTAGTAGGTACAGTCATGAGCAATATAATGTACCCACTTTAGGACTCTGTCGCACCAACATATTTGACGTTTAGTGAGACTTACAGTTCAATTTGTCATAAAAGTTAATGTGACATGGTACCAAAGTGTATACATATTAATGCTCGTGACCGTACACGACCCAATTGCCACGTAAACCACGGCAAGAAGTCCTGGCCGCGCTTAAAAGTGGAATCAATTATTAAAGTATGCTCCTGTATCAGTGGCTATTCGTATAATCAATGACATTAGTAAAGATGTTTACGTGTTTCATTGTCCTCTGACGGGGTTCACAGCGGCCATATTTCTTTATTGACTACGTAATTGTTATTGTTATTATTGATACTAATATGATTAATATGTTCGAATCATATGATATAATTATTCCAAATATTATGTTAATGACATTATTTATTATTGTTTATGTTATAATAACTTTGTAATAATAATTTAATGTAATAATTTTGGGCATTAATATTCTTTATATCTAGATTAAGAATGTAAATAATTTTATTGTATTTAAACATTGTCGCCTTGGGACTCTACCTGTAGACAATGTTCTTGCAAACTTAATGGAATAAATTGAATTGAATTGAATCTAAATATCAGAAATGAATTATTATTGAAGTCTTACAAATAAAAACTTATCTACTTGTTCTAATAATTTCAATATATGCTGATGCTTCTTCGAAATTTTGTACTTATACTTAGTATTTTGTTATACTTATTACAATTTTTTTCTTGGCAACTATTTTTCAGTAATATTTTGTATCACATTTATTTACCAGACTCGGTATTACTTAAATCGAATACAAAATGTTATACACAAGCCACGTATATAAACTTCCAGGTGTAGTTTAACATAATTACGATTGGTATTCACGTTATAAGTAAGTACCTAATAATAATTAATGAAAAACTTTAGGGTTTGTAAATAGAACACCTAATAGAAAAAATAAAACTTGTTCTTCTGACATTGGGAGAGCTTCCTGGCTATTTGCATCACTATAGGTTACCTTCGGCAACCGGGTTGAGGTCGCCTCTCGGCAGCAACCGACGACGCCATTCACGTCTATTGTGTAATAAACAAATGTATTATTCTGTACGTACTTACTTACATTTTATACATTATTTCATATTGTTTTAACATGCCGCCCTATCACTGTAAATAAAAATATAAGATCCTATTACATTATGCGAGTGATCGGGTATAGGCATAAAATGCATGGCGAAATCGTGGCCACGCCTGCCCGACGTATTAATACATCGCCTGATTCAGATGCATCGTTGCCGATGAATGGCGTATTAAGTATATCAAATCAAAACTTCTATTTCCATTTAAGTATACATAATTGAGTATAAAAGTAGTTTTCTTAAGTTTATTTCAAAAAAATAAAAAGCTATCTACTGTCGGCAAATAACAAGAAATACTTCTCCATAGTAGTCGTAATAGAGGCGGAGAGATATACCGGTAATATCAAGTTACAACTTACGTCACCCGTGGTGTCAGAAAATGGGTGACGGCCGCAAGGTCTTTTAAGGGAGACGTTTATATTGTCCATTTAATCGAGAACAATTAGGGGTGTAGAGCGTCGCGTTACAGAAACCCGACACCGCTGCGTCACCGCGGCGGCGGCGGCGGCGGCGGCGGCGCGGGCAGCGGGTGGCCCTGACTCTTGAAATAGTCTTCCGCATTAACGCGGGCGAAAATATCGCATGATGCCGCGCCAAGGTCGGCGCCTCCCCCGCTCCTTATATGGACGCAAAATTACTATTCGCCTATTAATTGCTATTGACAGAGTCATATCGTCAATTTTCCCGTCTAATACCTACTTGGAATCAATGAGATGGAACTCTGTGCACTATGACTAGACATGTAATAAACCATCACAGTAACCTCTTATGTATTCAAATGATTGTGGCTCTGCAATACGGAAATACCTGTGGATTGAAAACTCTACATACTTACATATAACATCTGAAGGGTCTTAAAAAACGAACACTGCAGGAATACGATATATTTACATCTACTAATTTGCAAAATATCAGCACATTATTACCGTAAATCACTCCAGTCAGATTCAAATAAAAATAGCTTACTTGAACTAGACGAAGCGTAATTAGTCGAAAAAAATTTCATATTACCTATACCTACCTATACGTACATAATACTGGTGTTGCAAAAAGCTCCTTTATTTCTGTTGGAAATACTTTCGGTGTATATAATTAAAAGGGAGTTCACAATGAAGTCTGTATACTTGTAAAACACTTTCCTGGATCTCCACGTGGAAGCATCACAAGGTTTTTCACGGAAAATCTCGGAAATTGTAAAAGTTGCATCGACACTGATTAATTTGGTTGGAGTGTATAGAATATCTATTAAGTAGCGACCCGCCCTGGCTTCACACGTGCAATCTAACATGTTTTTTTAGTGCATCATAGTTGAAAACGGTATGAAAAATCGTTCGAACACACAAACGTGGCGGGGGAATTTATTTTATATTTTTTACACTGCATTTTCTACAGGCTTGATTTTTTATTTATTGTTCTGTCTGTTACACTTTTAAGCGTCACATGACCGTTAATATTAGATTTAATGACGTATATTTTCACTTCATTACACCCACCGCAACACGTGTCCCGCGAACGTGTCAGTTGATTCCACAGATAGCGGGACTATACGCGTGTCTCAGCCGGTGACGTCGACGATTGTTCCCGTGAATCCCCTAAATCTCTGGTGACCTCGTGTTGGTTATAGCCATGCTACTTCCACGCCTGCTCAGTATGTACGTAGTAAATCACTGGAGGATCGCAGCTGTAAACAAACTACCCACTCTTTGCAAAAAAGCGAGTGCAAAAAAGCGCCTTGAAAAAATTAACAACCTTGTTGAAAATAAAAATACGGGAAATTTCAGTGCCAATGCCAAGTTTCAGAATACCGACATGTACTCGCACTTCTGGTGCATTTGATTTGCCATGAATATGCGGTTTCGTGAACATGAATAACGATTCTATTCAATTACGTATACAGCGGAAAAATACACATTTTTCTATGACGTGCACAGTCTTGAAGGGCGATTCTATAATATACAATTGAAGCATTAAGTAAAGCGAGCATTAACTCATGATTAGGAAGTATCGTCATCCTTTCCTTTAACATATACGTATAGGTATATTTAGTGTTGAGACAAGCTACATTAAGCGTAAACATTTGCAGGCATTTAATACATTTCAGAATATGATATACTTAATGCTTATTAATACGTACACATAGCACGATTTTCTAGTAGAATTGGGAGTTGAAGCAGGATCATTTACTTAGTTAAGAGATATATTTAGGTAATTGACCGGGTGCCGGCGCGTCATCGCCACCATATTTCATAGTACACACTTGTCCTATAGTTGCGATGGAGTGCATCTCGAGGCTACGATCACGTTGCGGCGACATGTCGAGGGCACGCAGCCGGCCACGTGGCCGATAACCGCCCGCTTCTGCGCCGCAATCCACACGGTGCATTCGCTCGCGCCGCGCAAATGTCTTTGCACTCCACATGTAATTCAATGTCAGCGAAAACAATATCGACGAAAGCATATCAACTCACCACATGTCAGTCCATATATCAAAACATTCGTTTCAACACGGGACTGGCGTGCAACAAAGTATGGATGTCGCGACACTGTTGCGTTACCTATGCGAAAAATACATGAATCAAACATGAAAACAACAACATTGCTGCTTAGCAATAAGGCCGCCAGATTGTACTGTATCTATCTTCATCTGTGTGAATCTGTTCTGTATGTTGTGTGCAATAAAGTATATTTGATTTGATTTGATTTTGATTTGAAAAGTTTCTCTCAATTTTAGCAGCTTTTTATTCCTAACCCTGGTGGAATCATGTCAGCAAACACGAGCTTATAAATTCAGAGAAAAAAAATGTTTTAATTTGTTGACGTTGACAAGGAATAAATTTTACGTTGAAAAGTTGGCTTGATTTTTAATCGTTTCGTTTAAAAACGTATTATTTTAAGTTTCTAATTTTGTAAGTACTATGTGAAGACGGTCAATGAGCCCGTTCGTCTGCGTTCCATTTGTCATCAGTTTATAAACAAAAAATAAAAGCCTAAAGTAAGTGGGATTAATCAGAAAAAATGGCGATGTCGCGGAATGAACGTGAAATGCAGGTCACCGACCGACGAAAAAAAAACCAGTGAGTTTCGTATTGCGCTGAAATTTGAGAAATTGGATACTTTGTTACACGAGTAGGTACGTACTGTAAATACGGTCGTGGAAGTGTGCCGCAAGCGGCACGGACCGCTGGGACTGTCCTTGTTTTAGTTCAAACGTACAATTTTGAAAGACGATACCTATTTCCGGCCCGGTATAGGTAAGTGTACGAGAAGTCTATGACATTTCTTTCAAAACAACTCCAACTAATCAACACTTCCGTTGTAGGGCACGTTGTAGCTGCCGCTAAATACCTTTCGTTAACAATTAAGCACGAAGCATTTGGCGAGCGCGGGCGCAGGCAGCGTGCAGCGGCGCGTGGCTGGCGGCCCACTGGCCTGACCCACATCGCTGATGATTGTATGTAGATTTTGTAAGTCATAAGTCAAGCGAGTGCGATGACAGCATCCGTCCGTTTTCTCCGGCCATTGTGCGAAAGTGTCTCCGGCAGGGCCGCGCCCGCCACGCGACGCATCAGAGAAATTGAGGTGATATCGCTTTAATACGACCGCGTACTTTCTGCCCTAGTGGCCAACTAAGATGTTACGAGACTCGTTCCGCTGTAACCACTTCGTGTGCTAAATCCGCTCATTACGAGACTAATGCATTACTTATATTCCAAATGAAATATATTTCTGTAGTATAACTTATTATTATGCATTGATATTTATTGTGAAAAGCTAACATTCTACCAATCACAAATAAACGAGTAAAAACAAAACAATTCCCACTCCTCGTTCATTGACTACAAAAATCATATCACAATTCGAGAAATATGGTGATGTATGTATGAAGTTGAATGTCAAAAGATTGCTTGATATGCATTTACACAATGTACCTACATGGAGTGCAGGAACAATGTATAAGGACGAGATCCTTTCTCTCCGGGCGCCCACCGCACCGGCTGCGCGCGCGCAGCCCCGCGCCGCGCCGGCTGCTAAGATTTCTCTCGTGTGTCCGTATTGGGATTCAGGTCATGTTCGCCTCGCCCAAACACACTCTGGTTTACTTACTATCTTGAGGAGTACTTATAGGGAAACTTTTACTGCAAGTGTCTGTACTGTATACTGAAAGGGTATAGGGTTCATGAATAAAGCAGTTTCACATTCAGCTTAAAGGTGACAGGTAAATAATTTTATACTGTCTTATTCATGTTGAAATATGAATAACTATACCTACCTATACCGTGATACGATAAATTGAATAATTACCTACACGAGTACAATTACCTATGTACAATGTACAATGCCTACAAATTGGAGGTGTTACCTACTCAATATACTCAAAAGTTTCTATCGATACAAATTGGTTATATCACCAGCATGCAAGCACGTGTTCGTTCACATAGTGCCTTATCAAACCTATATAAAATATGAGAGGTATAAAACATTATTACAGTTTTGATGTGTCTTTTGTCCTTCGAAAATCCTATGACGATAAGGCAGTACATGAATTCGCTTAACATGTACCTACCTACTTGTTTATCGAACGAAATGAGCACAAACAATACGTAGTATTTTTACATGAAACTTCTAGTACCTATGTTCATATCGTCGTGTATTGTGGACTTATGGCTAACGAATGATAAACAATTTTCTATTTATACATTTTTATAATGGCGCATAATATATTCTACGAGTACTAGGAAGCAGAAAACAATAACGTTTATGGGACGAGATAGAATTATATATAAATGTTAAAAGAATCGTTTTACAGAACAAACAGGTACGTTCAATATAATATTTAGAATGTGTATATGTACCTAAGTTAATTATTAGCATAATAATGAATGTATCGAGATCATATCAATATAGGAACAAGTATTATCTAGACCGGCTATCCTAAATTATAACTTTATAGGTTAGCATTTATTCTACATTAGCCGCTCTATGGATCTGCGCAAATGTTAAAAATGTTGTCAATTTATACAACTATTATACCAAGTGAGCGATTCCTACAAGCTTGGCGGGCCGCGTGTTGAGTATAGTCGGTCTAGACTGCCGAAACGAGTGGCCTCCAGTTTTTCTAAAAATGTAGGTAGTGCGGAGTGTGTAATCTAAAATTTAAGCCTGGCCTCGCAGGATCGAGGTGTGGTCAATGCTATCTGACGCTTCCTGGTTGGTAACCAAAAGATCGGGAAATCGTTTAGAATGTCAAGTTGATATTTTTGCACGACCATGAACACACAAGGTCGATTCGATACGGTATATTTGCAGTAGGCAACGATAAGCGTGTAGAAAGTGATTCCGAACGACCGACGTTTTATTTCTGGCTCGCATCCAACTACTGAAATAGTTGTATATTCAATTGCCATTGTTATTTATCACCCTGAATGTTTGCAAAAATTGGCACATTAAAATAAGGTAAATCCAGATTCTTCGAATCCATCCTCAGTAGGTAGAAATCGATTTTCATCGAGACAAGTAGTTAGGTACCTACTTAATCGACACCGAATGGTATTTCGAAAAGTTTGAAGGACAGTGTTTAAGTTTATTAACATTTTATTGCGGGTAGTACAAGTCTGAATTTAATTACGGAATAAGTATTTTTTACAATCTGCCAAGGTTGCCAAGGATTCAGAAATAGCTGTAATTGAAGTGCGTGGCCTCCCTTGCGCCCGGTTCCGCGTCGGAGTGCGCGAACCGCACGAGCCTGCTGTGTGACGTATGGCGGAAGCTTGGTGCGCGGGCGCGCGCTATCGGTCGCCATCAGTATCTGGCCGCGTTATCTCCGCGGGCACCTCGGCGAAGGTCTCGCGGAGGTCGCGCGCTGACGTCACACTGATAACGATTTGCGCGGTGACCTTGTCGCGCGCGCCGAATCTCAAGGTTACCGCTATTTGTACAGTCAAATAGGCGAACTTCACCCGCGCCCGCGCCGCAGCCCGATGGCGATCTGCGTCACCCGGACTTGCCACTTTATTGACTATTATTTGCGGAGGCCACCCGGTTGACTCTTCTTTAACTACCTGCTTTGTACCTACCTACCTTTTTTGCTCGCGATATTTTCGTAAGCCCTCTGACTTAGTAGAGGCCAAAGCTTTTTTGTTTATTTTTTAAAGCCTTTTTTTGCCCGGACAAATCGCGCCGATTATGAATAAATAGATATACTTACACGTGACGTTCTTACGAACTTTTAATAAAGAATAAAATACGACGACCATATCGGTTGTATTATCGCGAAAAATTAAATGTGTTTCATCGAAGGTCGCAATTTACATAACAGTGGCTTATTGATTGATTTAGCATACATGTGCTGTCGTGTGTCAATAGATGTGTTGATGAAGAACTCTGCCGTGTCATGAGCGGAAATTAATTGACGTTGATGGGGACGGGGTCGGAGGAACAGAATATTATATGAACGAGCTCGCGGCCGCGACCGCGGAAGATGACATGTGCGAATTTGTACGCAATCAAGGACAGCCACATAGACGACAAAGAGTCTTCTAAATACACTTACAAAGGACCTCTATTTGTTCACACGCCTCAATCACCATCATAGTACTGGGAGTTGACAGTATAAATGTCAATGTTAGAATTATTAATTTTCAATGTATATTATTATTTGCTTAAAAATTTTGTATCAAGGATCATTTGGCATTTTAGTTGTCTCTACAAAAATAAACTTATCATGTATTAGGTAAAACCATGAATCCAGTTACAATTAACCTTTACTTAAATAAAAGAATACTTATCATGTCATGTAATAAAATAAAGCTACATTAATAGTACTTTATCGGGGTTAAGGCGACAAAGCCAGTTAGGTGCAATAATTTCGGCCCCAGACCTTCACTATTAATTTAGACGATGATAGGTATAAATACATTGACTGTGACGAATACATTTACGTCAGCGGCTTTTTTCACAATTTTACGAATATTTTAAGAATTCGCGACTACCGTTCTACAGCATAAATAGAAAGCGTTGTCTATTTATAGGTTTCGCTGACGACAAAAGATTATTTTTATGACACAGTAGGTTTGACTTGACAGGGCTAAGTATAGGATGATGGACAGATAGCGGTTGTGTCTAATAGACAAGGGGGCGAAGCGCCGGGGAGCGCCACAAGTGGGCAGCACCCGTGTCAATGTCATTGTCAAAAGATTCGCACGTGATTGTCACACGATCCACATCCACGGCCGGACCGTGGCGACCCTACACGAGTGCTCTGATTATTTCCCATTTTTTTTACAAAATATCACGTACTTATTAATACGCAAAGACCCTCGTAAGTACAATACATGTTTACTCAACAAACTCAGTGTAGGCACGTGTAAACTGTCCACGAGTGGATTAACTATATTTCTTATCAGTACTCTTACAAATACTTTCTATTTTATTCGGTATGTTTATGACTTTTACGATTTGCTTACAGTGATTGAGTTTCAGGCTTATCGTCTTGGCCTTCAAAAATAAATTATCCCATATTTTAGTACCTATCGCCAATTGACGTAGGACACGTTTATGAAATGACGCAACTTTTAATTCATTTGCCGAGTACATACTACCCATAGAGTAGCTGTAGTATGAGTAACTAGTAGTGTTACATAAGTAACTATTAGCTTAGGTACGTTACAAGAATCAAACTTTTGTTTCTATGTATGTAAGTAGGTACCTAGTAGAAAGGTAGAGTTGAAAATAAGTATTTGTATAAAGTAGGTATTGCACGTGCTCCATAGGATCGTTCTCGAACGTAGAGAGAGACGAGTACGCAGTGAGAGTTGGGTGAGTTTGTCTCAGAGTCATAAATGGGAATGATTGCTCACGCGCGCCATGCGCCAGCGGCTGGTCGCGAACTCGGAGCGATGTTGCGGAGCGGGTTACGCAACTCATGCGCCACCGCGTGAAGTGTGAAGTTCAATGTCACACACACCCACACGGGCGCTACGTGTGCGTACGCGCGCACAGCCGCACACATAGCCCGCGAATGAGCGATATCTGAATAATCGCAGCCAACCCGTTACTCGCCTCTATCAACACTTCCCGGAATAATTCGCGAAAACATCGTAATACTCCTTTGTGCGCGCTGACGTCGATATTGTTCTGCAAGGTCAGGGTAAAGTCAAGCACTTATATCAGGATGAAAAAATTTGCTTCGCGCTTTCCTTGAAAAACAATTTGGTGTGATACTTACGTATACTTACGTACTGAACGTATAAATCTGTCTGTATATGGACATTTTGAACAATAATAGGTATAATTCCGATATATAAGAGAGCTTATTCCTACTTTAACAGTACATAAACATACACTACTGGTGGACTAGATAACCGAGGACTGCCTATGTAGTAACTTGAGTTACTATAGAGTTGAGTTGAGTTGGTTGAGTTGTTGAGTTAGAGGCGGTCCTGACGTTCACGTTTAGTGGCTTTGATTTTGGGAAATATTATTAAGTAAGTCTATATATCTACCTGAATGATTATAATACAATTTTATACGGAAATATTTCCAAAGTAGAGATGGTAAGCAAAAATGCTTCAGTTGCTGGTGTATTTGGGATCAGATCGGCCCCTCTCCCTTCTGTCTCGAAGCAACCGTCATTCAACTTACAGACCGATCTCTAACTTGGCAGGGCTCCTGCTGGACCGCAACCGCAATTATGTGCCGATTTCGTGGCGATTTTATAACGACGAATCGGTGGTTTTTCTCAGAATTCCATCTTCCTCCACCTGATCATGATATTAAAATGACGACATCGGTCTTCAGGTACCATCTGTACTCTTTGGAGACTAGGCTACTTGGGTCATACACAAACACGTGTTCAGATGTGATCACTTTAAAAATATAGTCTATATAATTATATATTACTTCATATTCGCAAAAACTAACGATTATTATAATAATGAACTGAAAATTTAAAACATACGATTTATCTTACTATTTAAATTATTTTAATTTATGTTAAATTGTCTCCTTCTGTGGGCTGTTCAGATCCGTGGTTACTATATTCTAAGGGGCTATGCTTTGTTTTGGAAGATATAAACTGGAAGGTTATTTCCTTCTATATTGTATTTTATCTTAACGTATAATATTTTAAAAACTTAAAAATATTGAACATGTTAAACAATTAAAAAAATAAAATAAACATTCGGTTATATGGGTTAGCGACTTTTCTGTGGACCCAAAAAACTGACCGAATTTCCCATCTGCTAAAACTACCACAAAACTTATATATTTTTTACTGGCCACACCGATTAGGTGTCGGTTTCCGGCATCGATTTACCAGAGATACGTCTAGAATATTTCTTTATACAACTATTTATCTAGTATTAATTAATTTTGTCAGAGTTCAGTGGCTCTTTCCTGTTCCTAGTATTTCTTGATATGTAGACTATTAATATTAGTAAAAACATACCGCCCTAAAGGGCTACGGGGATTATTTTACAAATCCGCTTTTCTTCTCTTCTAACTTCAAAAGTTAAAAAAACTGTCGTTCGTTTCATATTCGTCATTCCCTTCTGTGGATATCTTTCCTGTGAACTCACGTGTCCACAAGAGATACTTATGTCCACAGAATGTATTTTTTAGCTGTCATCACATGAAATGGGGCTTTTTAGACTTATTTATTTGTTGAGGTGGTTCTATTTTAATGCAAATAATTTATATTTTCTTGCATCTTGTTATGGCATGCCTTCAAAATCGAGATTATCTTGTTTCAAGTAAAAAATAATTAGTTTAGAGAGCTATTCGATTCATGAAGCATAACCTTCCGCCCTACTTACTACATATCGGTTTTGCCGAAAATTATTGGATAAGTATACTTAAATATGGAACAGAAGTCCAGTCAGATCATTTTGGTGGATCAAAAGGACAACTATCTTTGCACAATAACGTTTATTAAGTATTCTACTGATTCTCATCCATCACAGAATACAATAAATACGACATCTATCAGCACGGTTTCTCAATATTTAATATATAACCCAGTACTCATTTGTGCCGACTTAAAACTTGTACTAAAACAAATAAAATTATTTCCTCCGGCTTTCAAATACTTATACTTATTAATACCATTACAGTTTGCGGAAAAACCAATTGCAAGGGCATTATGGTTATTCCAATTGTTGATGTGCATGTGTCTGAAATACAAAATGTATGCAATTACTGTCCGTTTCAAATTCACCAAATTTTCTGGAGCCCCTAACACAATCCACGCAAAAAGGTTGATCTGTTACAATATGTGCCACTCGCACTAAATGTCCTCATTTTCAAATCGGCCAAACGCCAATTGTAGTGTTCAGCGACTCCGTCGAGTTTTGCATTAGGGCCCAGGGCCACTATTGCCAGTGCAGTTGTTTCTTCTCTTGGAACCCTATCTGCTTCGACGGTCACTGCACCTTTAGAGACACCATCTTTGGAACCTATGTTTGTACGTCAGCCACTTACAGCACGAAAAATGTTTGTTTGAAAATATTTACTTTGGTGATTCCCTTTCTTTGACACCGCCCAAAATTGTTGAAAAACGACCAGCGAATGAATGCGATGATAAGCACTTACCACCTAAAATAACCAAAAGACGAAATTTACCACATACCGACCATTATAGATGACGATGCGGCTCACCACCTAGGATCACGTTGGTCTAACGGAAAGCACGACTATATTCCAATTGGGCTAGTCTGAGGGTACTTAGTTTATCTTACGATGGTTGTACCTCACTCTACCCTAATTAGAATTTACTCGTGGAGCTTATGGTAAATTGACGAAATCTCACCATCTAGGTATGCTAAAAAATATCCAACAATCTTTGATGATGGTGATCATGAAAACTTACCACCAAAGAATCAGCAATTACTGATAAATATTTTTTTGCCTTCTATGGATAGCTACTGTAGCTTCTGATCACGTGGTTCTTTGATAAGTAATTTAACATACTTATGGCTTTTAAAATCGAAGTTTTTGTTAAAACCTTTAATTTGATATACCTTTGTTATAGTTTATTGAAATAAGTCAATAATTAAAATAGGTATGTAAATCTATAATAGCGTAAGGTTACTCATTCACTGACTGACTGACTTACTCATCAGAAAATCTCAGAAACTACAAGTAATCTTTAATTTTGCATGGGGCATAGGGTTTCTTTTAGGATATAGATGCTCTCTAAGACGGGATTTTGCGAAATTTTACTTCTAAGGGAGTAAAAAGAGGTTGCAAAGTTTGTATGAAACTTCTATAGTTTTAACAAGTAGATGAGATTCCAAAGTACTAGAAAATGTTCATTATTTAAAGAAATTAAAAAATATTTACCACATTTCTTAACAACCTAGAAATAGAAAACACAAAGAGG
Source organism: Pectinophora gossypiella (assembly GCF_024362695.1). Lineage (NCBI taxonomy): Eukaryota > Metazoa > Arthropoda > Insecta > Lepidoptera > Gelechiidae > Pectinophora > Pectinophora gossypiella. The sequence continues at coordinate 8,670,293 of NC_065409.1, forward strand.
TGACGTGACATAAAAGGTGTAAGTTTGTGTGGAGTACTTATATATTTTTTTAAAGCTGTCTACTCGAAAATCACATAATACACTACCTATGCGAAGGGGCTCTAGAGTTTATACTAGTATAAACATAACATAAATAGAAAACATAAGTGTCTAGAAGGAGTAATGTTGATTTCTTGACTGATTTTTATCTTTTCTGTGGCTTATGTCACTTCTGTGAACATCAAAAATTAAAAAAGTGCCATAATTGTTATAATTTCCTAAAACGATCTAGTTTCTTACTGTCATTGTGACATTTTGATTGATCTCTAATAAATAAACACAAATTTTCAATAAATTGGGATCTTTTTATTTTTCAATTTTTTGAACCCCGTTTTGTGTATGACCCACTTATGCTAATATGCAATGTTGCAGTGACTGGCCTTTAGTGAAGTCCTTTTTGCAATAAGGTTATGCTCTGGCGCAGTGGTGTCCATTTTACCAAATTGTTTTCACTCGATAACTAGAGTAGATAGATAGATAAAATACTTTATTGAGCACAATGGACACAAAATACAGAGATAAGGACAGCATATACAGTAAAGCACAACAGGCGGCCTTATTGCTCATGCAGCAATTTCTTCCAGGCAACCTTTGGGTACAGGAAAATTTGATGATTTGATTTGATTAGATGAGTACAGATTGTGGTTTAGGAAGCAAAGTCAGTAAAATACTAGTAGAAATCCTTCGGCAGGGATATATTTAGAAGTAGTTCTAGCTACCGCTAAACAACGGCGTGGACTGCCGGATTAAAAAAAAAATGGTCATAATAACATTATTATGGAAGTAACGCAATGATACGACACGATTCATTTATAACAAACATCATAGAAGGAAAAATTGAAGGGATGAGAGGAAGGGGGTAGACCTAGGAGAACATTTATGAAACAAATAAAAGAGAAGGTGCAGGGCGTGTCGTATCAGGAGGTGAAGGTTTTGGCGGGAAGAAGAGAGGAATGGCGACTACTCCACCGACAAGAGCGCAGTTCTTAAATAAAGAGAGAGAGAGATCGCAATGATCTCGTTGATGTATTTTATATGAAAGAATCCCTTATCAGTGTAAATAGGCAACATGAAGCCGTTAGACGTAAAATAATTGCTGCGAATGCGGCTGGTGGTGCTATAGACGCTCGAGTTTATGGACGAGTGGATGCTGGTGTGATGACATGTTGCTGATGCGGATGCCGGGGAGCGGATACGTGTGCTGTTGCGGATGCTGATGTGCTAGTACTGGTTTGGTTGCTGAGCGGGCTACGCTCGTTCATATTAGAGTGTTTTGGTACCTGCTTACTGACGTAATAATATTTTTAGGCCCCCTGTGTAGCCAAAATAGCCTATGAAGGGAGGGTAGTCATATCTCCCTTCATTGATACTATATATGGTCTCAAAGTATGTTATAGAATGACCTGATAATTATCTTTATGAACTATACTTTCTAGAATCTAAACTTTAAAATAATCAACGCATTTGCGTATATTTTATATTTATAAAGTTACAGCCTAATCGATCCACTGTAATCATACAGAAATTTAATTTGCGAATAAGTTTATATTTTGTAAAATAAAAGGTGTATTTATTGTGTTAGCTGGGTAAAGTAGGCGCTTTGGGGTGCCCTTGTCTAGCGGCATTCGGCGGAGTCGTTGGGGGCGGTCGTGGAAGGGCGCGTGCCGCCCTCGGTCAAGGGCGCGAGCTCGGGCCTCACTGACCTACATCGCTAATGTGCCCTCACAAGGTCGCGCGTACCCCACCACACCATACCACTACACCACGCCGCCGCACCAGGGAGGCTCCAACTAATTGCTCTACGTCAAGTTTCGGCCTGTCTTAAGATGGAAAGAATGACACATACCTAATGGCTTGTTCATTATGTATCGTTCAGATTTTTTTTACGCAAATGCGTTTCGTTTACCAGTTTACCTACGTTTATATGTGTATATAAGTTTTCGTTACAGTTATAGACTATGTGCTGGATGTACGCAACCCTACCTCATCGAGTAGCAAGCAAGATGAGACGTATCTCTCCTATATCTCTATGTAGCGTATTTATAAGATACCTAATGTCTTAAAATACTAGGATGTCTGGGTGTAACCTGGAGCATTTTGTACAGTGAGCAAAACAGTGATCATCTTTTTGGGTGTGTAAATTACCTCATCGAGTAGCAAAAAGGTTTTCCTGCAAGTAGTTACGTATTCTATTACTTAAATAGGTTTATCTACTATCTATGTGTATAATTGTGATTTCTAGAATGTAGATATACTTACTTCGATGATTCAACGTTTTCTGTATACTTATTGCTTTATGAATTTAGATTCATGTTTGGACGTTGTTTTCAGGATTTGTGCCCGGTTATTAACAATAGGCTCGTCCCCTATTCCATTGGACTTAATCATAGCTGGGGACGAGTGGGTGTACATACTGCCTGCTCTTTTTTTGACGTGACTTATTGTAGATTAATTACATGTCCGGAAATACTATCTGCTGGTGTACATAAACTGAAAAAAAAACAAGAAAATCTGTTTCTAAAATAGACAAGTCGGTATAGAAATATTCACAGAAATATCACTAACACTAAGGCCATCGACCCCTAGTTGGCAGAGACAATCTATTAATTAAACGGAAATAACAAATGATTACATATTTTTTATAAAATCAAATATTCACATATTACACAGGGTTATAAATGCGATCAACATATAGTGATATGTTGATCGCATTTATCTGGCAGTGGCCAGATCAAATATTTCACAAGTGTTTTATACTTATTAAAAAATTCGATAGCTGCTCTCTCTATTCTCACATTAAACTCATATCGTCCACACGTAGTGATTTATATTCTTTTAGTCCTCCACGAGGTGTGATTAGACGATTAAACTAACCAAGGAGAATATAAATCATTAGGTCTTACGTTTTAAGCATTTTTTTAAATAAAATAGGGTCGCGTTTGACCCCAATTTCACCTAATGGTAAGTGATAATGTGGTCTAGGGTGGATCACGCTTACCTAGCAACACGGGCCTGCGATGACCGGGTTTTAAGCGAAAAAATCTAAATCTATGGTTTAAGACTAAATGAGAATATAAGATAGAACCTCAAATGTAGGCGGCAGCACTGTTGAGTGTTCCTAAATTTTGAAAGTTCTCCATACTGTCGTGCTAAAATTCGTGAAAAATAATAGTAATATGTGGAGCAACGTGAAGTGAATCCCGTCTGAAGGATGAGTTACGAAAAAGAAAAGCTGCCAGTTGAAAAAAGGCAGTTTTGATTGAAAATAAGTTTTCTGTTTTCTTCTTTCAGATCTTTAGTGAATAAATATGACACTATGATTTTGCAGTTAAATAAACTAGTTAATATTGTGCGGCGTGTATGCAGTAGCGAGGATTGGAATAGTTTGAATGCGGTCTAGTTTAATATATTATAAAGATTGCGCACGGAGGTTTTATTTCTGATATTACAATAATCCTGTATTTATGTCGTTCGTAGATTTTTTTTTTGTTTGTTGATTTAAAAATTGTAAGCCCATTATTTTTTGCCCATATTAAGGGTACTTTTTTAGATGTTTCTAAAAGCCTATTACATGGAGCAGTTTTTAGAAATACCTACAGGGTCCATGATAATATCATGTGTTTATTATTCTTCGGCGAAGTTTTAACAACTGTAACAATTTTGGTCGAATTCTCATTTTGATTTCTAATAACTTTTTATTTATCTTTGATTTGACTGCTTTCATTTTTTCACCTAGCGGTACATATCCTTAGGCATAGTTATGAAGTTAAATAAAATAATTATTAAGAAAGAGATAGCGACAAAAGGATGATTTCTGAAGTAAGGTAGAAAATCTAGGAAAAGGTACAAAATGGGTCATATCTCCTAAACCGTAAATAATCGCTGAACATACATGGGGGTGTTTCTGGTAGCTAATGTGTCACTCTATCTATTTTTCATTTTGAACGTGAACTTCTGGGCCACTGGGAACAAATGACATAAGTAAGCGTAAGAATTTCATTACCGTCGTGGAAATGTACGTAGGTACTAGGTACGTACAAGCAATATTTCTTGATTTATTGTTTGTCATTGGATCCTCCACGAACCCGCAATCGAGCAGTGCGATGGAGTGTAGACAAACAAAAGAAAATAAATGTAAAACAAATTATAAGCACAACTTAAAGTAGTCAAAAATCATAGTCATTGTATTTTTAGACAAGAATAGGCAATGTGAGATGTAAGCAATAAGGTAGTGGAATATGGCAGACGGGCCGGTGGCGCGACCCCGAGGAGACCTTGCGTCGACCTTAGCCGAACGCCCTGCCCGCCCCCCGCCCGTCCCCCGCCCAGGACACCGTGTCAGCAACAACCTTGAAACAATCAGGGAAGCCTCTTGAATAGATTTAACTTTCAATTCGGTGTCGACAATTTACAATTCAACGCCAACTTTAAATTTCAGAGGCAACGCAGTTGATTCACGTTTCAGACTGCTTTGCAAAATTTCACCGATGTTAAAAACGTGTCTTGTATTGCTGTTGATAAGTCCAAAAATTAGGTAGGTACCTACTTTATACCTATTCGTGATGTGAAAAACACGTGTGTGTTAATCATAACATAAAAAAATCATATTGCTTTATTTGTATAAAATAATGCTACCTACAGTACTCTTCTTGTAGGTATGACGTTGTCGACACGAATATTATTTATTTACTTACAAATAGCTCAAGTTTTAGCGTAATAGAGTTTATTTCATAACCTGGCAATGAGAGTTATTTTGTTATTTATATTAATAGGTATAGTAAGTAGTTAAGATATTTTCGCTGTGAAAGTTGTTCGGAAAGTTTTCCAGGTGTCTAGACTGAAATCAGCATTTGATTGAGCATCGGGGTGAGCTATTTGGGCCTCATAATTGAAGTATTTGGGCCACTCCACTCGTAAGCAAGGCCCGTCCTCGATCCCTGAGCCTCCCACGACCTAGATCCGCGCCGAAACCATCTAAAACGAGGCCGATGAGGGGGACATACAGACAAATATGATTTAATTATTCAACTGTTTTGAGGTCGTCTGATAACTTGGTTACAGACGTTTTTATTTACTATTTAGGTTAACTTTCTCATCTGAAACTTGCGAATTTTGCAAATGAATTATTTATTGTGTGGGAGATATTATAAGAAAAGTTCCTGCTTGTTTTTGCAATACTATGAAATAGTTTTAATTGTTTAGACACTTCAGATATACGTATATCTCAGTAAATGAACTTGAACAGTCACCCGATCCAGGACCTCGACGTGTTAACATTCCAATATACCTAAACTTTAGGGCCTTATAGGTACCTATATAACCGTAATTTTGTATTTCAATGACCGCTACTTAGGTATACTTGTATGTACCTCGAAATATCTTTATTAAAATAACTTAACGATCCACTGAACATACAAATAGTTTGGTACATACAAAATTATATACTTAAAGCTTTTTACTTGCTTGCTGCTTATATGCCTATAAACAATCAAACGATATGAAAAATACTCCCCAAGCTGCTCTCCTATCGAATTGGTGTACATATTCTAGAAAGAAAAAAATAGCAGTGATTATGATGATGACGATGATGTGATCCAGCCGATTTCGGCTACGGCGACTGCTTCAACTCCGACGTTTATGTGCTCGCGTGTGGCTTATATAGCCTATCTTATTGGAAAAGATCATCGCACATAGCTTCGCGTCAAGCTCTAAGCGCCGTCGATGTTCAAAGTCATGAACTTTGGTGTGAACCAAAGCTCTCCATTCCGGACGTTTAGCGGTTAGCTTTTCCCACTGACACGGCTCAATGCCGCACTGCAAACTAGCAGTACCTATTCATTAGGTGCGTTACCGGGTGAAAGCCATCAGCGGTCCCCATTTGTCCAGCCAAGTAATGAATGCCACAAATCTACAATAAGTCACTTGAAAAATACTTATCTATTATACCTATTGCCAAGTTAACAAGAGGTATCTTGTTAGAGACATCTCTGGGGACGCTACAGAATTTTATATGCGGCGTCTACGATCGGCTACGTGAAGCCGGGACATTTAGGTCAGGAACGTACCTCAGAAATAAGCCGAATACTCGCTCTGACATTAGGTATATAAATCCGTAATCCTACTTTATCAGACTTGACTATTGAAACCTTTCTTGTAGAAAAAAAAGGTACTTACCCACACTTAATAGTTTTTATATTTGCACTCGTCATCGACTTTTTCAGTGGAAGACAGCTTGCTATTTTTTTTTTGACGTGACTTGTGGATTAATGGTGAGCGCTGAAGGCTCTCACTCGGTAACACTGCTAATGAATAGGTAGATTTATTGTAGGTTTTTTTCTCTTTGTTATTACTCTAATATAGCATCAGAATTAGATTCTCAGTGTATCAGGTTGTATCCTACCTATCTGTACTACATATTGTGTACTACTTAGGATGCTTCCAGGGATGTTATGGATATGAAATTTCGGATACGGATTGGATACGGATTTAAGAATGATTATTTTACCGGTTACGGATACGGATAACAAATTATTTCGGATTGTCCGTTAGTTTCGGATGATTTCGGTTACGGATATTATTTTTTTAAGGAGTTTCAAAATTAAAATACAAATAGTTAATAAAGTGGTTTTGGTATAACGACAAGTTATATATTATGTTATGACGGCGAAAGAAGAAAAAAAACAAACAATGCGCGCGGCTTGTGTGGTGGCACTGGCAGCGGCCAGCTGAACAAAACAACTTCTCATAACGTGTCTCAATTAGGCTCCACCCCTATCCAATATTATCCGAAACTTTTATTTCGGGTTCGGTTACGGTTACGGATGATTTTTTATATCGGATATCCGATAGTTTCGGTTACGGAGCTCCCTAACAATAACATAACTGTCGGCACAGAGCGACGACGTTGTCGACCCATCGTGGTTGGTCCATAAGCGCAGCGCACTTATGAACACTTCCTAATTGTGAAACCATAAAGTCACCTTATTTTCATAAATGAGAAAAATGTGTTAAAGTATTGTTGTCCGCGTGCAGCAAACACGGGCGGCATTGATTTTGCTTCCACTGAAAACTTCCTCCCATTTATACTAAGTACTCGGTAATATTATTTTGTCTGCCAGCAATCTACGCAGTAACTGAGGTACCTACAGTTTTCATTGGAGCAAGCGTGTTGCGCGTGTATCAGAAATACCGAAGGTCGGGAGGCGGTGACGTCAGGAGGAGGCTCCCGAACGCGCGCTGTCAATCCAGGAAAATACCGCGCGCCCGCGCCGCCGCCGCCGCCGTCCGGCACTTGCGACATTCAACTCGGACCCAATGACGACAATGGTAAACAAACCTCCTGAAGTTCAAGACTATACCCTACTTTTACCCCTTCTCCTATTATATTTTTGCAGCAACATCATGATTTGCATTTTTTCCTATTACTTATTATAATAGTATAATGATCAAAGACATTACTTACGTAGGTACTGTGATGTACCTCAAAGAAGTCACATCATACTGTATAGGTACTGTAATGATGTGATCTCTTTGAGGTACCAACTTAGATAATAATTTATTAGTAAGTATTCACGAAATTGTTAGATATCTACCTACCTATCTAGGTAATTTCTTCATCAAGTTGTAGATAAAAAAAGAAGTGTTTGAATTGCTTCTTTTATGTGTCTGCTTACATTCAAAGATTTGTGCATCGTTGTCCCCTAAAAGGTCAAGTAAAAAAAACATGGGTCGTTATCACAGACCTGTGTCTGTTCTGTAGGTAAGTTCATGCTCGGGGTCTTACGTAATCCTGAAAAAAAGCATTAAGTATTTATACAATTATTCCTCCGAAGCGTGGATAAAGGTCACGTCCCACGCAAATCTAGGGTGATATCGGGTGTGAGGGGTGGGTGCGGGGGCGGCGGGCACGCGCGGGCACGGCGACCTTGCCCGGCGGTGACTCTGCGACCTTGGAGCCGCCCCGCGCCCACGCGCGCCCACCCTCCCCTACGCCCACTCCACACGGGGGGTACACTCGTGCAAAATTTAATATCCCTCCGTGTACCAGAGAGAGGGCACGGAACTGAAACACAATTCGTTGACCGGCCATCACGATTAATTATTTGTTATACTTTACTGACCACACCCGGATGCTCAGAATTATTAAACACGGGATTAAAAATCATTATTCTCTACAATATTAATTAAAAATATTTATATTGCTTTACTGGTAATAATAAGTAGCTATTTATACTCGTAACTGATAAAAAGAGGATAAAAGCAGTAAGCTGCGGTACATTGTAGGTACTTGTTACACTGGTATCTAAAGAGTTAGTACAGTTGTGCTCATATTTTAAGGCCACCGCTGTAAAAAAAACCTGTTGCGCATTTTCAAAGCCGCAAGAAGGTTTGTTGTTTAGGTATTATAAATTAAATATCGGTACTATATTTAATAAGTGGGACTAGCTATCCTGTTTCCGTGTGACACAAGGCCTGTGCCGTATTGTGATGAAGGTCGGAACCTTATTCGGGTTTCCGTATGTCAGTTCAAGGTCTATTGAACGTTGCTAGTGTATGTAGCTCTGTAGTTTTACAGCGGACTTCAGAGCAGAACCCATTCGAAAACAATGCGCCTTCAATGTGCTTTTGTTTGCGTATTGCATCAGCTGGACATAAGGAGCATTTTCAAGGATATTCCTGTATAAACAGTTATTGTTATAAATTATTCGTCTTTAGTTTATCATTTATTATACACACAATAGTATTTTATTGCTTTTTGATGGGTCTAACGGAGGTCTAGTGAGTGTTTATTTAATTTAAGAACATGCATGCTCTGGAGATATAGGGAGTGGAATTCTCTGCCGTCTTCTGTATTTCCGAATGCATATAACCCGGGTACTTTCAAAGGCCAGAATAAACAAACCTTCTGCGCGAGCTCGCTCCATCTTATGCCTCGTCAATGCCTTCGGGCAAATCTGGGACCAAGAGCAAACCCATCAGAACTAATATATATTCATAATATAGCGTACGAGTTGCATGTACGAAAATAAAAGCATCTACGGCATAACATAGTCACAATGTTGATTCTCATCACGGTCGCGTGGCACTGCAGGACGGAAAAGGCAAGTCGCAGGGACTATAACCTGGAACGTGACAGAGGGTAGCAGTAGCTGTCAGTACTATTCAGAGGCGGAGGACAGGAGTCCTAGTACGCCTTTGAAATAGACTAATCTGTGCGCCAGCTCACTCGCGTCAGACAGAGTACTGCAGGGCGGAAGGCTAGAGAGAAAACACTGCCCTATTTTTCCCTAAAAACTAGCATGGAGAATGCTACACCGACAAGAGTGTGGATTTTAAATTAGTGATGATGAGAGGCAATATGAAGTAGTATGTCCACATTTTCCTAGTCACACATTGGTATAGATGTCGTGGGCCAATCGTTTAAATGGGAGATCTGCTTGGGTAGACTATGATGTTCCGGCATTTCGTGATTTTCCTATCTAACACCCGCCACATCGTTCAAAGAACGTTTGTTGCTTTGCCTGGCCATGTTTCGACGAATCGTTTCTGTATATTGTATAAAGTACAAGGATCAAAGTACGTTTCTGTATAATAATTTTTTTACTAGATTAAAAGACGTTTAGATACTTAATAAAAAACCCGGTTGCTCGGGTAATAGTCTGTAGGGTACCAAAATATTAGGAAAAATAACAAGAACGCCACCATCTCGCGAAACGATACTAAATACATTACGATGGACTCAGTTATATCTCGAAATGCCCGTACCTCGTTGTGATCAAGTGACCAGATGAGCAATTCGCCAAATACATCATGATCTGGCCATCCAGGTTTCCATCGGCCCATATTAGCGATTGGCCCATGGGCCGTGATGTAGATAATACGAGTATAATAATACTTACCTAAATACACAGAGGTAGAGGTACAAATTAACCTTTGATATCAGAATTTCAGGAAATAGATCATTCTAGATGCAAACCTCGTCAACTGCACGTAGGTAGAGCGCGTAGGTGTCGCTCGCCAGAAAGGTTATTCGGGCATCGGTCGTGACATTTAGGTCGAGCGGATAACTCCGGCTTTCTAAACGAAATTAGGCTTTACTTCATTACCTATGTATACCGGAGCGCCTGGCACCTGAAAAATTTAATACGAGCACCTATCGGACATATTAAAACGTATTGATTGCCTGTAGGCATATTCTAATGTATTAGTTATAAAACATATACGCGAAATTTTGCACGTACTAATGTTACTTACAATAGTACGTGGAAAATTTCGCGTCGACAGTAATCCTTACTCGAATCAAGGAAAGTCACAACAATATTGTATGAATAAACACTGTTATTGAGTAGATATTTGTCACTCTGTCAGGGACATCGCTACAATTCGTAATGCCATATTTGATTAAATACCATCGGCACCACATTCACGTTATTATTAATATATTGAACAACATAATTACGTTACATTACATTATTATTAATATTGTTATTTTATTACTAATATTGTCATTAATTACACGTATTTCCCACAAAGTCAAATATACAATGTGATCTATTTTTACCTTCTATAGTTCCTTCTTTGCATTTATTAGCTTTGTCTCTGTCATTACTTGGAAAGGTGTGCACAGACGCATACAATTCCCGTACACGTGATAATTTTATTTCCCATTTTATATAATTCCAATCATCCTTATATTATCCTTTAGAGTAAATATCAAACAGTACACGTGTAGCTATCGATTTTGCCCACGCATCTGTGCTAGTGCAGCTTTAATAATCTGTCAGAGGTATTGCATTTCCTGGCTTTTCAGGGAAACAAGATGGCGTTTGAATAGGATTATTTGGGGTGGGAATTGTGGGGTGTGGGGGAGGTGGGAAGTTGCGCGTGGCAGAGCACGGGCTGGGGAGGCACGGGCCGGGCGATGCACTGGGAGTCGGAGTCAAGTGCAGGGCCGCACTGCGCCGCTGCGACATGCGCTCAACGTTCCGGGCCCGGTCAATAGCCGCCCGCTACGTAGTTACCCTCCTGGACGTTTCCGAACTATCTACTCTAAATTACACAATATATATTATGCAACACTTATACAGATACAAATAAATAATAAAATAACCCTCAGGCCAATGTTCCAAATGGCTATTAAGCCCATCCCTTGTTGTTGATTTTGCCGCCGATAACAAGATATTTTCAGGAAACGACTGCGCAATACGTTCAGGCTGTTGCTCTTTAAAGGTCAAAGGTTCAACATCAACGTATAACACTGAACTTGATAACGTCGACTGTGTTTATTTTGCAATGTTACAGAAGAGAAGACCGGACATTTCTGGAACATATAGTATATGATACCTATGTCAGTTTCGGGAGAATAATTCACCATTTATTACAACACACGTAAGTTATAAGTAATTAAATGCAAGGTAATTAGTTTGAATATTTTAACTACAAGGGATTAGGTGTCATTCCGTGGTCTGTACCTACCCCATTGAATAATACGGCAATAGGTTTCCGTTTTTACGTGACTTATTGCACATTTTCCTTGGATGACATTCCACTTGACCGGACCAATGAACCTCAAGAGTGCCTAGGAGCGAGTGGGAACCGTTGCTCAGGGAGTGGTTGAGAGGATTATGCTTGGGAGAAGCGACGCGTAATAGGCTGTTAGTGAAAGATTCTGAATGAGGGAAATCTTCGGCTACACCGGCGGAGTCATTATGGCGGTCCTGAAGTGCTTGCTGTCGCGAGCTGATTGTGGTTACAGTAATTAAGTATCGTCATTCGTCAAGGTTGTATGTTACTTCGGACATCGATATTTATCGATCATAAGTATGTAAGTAAGTACATACTTACAAATATATTTCTTACGTAAAAATAAGTTAAAAGTAAACAAGAAACGTCAATTTACTCACGAAGCTTACACTACATAAAAATAACAAAATAAAATAAATTTTAAATACGATATGATATACAGCAGTATAACAGAAAGTGAAAAAAGGTAAATAAAGTGATTGCTATTCATCGATCCAATGAGTGAGTCTTGAGCCGCTGAGCTGCGCACGCGTCGATGTCTTTTCAATGGGGGCCTGTTGTATTTCCTAATGTTTATAGTCCTAAAGTCGATTTTCCGAACATCATTTTCCTAATATTTAATTGTACTAATGTTCGATCATCCTAAATATTGATTATCCTACCGTAATACTTGTCCTAATATTCTTTAGTTCTAATATTAATGTCCCTAAAGTTTGAAATTCCGAATTTTTCATTCCCTATATGATCTATTTGACATATTTTGGTTAGTTGTGACCATCGAGGCCCGAAGGGCCGAGAGGCGGCGGTGAAGATTTGTTTCGTAACGACAGCAGTCACGGGTGCGAGCGAAGCGAGCACGGAAATTCGCGGCACCCCGACACTGTAGATATAGGTTACGAAGGCTGTATGGCAGGGGGCGAGCAAAGCGAGCCCCCTGCCATATAGCCGAGTGGGTTAGGTTACTTGTGACCATCGAGGCCCGAAGGGCCGAGAGGCGGCGGTGAAAGTTCTCTATTGTATTCCCTAAAATTTCTTATCCTACTTTTTATTTTCCTTCACATTTTATTTAGGACTATACATTTTAGGAATATAAACGATTGTAACTATGGACATTAGGGCTTACCATCATTAGGATGAAAAAAAATAGGGCAATGAACACTAGGAGTTAACAAAATTGGACTAGGATCATTAGGACATTCGATACTTAGGACTAAAATGTGAAGGAAAATAAAAAGTAGGATAAGAAATTTTAGGGAATACAATAGAGAACCCTTTTCAATGCGTGTAGGCATGCAGCCGCACACCGCACAAAAGATTCCGACGCGTTCGATTTATTTTTTGGTTTTGATGCTGCTGTGGACCAAGACCAAGAGTTTTTCCGGGCATTTCATACATACACAACACCTACTTACCTACTTAATAATAGATTATAAGTATACCAAATAGACTGTCAGAACATATAAATAAATCAATGTTACCAAAATCACGGAAAAATTAACCCACACAAATGGACAAACAGAATTTACAGCTTACAGTCATACCCTGTACACTTCATACAAACAGCCTCGTTTTACACAGACACCACACATTGACGTTATTGTACACGCGTATCTGTGTGTGTGACATCTGACGGCATACGAGTCTAAACTGTGTCGGAGAAGGTGCGGTAAACCTGGCTCAGACTCTGGTGGAGGGCGGAGAGTTGCCGTTCTATACGTAGTATTATTCCTTATACTATCCGGCACATCCTGGACACAATATAAAAAAAAAAAACATCTTACCGTGTCCCGCCTGACATTCAAGAGCGAGCGAGACAGTCAGTGCGCGCTTTACTCCTTAGCGGCTCACGACCATTTAAAGTAAAACCCAGAGGGGGTGAAGTCAACGCCCGATACGAATTGGTGCGGGGAGCAAAGTTACCATTATATACGTATATATTCACTATTCTATGTTACAGGGACAAATATAATCCAGTACTTGAAATGGGGAATAACCAAGTGCAGCCATACAAGGAGGGTTATTCAGAGGACGGATTTGACGCGGCGTTATCTGTATGGAAACAAGTACGAGAATTGTGCCCATGTGTGACTGTTTACTTCCTAGAACATGACGCTGTTATGTGCGCTGTTATCTACGCATCATGTATGGTGGTTTTAGATAGACTTGTATGTTCTAGAAGGGGTATTTTCAAGCCATGTTCCTCACAAACTATAGGTAAGTTGATATGATGGTAATATGCCGTATTGAGATAGATAGAGCCACATGCCGTCAAAATACAGGGTGTTAGTGACATCGTAACGAAAATTTTCAGGGATGATTCAGGCCCTGTTTCTTAGTTGATATCAAGTGGATCTTTCCGTCACAAAAGTATGGAACGGAAATTCAAAAAAATATCACTAAAATATTCATGAATTTTCCGACAGGAAAATCCACTTGATATCAACTCAGAATCGTGATCTGAATCATCCCCCTCAGTATTTGTTACGATGTCACTAACACGAACTAACAGCCTTGTATGGCTACTTGTATGTACTAGTACAAGGTGTAAGTGACATCGTAACTAATACTGAGGGGGATGATTCAGCTCATTATTCTGAGTTAATATAAAGAATTATCCATCGCAAAAGTATAGAATTGTAAATAATTTAAAAAAAGAAAACATTTCATGAATTTTACGACGGAAAATTCTACTTGATATTAACTCAGATTCGTGGTCTGAATCACCTCCCTAAGTATTCGTTACGATGTCACTATCATCTGTATAACGAGAAATGACAACAACAAGAATGTTTTTTGACTATGAGTAATTATTTCTAGGATGATTCTAAATTCGAAAAGCGAGAGGATACCAACAAGAAATGAAACCTTGATTTATTGCCCTTATTATCGTTTCTTTATTACTGTACTTAATGTTCTCTTGGCACCATTTAATTTATTTTCCTTATCTTCCTTTTAAGCATTATATTTTTTATTGACCTCATTCCCGATGGGGGGGACATTGTCGAAATCCCTTTGTGAGACTGTCGTTTGTTTGGTAAAGGCATTGCAGGCTTTAATCACCTGATTGTCTAAAAAGTAACATGATTCCGTGCTTCGGAGCTCACGTTAAGCCGTTGGTCCCGGCTAGTAGCCGTAAAACACCTCCACCAACCCGCAGTGGACCATCGTGGTGGAGCATGCTTCACACACCCTCCGGTTGATAGAGGGGAGACCCGTGCCCAGCACTGGGGCTTATTTAGGCTGTTTATGTTATTGACCTTATTATTTTAAGTCAATAAGGAAGAAAAATCTGTGAAAATGTCTACATAATATTAAAAGGTCCTTAGTACATAAGAACCATATTTTTATGCTAACAATACTGATTTGTAAGCTTTTAGTACGTTTATATGTTATAATAACAGCCAACTAACATAAAGAAGTTGTAAAAAGATTATGATAAACTTTAAAGTATAGTTTCCTAAGCTACTTACATGATTTCTCGGGCCCGATGTACGGTCACAAGAATATGCATGCGTTTTGGTACCTTGACACATGTTTTTTTTTTTATAAATGGTACTGTAAGTCTCACTAAATGTCAAATTATGTTAGTGCGACAGAGTCCTAAAATGGGTACATTATATTGCTTATGACTGTACAGGGGGGCGTGGCGATATTACAGTATGCCAAGATTGGGTCCTAGGGTGGTATAAATAAACTAATCTCAGCTTCGGGACTGCCCTCAAGATCATGTCAATGTGACAGTTCTCATATAAAAACAGAGACTTGAGCATGATCTTGAGGGCAGTCTCAGCTGAGATTAGTTTATCAATACCACCCTTAGCCTCCTTTCTTCTTACAACTACACCTTGTAGTTCCCTTGACATTGTCCCAAGATATTGCGTAGGTACCTAGTGTAATAAAGCCTTTACCCAAAGAACTAAATAAGCTAATTTGAGAATAATTTTACTCGTACTAACTTCTATCAGAGTAATATACGTATATACATTTTTCTAGGTGAAACAACTTTCTTTAATTTTTTAAAAATAAAATTGATTCTGTCGATAGCAAGATATTTATTCTTTAGATGGTTCTAGGTATTTGATTCTAATATCAATCGAAGTTTTAAAATACATTTCCGGTAAGCGTTCCATTGATTTTTAATGATATAGTTTACTTACTGCCGTATTGTATTACCTTGTGATTTATTTACCTTCCTATTATAGTGTGATCATTTCATTGAGGCGGCAGCATTGAATTGTGTTGTCATGGAGGCGGAACAGCGAGCCCCGTAGGTCAGCGAGCGGCGGCGCAGCGGGCGCGGAAGCGAGAGCCCGTAGGTCACCGAGCGGCGCAGCGGGCGTTGAAGCGAGAGCTCGTTGGGCAGCGAGCGGCGCAGCGGGCGCGGAAGCGAGTCCGTAGGTCAGCGAGGTACGGCGGAGAAGAGAGCCTCGCGGCGGCGGCGCGGCGGGTCGTCGACCGCGCGCCCTTCACACCGGCAGATTTTTTGTCCTCTCAGCTTATAACCGCGTTTTTTGTGCGGTTACCTTACGTATAACGCTGATCTCGAGGTTGGATATCTATAGTGTATTCATGAGCTTAATGTGTTAGCACTGATTTGTGTATGTTATGTTATGTTATGTTCTCTTAGGAAATATAATTTCATCTGTATATTGTGACTTTCTTCGTTGTTGCTTTCTATTGTGTATCTTGTCTTTGATCTAGTAGGTACTTATTATAATAATGTTTTGTTTTCTCTTTTATTTGTTTGTGATTCATGATGTGAATAAAGTGTAGTTATTAGTCTAATGTAGAGTTGTAGGTTTCTTGGGAATGAAAAACAGAAGTAAATTTTTACAATTTTGTTTTATTTTAATTCGACAACCTGTCATTATATTAACAAACAAATGACTGAGCACGCTCACATACGCACATACATTACACACACAAACACACCGCGACCGGCGCTGCATTGCATATAAATTATACTTATATAGTCTTAATAGTATTTTATGCAACAGTTGTATAAGAAGGGTCAAAAAATGCGAGTGGCGTGAGTTGCGATGTGAGCCTTGGCGAACATCGCAATAAGAGACGCCACGAGCATTTTTTGACCTAGTTATACAACGTTGCATACAATACTTTTTCTACGACGACGTAATTTTAAACGAAACACAAAAATTATCCAATTTATTTTCCAACGCGCGGGAAAATGGCGGCAAATGTATACTTTTTTTTATAGTATATCTATGGCACCACACAAAGTAAAGGTGTGCCAGTTTCCAGGTCAAAAAAAAAAACAACAACAATGCTTTTTTGGCGACATTATAGTACAGTTACACTTTGTAAACAATGCTTTTATAGGCCATAGAGCGTACACTTTTTCAAAGAGTTTAATTATGTATGTACTTATATTAGACTTTTTGGTTATTTAAATGCCAGATTAAAGTAAAGGAGTAGAAAAATTATTTATCAGTCTATTGGCGCTCTCCTCGACCCGCACCGGCCACGCACGCACGCGTCCTAAACGAATTATCACATATAATATATTAAAACGATCTGCGAACGATTATTTACTAGTTTATTTAATTTAAAGTAGGTCGGGGTGGGGTGGCGGAGACGTGTGGCTCCGCGGGCCGGCCTCACGCCTCCAACATGGGCGGCATGTAGGAGCGCGGCGGCGACGGCGACTTCTTGGAGAGGTTGAGCGGCTGCGGCGCGTCCGCGTCGGCCACGTCCACCTGGAGCGCCAGCACGGAGGGCGCGGGCGACGCGCCGCGGTAGCACGCCAGGACGCTCGCGCCGGACACGGAGCCCGCGCCCGCTCGCAGGGGGCACTCGCCCGCCGGTTCGCCTCGCCGCATGTACTTTTGGATGATGTCGGTGCGCTTCAGCTGCTCGGGCGTCATGCGCGGGCCCTCCATCAGGCTCTTGGCCAGCACTGAGTGCGTGGACGACAGCGACACGCGCTGCGGCCGCGGCGAGTGCGCGAGGTGCGCAGGGTGCGCGGGGCTAGCGGGGTGCGGGTGCTGCTGCGGGGGCTGTGGTGACGGCGGTCGCAGCGGCCGCGCCTCCGCCTCGCACGTGTCACGTCGCATTGCGCGGAACTTCTTGTGCGGCTTGTACGCCTCGTCCATTAGAGATGACGCGTCGTATAGAGGTGGCGCCTGTAGGACGCGCTTGAGCACAGGCATGTCGTCGGCGGGCGCGAGCGGCCGCCGGTCCTCCGAGTGTTCCTCGAGGGAGGAGCGCGGGCTGGAGCAGCCCGAGCCGGGGCCAACTATTCTTTCGTGCTTCTCGTTGCCCGACTCGATGCCGGAGTCAGTGGGCGAGTCGAGCTTGCGGTAGCGTGGCGGGGGGCGCACGGGCGTGACTGTGAGGCCGTTGTGCGCGAGGTGCGCGACGCCGAGCGCCTCCTCGTCGACGGAGCCGCGCGAGTCGAGGCGGCGGCGGCCGGCCAGCGTGGCGGCCAGCAGGGGCGTGCCGCAGTCGGCGCCGGCCTCGCCGGACTCGCTAGACGACACTGATCCGATGGGGCTGCGCGCCGACTCATCCGCGCCGGAATCTGCCCACAGACTGCCGTCCTCGTCGCCCCACATCTGCTGCCTGAGCAGTTCCTTGTGCTCGGTGCGGAACACGACCAGCTTCTCAGTATGCAGCGTGCTCAGGGTACGCAAGTCTGGTAGCGTGTCCATCAGCTCCCGCAGGAAGCCGGGTCTGTCGGGCCTGTTCTGTGCGACCACCGTCTGCAGGCAGGACTTGAGCCGCGCGTGCATGCGCTCCACGAGCTCGATGTTGCGGAGGCCAGGGCGGTCCGGAGTGATGAGTACTATGGCGCAGAAGAGGCCGATCTCGGCATCCGTAAGGTTCATAGAGTTCATGCGCTCGGCGAACTTGAAAGTAGAGTCGACGAGAAACCGTGCATTGGCACCACTTTGAATAGAATCACGTTTCATGAGCTGTCCATTTAGGCAGATTATGCTATTGAGCGGCGCATCGAACATGCAGATGAGTCGCACGAACAACGCGTCGAAGAGTCCGCTCTTGAGCAGCGTGAACTTGTCGTCCTGCGTGAGCAGCTGGAAGCCGGGGATGAGGCCGGCGAAGTCGATCACGCCACGGATCACGTGCGCAAATCTCTGGGAGAACTCTTTCTCCGATTGCAACTCTGGCGCTGGGTTTAGTGGGCACGCCTACAACAATAGAGGACATCCGTTAGATTCTTGTTTTCCAGAAAGGCTGGAGGGAAAAAATCTTTTGAAAGTCAAGTAAAGACAAAAACAATATGCTGTGATGCTTACCAGAGTGGGTTGTGAATAGGTGGGACATTCCCGGGCGCGTGCGCGCATCGCAGCGACGCGGTCCCGGGTGAATTCGCAGGTGTCGAGGTGCGCGCGCACCACGCGGGCCAGCAGCCGCGGGGCATCGTCCAGCTCCGCGGCTGCCGCCTGCTCCTGCGCGCGCGACGACGATGACTGCTGCATCGCGGCTAGTATTCGCGCTTTCTCGCGCTTTGGCACGCGACCGAATCGCACGGCTGCAACAAAAGAAAACAATGTTCAAGATATTGTCCGGTACACCAGCATATCATTAAGTTGTAACAATTTTATGGCGGGTAGCGACTAACAACGGGAATGTTGAGCAAGGTCGTGGCTAAATTTATATCGGGTTGCAGCTGTCGGAGGGTGCGCGTGTGTGCGGGCGCATTGCGAGCCATGTGCGAGCGCAGCTGACGAGAGGGTAGAGTTCATCGGCCGGCGGGAGCGACCCTCGTCTGGCGATCCTTTACAAAGTCCGCGGGACATCACCGCGGCGCGATTCACTGAACTAGTTCGAATGGCGAGTGACAAAGCGCGAACCGCGAGGTCACAGTAAAAAGTGTTACGACTTTCTCGCGCTAGGTAGAGTGCGCGGTACGAAAGGCAGCAAGCGCCGGGGGCGGGCGCGCCGCTTGCGGCGTTCGTGCGCGCGCGCCGGTGAAAGTGTTTGCGCGTTCACGATTGAAAACGAAAGCGGAGAGCGCCCTCTCGCCATTTCTCCCGACTTTCGCTGCGCGATGTGGGCCGCGCCAGATGCGCGATATCATTGTATGCCGCGCCGCAATCTAGTGCTCTTTATTTAATTACTCCATTTGAATACTATTTTCCGCAACTAAAATGTTTAGTGTTAAACATATATTAAATGTAAAAGTTCCTTAACGTTATAGACCTAGACGAGAGATTTATCTTCCTTTTTAGATTTAAAGATATTTATTATTGTCTATCAAAAGCTTTCCTTAAATTTAAAACAATAATTGAAAATTAAGTCTTGTTACTGTAGTAACAAGACTCTTAATTCGTACTGGTTAGTTTTAGTTTGACACATTTTTCAAAAACTCCAGAATACGCCTGATGTTAAAAGCTTTCTCTATCTCCGTGCCTATAAGTTTGAAGAATAAGTAAATTAAATTGAACTACCTATCGGATAAATAAACGTCTCGACAGACGATTCGCAGCAAAACTCTAAATCGTTGATAAAGAAAAACCTTAGTGTACGTACGGTTATTTGAAAATAAATAATAGGAACTACCTCTTTATGTAAATTCTCGATTTAAATCGTATATTTAAAATGTTTATGCATCTAATTTATTTAGAAATAAGTATGTACTACTGAAAAAATAAAGGTTGAAGTAAATATTGTAGAGTTCGTAGCAGGTTGCTACGAGATTTCAAATAAACGCATCCTTGTTGTAAACACCTAACGTTGTTGTTATAAAAAAAATACAATTTAGATTTTTTTAAGACAAATGAATGTTTTGTTTTTGTATAAATATTCATAAATAAAAAAATACGTACGAGCATTGTGATATTTGACGACTCCGTTAAGGATCCCTTTCAGGATTGGTAAATCTTCCCCCATGTCTGAGACCATTACAGTTTATTTTCACTAACAACTAGTTCACAGCCAAAGGCCACAGATAACTGTAGAAGGTAACTTCAGTTTAAGTTTTTGACTATTTAAATTTTAATCACTAATTGTAATGTCACATAGCACAAGTAGAATAAACTATATGCACAAACACTGTAATCCGAATGTAAATCCAATGCGAGTTCAGGTGGAGATGGTGCGGCGGACCGGAGCGGCGGTAACACTCGCGTTCTCGTTGCGAACTGCGAAGCGACTTAATGGCATAGCGATAGCATGAGGGCTGACGACCGGTGCGCGGGCCGTACTCCCTCGCACTGCGCCGCCGCGCGCGCCGCGCCAACCTTGAACTTGAGCGGAGGGGGGCGCCGTCAATAAACTCCGCGCAGGCCCCTGCCCCGGCGCCCCGCCCCGCCGCACCCCGCCCGCGCGCACTCTACGCGGTATGACGGGACTTGCCAATATCGCCACCGGATTTCACTCCCTATTCCCACTACGTATCTCTTCAAATGGCATTTTAATAAAACCTTAGAGGGACTTTTAGCATATTCTTTAAATTAAAACATGTTTTATTTTTTATATACTGATTCATATTTATTTTTATATTATTATGTATTCATTTAAAATTACTTAGTGGTTTATGGAATTTACCATGTTTTATTAATAGGATTGATATGATATCAATTACGAAACATAGAGTCGATGTGGATATAATTACTTACGTAAACATTTATTTTTGCGATTTAAACTTTTATATTGATTAACTAGGTTTTTTTTTTATTCAATAATAAGTTAACATTGCTGTTATAGTTTTTATTTTATTTGGAATCAAAGAAAACTAATGTTTAAATTAATCAAATTTTCTATCATTGTATCAATTTTGTTGTTATGTTGAATCTTCCCAGCGATAGTAAATAAATACATTTAAATAAAATATAAAGGTAATGCACGCTCTACCTAGATAAGAACCTTTGTAGTTCCGCATAATACCACAAACGCGCGTGGCGCTAGTATTGCGATCGCGCGCCATCTAGTGTCGAGTAGCTGAACTAATGTGATAAAATATAGAGTTCGCGAAATTTGTATTAAAATTAGTGAACAATCTTGTAAAATCATAATACGGCCTTTGTATATTTTTAACTTTTACCGTGAACTTGACAAAAACATGAATTTAATAACAAAGTGATACTATTTAGTTTCGTTCTTCAAAAGCATTTATTAACAAAATAAATCTTTAACCCACATTAAATTGAGAATATATTTTAATTTGTATTGATATTCTAGTTTAGCCATGTAATTTTTATAAGTAGGTGGAGGCATGTCAGTTCTTTTTGCTGATGTACGGCCAAGTTCTGATCTACCTACTACTTGTTTACTATACATGGATATGTCAAATTATCACATGAGATAAACAATCAATGTCTTAAGATTACGCACGGAGAAATTACGTGGGGGCAACGAACTGCATTACGAAAGTGAAAATATAAATTTCACTCTCGCGCTTACGAAATGCGCCTTTCTCCGCTTTCACCGCGTGCGCGTTGATCGTGGTGTCGCAACGCGCGGCGCGGGCGTCGACCCGCTTAGCGAGCGCTCACCCGCGCCTTGCATAACCTGCCCCCTCCCGCGACCCCCCACTGCACGCTACGAAATAGGATCTGTGGCGCTGCGAGCACGCGTGCCGGCCCACTTGGCCGCGCGCACTGAGATGCGACCTTCCCGTGCTAATTGCGTATGCACGACGACGTGCGTGCACGCACTCCTGCCCACCCCAACGCGACGTGCAACCAATTAACACCGCGGCACATATTACTACCTATTACATAATTTTGGCACATTTTTTTATGAAGCTTTTTATAATTATGAGTGGAAATATGAGAATGCACCTATTTGGTAAACAATTATAAATTCCAATTACATGTGTTTTCATTATAAGTATATCTATAACGAATTTTTTTAAGAAGAAATAATTGCAACTTAAAATCTGACATCACTCATAATTATCAAAGATTCGCAAATTATACACAAAAATAGAGCATAAAAAATCAACTGAATAAACAAGTATTTTTTCTACTTTATTTATTCAATTAATTTTAATAAATGTTAAAAACTCACCATCTCTGCTCATGCCAACGGCTATGCATTTCTTCAATCGGCAATACTGGCACCGATTTCTGTTAATTCTAAGGATGGAGCACTGTTGGTTTTTGGTGCAGGGCCTGTACTGGATCTTTTGTTGGATGGAGCGCCGGAAGAAGCCCTGGGGATCACAGCGGCAGTTAGAGTCTCGCTCGGCATCCGAGCTGTCGTCGCTGGAGCAACCCGAGTCGCTGGAGTCTCTGCGCGCCTCCAGCATGCTGACCAGCACCGAGTGCCGTGAGCGCAACTCCGCGCCGCACGACATCACTCACTCACTGCACGCACTAGCACCTAGTTGTAAGAACGCTCGCAGGCGTGACGTGACCGAGTGCACGGGTGTGCACCGACGCGGCTGACGGCTGACGACGGACTGTGCGGCCGCTGCGAGTGGCAGCGCGCGGTTACCGCGCGAGCGCGACCTACTTGCCGGCCGCCGACCCAACCGAGAAAGTGAGAGTGCCGGGGGCCCCCGCGCGCCCCCGCTCGCGCTCCTAACGGTCCTCGCCGCTCTAGAATGCGCCGCTGCCGCTGCACCGGTGCGCCGGATATAGGCCGGGCGCATCCCGGCGGGCGTCGCGGTGCGCGGTCGTTCACCCCGGGTCGGCGACCGCTCGATTGCACTCCGTGCCCCGCGCACCCCCGCGGCCGGGACGGCGAGCTGGGCCGACGACCGCTGACGTCAGCACGCGTCACGGCCTACCTCAATGCGCGCGCGCTCTTCTCTAGGGGATGCAACGATCCAATTTAATTACTCCTACACTACACTCTAGTGTGAAAACCCGCGCGCCGCCCGAACCGATTCAACTTTGAGTCACGTATACATATATCTATCGTACTAGAGTAGACTCCACTTGCTCAGTCATCGGATTGAACATCGCGTTACAGTGTACAATAATGGGTTAATTAAAAAATACGTCCTAGATTTTCTAGATTTAGACTCCATTTCTATTCGTATTCATACTAGCATAGAGATGAGATATGTAACGAATATGCAGTAACAAGATTTGCTTATTTGCTGTAATAAAAACATCGAGACGTATTCTAGAATTTTTCATCGTAAGCAATAATACAAAGATGCTTGCATATCTGTATTTAGGTTTTGTTGCCCTAATTGTACAATTGATGCAGAAGTGAGGACGCCTGCATTGTGCAGCGGCGGGCGGAGGGAGGCTGCGCGGCGCGCGGGACGAGGTTGGCCCAATTTCGCGCTGCCATCGATCCATTGTGCGCTGTGCGAGTGGCCCATAATTGGTCGCAGCGCGGGCAGTGACCGGCCGCGCGGTCGACGACCCCGGCCCGCGAAAACAAAACCTTTTCCTCGCCCCGCGAAACCCGCAAACGATAAAGATCTAGCGAAATATAGACCGCACGTGAGCTTCTATGTCGAGCTTCTAGAAGCGGTTTAGACACATGAAATGACTAAATCGCGTCTACAAGTCGCAACAGCGATTATTTCCGCAAGGTGTGGACGTTATGAATATGTGTACCTCATCAATCTCATCATCGTTATCATCTATATCTAACAAAGCGATATCATCATGTAAATAATTTTGTTCAAAGGTTTTCGAAACCAACTAATAACGAACGTAAACGTACTGAAACAACGTCGGAACGTGCCGCTAATTACCGTTCGTCAATGAAATAATCTCGAGAGGTCGCCGACCGCTAAGTAGGCAATTAACACGGTCACTCCGTTTTCAGTTCTAAAAAATACGTATTCTATTTACATCCGGCAATACGGATTACACTCCACTATTAAATACTGTGTAGGTAATCCATTTATTTTTAGGGCGCTATTTCGATGATGACTCAAATTATGAACATATTTGTAGTCAGTTTTCCTTGTAAACACTAGCTAGTGCACTATTTGCGGTGAATCCTACTTAATTATTATTCGTAGCGCGTTTAGTGATTCATTAATCGTTAAGTAACTAAGTAGAGTTAGTTAACGTGGTAGGTTATTAGACGGTTCACGATAGCTAGCTGAAGACGCCCGAATATTGTACATCATTGTGAGTTCCACATTGAGAGAGATGAGCGTTGTTAGTTAAATGAGTCGCCCATTAATAGCAGGCAGCTTCAGAGAGGGTTTGTGGGTCGTTCGTCTAGAGTTTTCGAAAGAGCTCCGTTGCCGCGGCCCACAGCGATAAGCGTTCGACACAAACTTTTTTGTCATTAACGTTACATTGGCACACTTTAGGCTATATTATCGCTAACTGTTGCCTATTGTGTGTAAGGTTTACTTCAATAGAAGGTTTCAGGCACCTAAAACCTCGTTTCGGTTCGCAGATATTGTTCCCACATCGGAATATCAATCGAATGCGTTACGCTAGAAAATACCTAACACTCAGCTGGTTATTAATTTACTGGCTACGTTATATTTCAGTAAACAAAGCACTGTCTAATCGTATGTTTTCGTCTAATGTTTTCTAATTCATATTAGTTTTATATAAGAGTTGTAATCTCTCCCTGCATGCCTGGTTCAAATATATATTAATCGTATTTATTTACTGGCAACTCATACGGTACTGTATCACATTAAGAACAAGAGAGCCGATGTGGATGTGATTGTGAAGCCCGCCGCTGTGACGGCTGCTATTCACCGCATAACGGTGTTGCGGGCATCGACTCTAACCAACACGGCTTAGCCGAAAACATGCTGACGCACCGAGGAAGCAACCGCCTGTCGACCTGCTACGTGCGCGCTGCAGATGTTTACTTGATAACTACGCCACTGACTCACTCCCTGACTCATTGCAATTCCCGTTCACGTATTTATCGCGAATTTCGTCAAGAGGTCTATCTGATAGTCCGTCGAAGTATCATCGGCAAACCGGATTAGGCCGAAGCAAATAACTGGATCGTTATCCTTATTAGGTTGAAAAGAACGGTTACTTCTCAAATTAAACGTACGTCATTATTTCTATATGACTTGAAATTACTTTAACAGTCTTACACGTGTCATAATATTTCAAAAACGACGTTGTTTGCAATAAAATTAATACCTATGTTATTGATAAGGATATAACGCTGAACATTGTAATTCAGCTGAAGCGATTGTACGCACATAAAAAAGCCGTTTCCAGCCACTGTGAGGAGCTGAGTCAAGTTCGGTAAACATCTGCCGTACAGGAAATCATAAAAGCAAGCGCAACAGCGCGATGCTCCCAATAAATATGACCGAGGGATCGTTGAACTTTTAAGCTGACAGTTCAAAAATAATGTGGGTTACGTTCACGTTGCGCGTACATCGGTGCCGTAAAAGTTGTTTACGGCGAGCGAGCGGCGGTCGTTGCCCCCGCGCCCTGCAGTGATCGCCGAAAAATAAGCGACCCACAACGCGGAAATATGTCGGTCGCGGAACAAAGACGACGTCGCCGTGGCAACCGTGCTCCCGCCACACATGCCTTCCAGTTCACAGATCACTGCATAGGTATCACTCGACTACAATCGAACTGGTAAATTCGCACAAACAATCCAATTCGAATCGGACTCAAATACGTCTAATTGCAAACTGTAGATTGATGACAAGTAAAAAAAAAGTTGTTTTCGAATTCCAACTAGAATGCATAACTTAACAAAAGAAAATCTGACACCTATTTATTTAGGATATATTTTGTCTTATAATAAGTTTCGATAATGTTATTTATTCTGTAATATTTTTGTGTAAATACAAAGAAAATAGGATCTGTATAAACAAGAAACAAAAAAATAAATAAACGGTTTTTCTTCTGGTAATAGTATATCTAATATAATATATATTGAAAACATTGTATCAAATCATTTTACGAAGTATAAATTAATAACAATTCAGACAGCAGAGGTCGGTCATTGAACTGAATATGCAACTTAAGCTGTATTGGATGACACTAAACAAATTAACCTCGTTTTTCGAACGCTATGAGTTACAATTACATAGTAGAGTTCCTCAAAGACGTTACTGGGTATTCCGGTACGAGTCGTTATTCGATTAAAATGCTATAAAATCACGAACGTAGGTAATAAATAATCACGGTTCGGGTTCGTTGACACCGTGCGTACGTTGTTGCACCTCGCCGTAAAGTTACGTTCGCCATTCAACAAGTTACCGCTCTCGGCCACACGAAACTGCAGCAGCACAGTCGCGTCGCCCGACTCTACATTAACGCGACTCTACCTCGCTGGTGGCGCCGCCTGATGTCGAGTAGCTGAACTTTAGTGCCGAGCTTACGCCTTCATACACTGATAGGTGGCGCTACAAGTCTTGTACATTGTTTCGCAATCTTGTTGGAATAAATAGTTCTATGGTAAACATTAAATAAATAAAATTAATTAAGATAATTTATTTTGGCAAATCGGAATCGAAATTTTGGAAATTTCTTAATCAACTAGTCGAGATATTTACCGCAGTATTAAAAACGCTACTTTAGTGAAAATTGTAATTTACCTGCTTACTTATTTCGTCAAAAGTAAGGCCGATTCATGTTTGGCATTAATTATTTTTACACTTTGACATTGACGTGGCGACAATAATTCGTTCAGAATAAAGAGTAACAACCGAACAACCGGTCATAGCAGGGGTCGCCCGATCGCTTCCCAACCGATGTCGAGTTATTACCGTCTGGGAGCAGTCTCGGCCGATCGCTGCACAATGCACCAGACGCGGTCGAAGGACGCGCTTTGTCCCGCGCCCGCCAGCCGCCAGCCAGCCACTCAGCCCCAACATCTCACAAACCAGTTCACATACACTTGCACTTCTATCCCCGTCTCGTACCGCTTTCACGCTCATGAATACGACCTTTATCAGGACGATGCGGTCGACAACTTCACATTTCAATTTCAATGGAATCAACCCCGACGGGAAGATAACAATTATTTATAAATAAATTACGCAAACAGCTGATAAAGGAAATGCGGACTGGCAATGAGATATTAGAATCGTTCGTAGTAGGAAGTAATTAGTCAACTTCATCACTCTTATAACGTTCCCCGAACACGTAATTCGTTGCTTTCGCTAGTTTCATCGTAGGTATCTACGTGAGAATTGTGTTTGTTAATGTAGTTTACGGATGTCTTCGTTTATGCATATTATTATGTAGCTCAGGGCTAACAATCAAGACCATAACCTACATGAATTTAATACGTCAATAATGAGGATTGAGAATATTCAACATAAGGCGGAAGTAACTTTTTAATTTTGAAGAATTTGGCATAATTTCCTTGAACAATGAACATAGGTAGTTTGATTTTTTCTTTATTTACATTTGGCAGCGTGCTACAGGCGGAGATGTGGAGACGTCCGACCGCACGACCTTGGCTCTTCTTTTATTTGGAGTCGCGATGGACGACCTGTTTTCGGTTTTATATTTTTTATTTCTCTCTACATGTGCGCACTTTCAAACGCCTTGAAGTTTTTGTTACGAGCCGTCTGGCCACGTTTAGTTCGAGTATCGTTTCCTCTCTGGGAATTAAGTATGAAAAGCCGCATCGTCTCAAGTAGAATGGGATGTGTATGCGGGCGTCGTCCAGCTTGTAAGCAGGACACAATGCGCCTCAAGTGTTCCCAAGTGTCCTAATAACAGACAGTCTGGTTCGTGACCCGACGGCAGCCATGACACGAGCTGCATACGAATACACCTAGTTCGTTATGAATAGGGGAAGTGAACTCTACGACAAGGGTGCTTTGGAGGACATTTAACCTTTGCGTATTTAAATTGACCTCGACCGCTGCATTATATGCACAATGCAACGTTTCTAACATTGAACTTTTTAAAAGCATCGGGCCGTTCCCGTGTGATTGTTCCGAGACAGGTATCAGTAAACACGGAACGTTGGGAATTGGGGCGCGGCTGACCGGCAGGTACACTACCCATCGACCCAAAAACCGTTCTCAATAGGAAAAAAAGTTTCACACGATGCGTTTTTATGTCGACTAGATATGAATACGTCATAATGGAGTCGAATCGGATTTACATTAAATAAATAAGGTCATCTGGTCGGGCTTTGTTCAACAATTGCAAGCAGAGATTGTCTTCCGCATGTCGCGACCTTGCCGCCGGAGCCACCTGCCGTGACGAGTGCACCGCGGGGCGTGGGGCGCGGGCGGGGGATCTGTCACCCGCAGGACATTTCCTGCTCCGACCCAGACCCGCATTCGAGGACCAATACATTTGCCTACTTAATGCGGAAACGACGCCATATTATTTAACATATGCACGGAATAGGTCACGTCACGTCATAACTTTTTAATGGAAAAGAGGCGGTGCTAGTGTTGCATTCATTAAAATACAGGTGCTGGTGAGCATCTCGGTTGCTCGGACGTTGACGACAGCTCAGTAATCAATCAAATTCATATCATAAGAAATACAGTGGATGTAAGAGTGAGATGTGATATTTACCTTGCAGCCCTCACAGGAATGCACGCCGTAGTGGAATCCGCTGGCTTTGTCGCCGCAGACGCGGCACAGTACTGTGGTACCATCGAATTCTGTAACAAGCAAAGCATGTGTTATGGTAACTGGTGATTTGCTACGTAAGTTAGGTTTTATGGATGGTGTAAAGATTACGGCCGCGGTGCCAAACATCCTGAGTTGGCAGGTATGTGTACCAAACACCGCGCACGTGATTCGCGATAACTCACCGACCTTGCGCCGGAGCAGACCATTCAACTGCGATTACACACAGATCGTTTATTATTAGTCACAGTTTTTGTGTGACTACCGCCGCCGCATTGGTTGACAGATTCGTCTCGTCCACCTTACTTGTTTATGTTCAGTAACCGTCAAATGTTCTTATCTGTTTTTTTATTAATAGAGCGAACATCCTCCTGCTACTATTCGGAATCATTTGTCTATTTCTTACTACACTAGCATAGTAGTAGTATAAGCATCAGTACGCTACTGCTCTTGAAGAATTGCTTGTGGCGTATCTACAATGATAGTATGGGGGTTATTGGAAATGAAACTAATCGAATCACCTGAACATCAAATATGCACACAGATAAACCTTTATCGTGGCACGTGACCTGAGCCGGCTCGCTTGAGATCTGAACGATCTACGCCTAAATAATGTAATCTAATATGAACGAACACATTTATGATTTTATTTAATCTGGTCAAAACATACCATTAATATAACTTGATTACATTAAAACTGATTAGAACGACGACAGTGAAACCTTCATTTCGTTGTTCGCCACGAAGAACTGTCAAAATCACGCACCTCTTTTGCATGAATTAGGTACAGTACGTTCGGGATAATGCTTATACAAATAACTCCTACTAATGAAACGAATGACGCAACGGCATCATGTTGCGTGCGTCAAGGTGACACTGAATAGTTATTTTAGAAAGTGCCGAGTCTCTACTTGGACGAAGTCAATGACCCTCCGATACAACTCCACTATAGAGAAGACAGTAGAAGCTAATAAAACAAACCTTATCTATTACTAGAAAAGATAGGTCAGAGAAGCTATTACAGGTTAATAAATTACGTCACAATTATCTAAGACATTACGGAGAGCCTGATAATGACAGAACCGATTTTGTTTGTAGGTCAGTGACAGACGGCAACAACAGGTGTTGTTGAATTAGAGGCGGCCCCGCAGCCCCGGCCGGGACACGCGGGAACTGGTTCCCGGCAGCTCTCACTTTCCTCTCCCGGCATTTGTTTATTTGTCAAGGGAACGGGCTCGCGGGCCTTTTGGAAGGAAACTTTCTATTTCTGGCGTGCACCACTCGCCGCGGGTCGACGCTCGACGTCGCTTTCTATGGTGTTACTTTCTTTTTTCTCTCCACGTCGGGCCCTCGCAATGATTTCGGTCTCATCTCGAATAGTACTTTCGATAGTGCGTGCAGTGTCGCGGTGGGGATCACAATAGAACAGGGAAAGCGCCGTGAGACGTAACTGGTGCAGTTGCAACAGAGTCAGTAGCGTGCAGCCATTTCTCCTCGTGTGATGCAACCTGCGCGTTTTTCTGAGCAGCGCGTGTGAGAGTCGCTCGTTCGTTACGTCAATTAAAAGCGAGGAAAGTGCGCGAGAAAGTCTCGTCCACGTAACTCCAGCGCCGGCCGACCGTGCCGCCGCCGCGCGGTCAGCCCGCCCGCGCGCGATCTGTGTCACGGCGATGTTTGTTTGTAAATAATTAGCTCACGATTACGTTTCCATCACGTTTCCTTCTTACTGACACGTTCCAGGGCGTTTTTATTTACTTCAAATCCTTATGAATACAATTTATTCTAGCGAGTCAGCATTTCAAGTGTTAAAAACGTCACGCGCCGATGCACGCCTAGATGCATAGCTTATGAAACATGTAAAGAAGAATGTCTAGAAGAAATGGCGAGTGTTAAACATGTTAGGTATTTAGAGATAGCAAACTGGTGGCACGAGCGCGAAAGAAAAGTAAAAGTGGTGTGGCGAGACAGCTGTCGCTATGTGAAACCTGCTCGCTACAACCATTAGCTATAATACCTACCTACTTACTTTTCTTACATAATTCACAACTGGCGTGTATCGATCATTAACAATAATATTTTCTATTTTCAAAAAACATTTCGGCCGTAACGGTTAACTCTTTGTCGTCACCGTGGAAAGTATGCCTAGTAATCGATAAATAGCGATAAGATCATTAGGAATCGAAGTAATATCGATATGAAAGGGCTCCCGCAGTCACGGTCTGTGATTCTCGACAATTCGTAAAGGGAACACTCACATCATTACGAGTGGTACACGTTTTGCACAATGCAATTTTAATTGTTTTTCGCAAGCCCTTCCGAGCGGAAATGTTCAACAGCCAATCAATCAAATATTCGTTCTGGAAGTCCTGACATTATTCAATTGACGACAAAATAGGTACCTACATCATTACCCCTTCATTTTCAAAATGTATAAGTAAAATCCATTTGTCAAGAATAATTTTAAAATCGTTCCATTCAGCGTAAAATTTTCTATGAACAATTATTATAACCGTTGGACTTAATAATTAATTACTTTTTTAGATAGCGGGAAAAACACAATTGCTGACACTTGTAAAGTGGTAGCCTGAAAGAATAAGACTGCAAATAGGTAAGTGGGTAGGAAACCTGAAAATGTAGGTAGGTATAAGTTTCAAACGATGAGCTATTATGATAGAGTCAGGAGATAAAATGAAAAATTATGTTGAAGTCCTTAAACAAAACCTACAGCAATTACACAAAATATTGTTAACTATAAAAAATGTACCTAATAGGTAGGTGTATCTACCTGCCAAAATGAGAAGATTTCAATAAAATGTAGAGCGTTATTATTTGTGGGTAAGGTAGGTATGTTGTAGAGGCAGGAGTCAATCAGAAATAATCCGGGATGTAAAGCAATTGGGTACCTAGGCACCTACATAAAATATTGTAAACAATGATAATTAATATGTTTATGAAAACGTTGAGTGTACAAACAATAACTGTCTTATAGTGCAAATATTCTTCCAATCAGTCATAGGTAATCATAATTATCATCATAGCTAAGAAATATAAAAATTACAAAATCGTAGTCTCTACCTCCATGACAATCAATATTGTTATGCAAGTGAATGTTTATTTATATGTGGAGAACAAATAAATATACAGTGCATTATTTGTGGCTCTATCTACCTATATGCAGCTCTGGTTCCCGCTCCTTGTGCACCGGAGCCATCATATGGCTATCGGTCGGCGTAGGCGCATCGTAGCGCCCGTAGCTGCTGTCCGGAGACATCACTAGAGTCATAAGCTAACAAACTACCAATTGTCTTTGCTTCCACTACACTACACGTAAGCCACATTCGAGCCCTCGGGCTCTTCACTAACGTTCTTCGCGATCACTGAATATAGGACAGGAGTGCATGAGCCGGGACGCGCACCGGCTCGCGAGGGATGAAGGTCGCTCGTCTGGAGCGCTGCACGTCGCGTGCGTCTCACTCGAGCTCGATCGACGAACTGAGCCGAGTCCGTGCGCGCTCTTGATCGGCGACGCGCGAGCCTCCCCTTAAGAGTGAAAGTCTGCAAAAAGATCGGCGCTCTACGCGATACAATCGGTTCGACGAGCGCACTTCGCCGCCGAGCGAATTTCGCCTTTATCAGCCGGCGAAGCCTGTCGGTCTGCGCTACGAAGCGAGGCTCGGCGCGCTTCGAACTCCGGTCCTCGAGGTCATTGCCGCGGCGGCTCAACAACCAATCGCGAGCGCGCGCAGACGTGCGCGGCCAGCGATTGGAGGGATCGGTTGCTCCCCGCCCCGCAGCGAGTTCGAAGACCCGAACCTTGCGGCGCACCGCGGCCAAGGTCGCGCGCGAGCGGCACCGAGCGAGCGCCTGCTGAACGCAAGAGTGGGACGCCACCGCTGTTGGTTGCGTCACACCACAAAAATATTTTTGGTGATGGAACGCGAGTGAACTTGAACACGAAATCGAGCTAATGGATGGCGAGCGCTGTAGGTCGCCGCGTGACGGAGTGACCCGCTGCCGCGCTGCGGCCCGCTACCCTCCTAGCACACACTTCCGGACTCCGGGACTCATGCGAAACAAACGTTCCCAACCACAGAATAAATAATAGTACTATGTGCCAACTAACAACCTACTATTCGTGCCCTTATCTGACAGGATACCTACCTACCGTGGGTACCTAACCCATAATGTAAGGTATAATAATTATTAGTATAATTAAATAATTATTACCATAATTAAAGAAATTTCTGAGCAGCTCTATTTAAGTACAGAAATCAGTCAAAGTTTCAGATCGATATTATTTATACCTACCCAGGTATCTACCTATCTAATTTCCCAAAGATATTAAGTACCTAGATAGGTACCTGTATACCTATTCTACTACCCATTTGCTGTTCGTAGTCTTTATAAAAGTTTAGGTAGTAAGTAGAGCTTATATTGTACTCCCCGGTATGGGCAGCCTCAATTAACCAAAATAATAAACACTATCACATAAAGATGTAATAAACAAGATTCTAATTCTAACAACAATCGGCACATAGATTTATATAACAACATCACAAGTTGAATGTGCCTTGGAATTTGAGCTCTAGCGCGTGGAAGTAGAGTGGTAATTTGAGTTATAGGCGGTTATTACGCGAGATAAGCGCGGGCTGTGGGCGGCGGGTGAATGAACGGGAAATTTTGGCGCAGGCCGGTCAAGGCCACATTCGCGCAGGCGCACCGCGCACCGCGCTCCACTCTCCTCACCGCGAAACAAATTCGCGCTCTTTCTAAATTCATTTTTTAAATATTTGTAAACTAATTTAAAAGTGGAACACAATCGGATATTTTATCTGTCAATTAGGTAGTTGTTTGTGTAGCGCTCTCGTAGAGCCCAGTTTCTAAATTATTGTGTTTGTTGTTATTTTATTACGTGCTTGCCTATACCAAACCGAAAGTTCATAAGTAGACAAGCCCACCTTTTGTTTTGTACCTATTTTTTATTTATTTTTGTCATTAATTTAATTATTGTGTACAATAAAGAGTTTAATAATTTATCAACTTCCCATTTATAAAGACTAGGTCTACCTAGTCTTGTTCCATGTTCTAACATGGTAGCATTTAATTCAATATTTTTGCAAAATACGTATACCTAGGTAGATTAAATAATAAACGAAAATTATCGACTCTACATTTATTAGTGTTGCAAAAGTTGCAATGCAAATTTAACAGATGTGACGCAAACTAAATAATTTAGAATCGTTATCTAATTACGACAGATTTTAGATAGCGTCAAGTAGGTGATGTTTGTTTACTTTACCAAAAAACCTTACTTAAACATATCGTTTTTATGTAATTAAAAATACCGTAGTCATTTTTTAGATTTCAATGTAGGTAAGTACCTAGAGTCGAAAATAACACTGCCATTTCTACGTCATTTCCTTTCTACGCCATTTTATTATGAAGGCAGCTTACGTCACTCACTAGTTATCATCAAGGCGGTAATAGGTAAATTATCATGTTACGTATCAGTCTATCGCAGTTTACTAACAATGCGATCGGTTTTTTTACATAGGTAGGTATCTAAATTGTACTTAATGTTTTTAAGCACAATCACAACTCCGCAAATAGAAAATTTTTAGACATTAGGTATTTAGTTAGGTAAACAGTTAGGTAAACATAAACCTATACATAGATTTGAACATTTTGATAATGTGTGTACAACTAAAAATGAAAGTAGACCAAATGTTAAATGCTGACCAACACTGCGAATTGTATCATTTTTATTGCAAATAAATGAATTATGAATTACAATAAAGAGTTTAATAATAATAATTAATAATAAACATTATACACTTAGTGACCCTCGAGGGTAAGTGTATTTTTATAAGTACCTACACATACAATATGCTACATTATTATGTAATAGGTAGGTACTCTTTCAAAAA
Source organism: Pectinophora gossypiella (assembly GCF_024362695.1). Taxonomy (NCBI): domain Eukaryota; kingdom Metazoa; phylum Arthropoda; class Insecta; order Lepidoptera; family Gelechiidae; genus Pectinophora; species Pectinophora gossypiella. The sequence continues at coordinate 8,705,235 of NC_065409.1, forward strand.
TGAATACGTCGACGATACGAAACATAAACAAGAATTGTATTTTAATGCGCAGTTGTGCTCAAAGAAATCGAATCGGGTGACACGATCGTAATATTTGATACCATAACCATTGCATAACATCCAGATGTACAAAGTTTCGCAATAAAAAATATTATTTCTGGTAAAAGGGTTGCGCCCGCGCCGCATCTGACCTAAAGGTGTTTTGTGGGCTTTATTTATATTTTTTATAGTAATTATTTCGCCTCAATACTTTCCCTTTTGCACAAAGGAAGCCCTTTAAAAGGCTTCGCAAATATCCTCCCACGTGCATTGGATTCACCTTTTGCGATGAATTCAGTCCTACCCTGTCTCTCTTTTTTATAACCTGCTAGGTATATTAAAATAAAGGTACGTTTTTCATTTAATATTTCACGAACATAACTCCTACATAATATAAAACACATTAACTTCAAAAGAAAATACTAGGACTAGTATTTAAGCATACTTACAATTACAACTAATGCGATTATCCTAAAAAACAAAAAATAAACCAGCAACATGTGGCCGTCAAATAAAGTTCGTGAAAGTGAGTAGGAACAACGTTTTTTACTTCCTTCCGCTGCCCTCACTTTTTAATGCCAGGGTGCGAATATCAAATTTCGTGGCCAGGTTACAATGCAACTAATGTTGCGAGGGATTGTGACTTTTGCTACATGGTGTTATAGACGATTGTTTGTTGCAGCAGAATGTGCCAGGCGGTATCGGTCGGTAGCCACATGCAAGTCGTATTGTTCCTGTGACCACGCTCTACTTTTGATGATCTCGATCGATCGGACGCATTTTTTTTATCAAACAATAAAAAACCCGCCAAATGCCATATTGTTTGCAATTTATGGCTTCTGTTTTTTACGCTTCCGGATTACTATTACTAGGTTCACCCGCATTGTGACTAAAAGTTAATCCGCTTTTGTTTTTAAATGTGGAGAATGGAAAAGTAAGGAGCTTATAACATTTACTGTAAATTACTTCAATAAACAGCTTTGTCACTTTATGAGTGGTCATTATTAACCGTCTTTTGAAAGCAGTTGAAAAATAAAATACAAGGAATAATGTAGGGCCGGGCGGCCTTCCCGCGAAGGACGGCAGGACAATAGGCGAGCGCGCGCGCACCAACGGGACTCGCATTTTATTTACTGCGCGTCCATTATCCCGGCCATAAATTAGCTTAACAACTATTCTTCAAAGAATGTGGTCAAGGATTCTTTTTTACGACTGTCAACCACAAGGGCCCGTAAAATATGAGGTGCTAAATGCAAAATGACGTCAGGTGAGTCTGTGGATAAAACGGGATGTAGGTCGATAGCATAACGACTTACGTTGTAAGGGATTCGGTATCGCTTTTAGATTTGCGAATTAGGTCGAGGTTAGTTCTCAAATTACTGGTAGCGCGAAACGGGCATTGTGTAAACTTGGCCACGTGTTTTCTAAATAAACAGTGGGAATGAAGGTGTAATATTGTAATCGGAGGCTGTCGGCGTGGCGTGGTGATAGCGGTTGGGTTCTGCGAAGCGGCTGCGGCGCGGGGCGCGGGCCCGGCTGCTGGCAGAGCGGGCGCGGTCAAGGCCTCGCTGAGCCGGCGCACTCGATGCGCACTTCAGGTAACATGAGCCAATGTTGTTGTAACCAAGTTTGACCACATCACGTGTTCTTGCAAGCACGTAGGTCCATCCACGTCTCATTTGCTTGATTAGCATATTGTTTACTCTGATGGATAGCTACCGTACTGATTTTTAATGAGGGGATTTCCAGACTACGTTCCCCAAAAATGCCCTGTCGAGATTTAACGGCATAATTACCTATTTGCTCATTACTCGGGTACCTACATAATTATTCAAAAACACAATGTAATCGCAATATATAAAAATACCTAATTGTTGCTTGATACTTGGATCACATTATGTATAGAACTATTTTGCTACCTAGGTAGTATTGCTTCTCTTTATTTTGATCAGAATAATAATGGGTGGAAGATGTACCTAATTGTGCCGAGTGTAAAAGAAAATAAAAAAGGTCATCATTTATACCCAAAAACAAAGATAAAATATGTATAGGTATGTTTGTTATCGATGAAATTAGAAGGTTAAACGAAGGAAAATCTTTACAGCACTATCTAATATTGTTTTTAAGGAACGTAGCCTGGAAAGTCCCTGATTTAATGCGATACAGTTTTATTTATTGTATGTCTGGTAGGATGCGAAATCATTAATATTTTTCAAATTTATTTCTTTAAAATGCGCAAGCGTTTGCGCGGCGATGAGTGCCGAGCTCCGACGAGTTTTTCCGAAGCAGCGCGAGGTCAGCGCAAGTCAATTACCCCGGTGGGCTGATGCGGCGGCGCCCGCGCCGACGACACCGCACCCGGCACTACCTCTGCCTGAATATTAGGTGAAATCAGTGTGTGTGTGTCTGACAATATACCTACCAATATTTGCTTCAAAGTATAAAGTGTCTTTGACGTCGTGTTTGCAAAAAGAATCGCTAATTTTTTAACGGAAAATACACCAGCTTTGTCACTTCCAGTAGACACAATCTACGGGAAGCTCTTTGAGAGATTTTCGAGAGTAGAAGACAAAGATTTCAATTTCAATATTATTACATGAAGCCAGACTATAATAATAACAACAACAACATGACATGACATACGCCGAAGGAGTAGGCTGAGATGTTAGGTAACCCCACTCTTCGCCAGCAATGTTTGAGTCCCATGTAGTAGGTAGGTATGTAGTCTAAAATTGCACAAAGATTTAGCATTTTTGATTACCGCGCGAGCTAGCATGACATAGAGCGTGTGATCCGGACGCATTCAATCGCGGCGACCTCGGTTTCGGCACCCGGGCCAAGGCCAAGGCCAGTAGTCGGGTGCTCAATTAATAGTCGTGGTGACTAGCCTCGGGGGCCCCATCGCCCGAATCCCACCTGCACCCATTGTATGACGATTTTGGCCAACTATTGTTCTAGTAATCATACATGCGACGTGCAAATTAAGGGAACATTTCGGAAACGCGTCACATGTTATTCTCGCCAAGTTCAAGTCCGATCTTTTTGTGTTAACAACTCTTCTTTTTACCATTGGTATTTTTAACAACGTGACAAAATCAAATGTCATGACTATTATTACTAAGTTTTTAATTGATTTTAAGTCAACATGACATAAAAAGAAGGAAATTTTTATATTCTCAATTATTGTTGAGCAGACTAATGACGTAATCGACCTTCAGATATTTGCGAAACACAATATTATACATGCAAACTCGAGGCTACGATGACCCCTGTGTGACTCTATGTTTAGAATCAATAAAATATTATTATATATTTTTATTCCTTTACTATTAATATGTCATGTTTTTTTTAATGTGTTTTCACATTGAGGTATAATAATAGTAGGTAAGTAGGTAACCGTTTTTGTCTATCCACAATATAGCGAAACATTTTTAGGATGCTTGCAGGTTCCTGAGTTGTATTGTTTAAATAATACTGCCAAATACCAATAAGCTTTAGATAAACCAGAAATAAATTGTTACTGGCAATAAATTTATTATATTCTTATTCTTAAATAATTTTAAACGGGAAACCATTGACACATATTTACATAATCACAAAATGCGAGCCTCGTGATGGCCGTGCCCCGCAGAATAAACTAAAGGCACTTCCTCTTTCAAATATCCGAACATGTCAATGTCAGCGTACCGAATTAACCGCAATGTCAAACCCAAGGCGAGAGCATGAGGAAGCTGTGTGTTAGGTTATCTAGCATTAGCCGCGCTGCGACCTTACCCGACTTATGTAAAATAAATCGATTAAAAACTGCAACATTAACGCTTAGAGACTTGTATTATAATATCTTTAGTTATTGGCCGATAACTTCCTGTTATTTAACTTTTTCTACAATTAGCAAAAAACAAATGACACAATTGCCGTGCGTCATTATTAAAGCAACTTTTGTTAAACGTACTTGTTTACTTGAAGTGTAAATGTACGGACGGAGCTACGCATAGTAAGAATGAGGAAATATTAATCCACACGAAAGCGCGGCTGGTAAAAATGTGCCAAGTTTTATTAATAGCGTGAACGGTCAGCTCTCGAAATAATTCCATCACCAGATGACAGGAGAAGTCTCACGCAAAGTTTTAAGAATTAGTCGTGTCTCAAAAAGATAATAAATTAGTTTAAAATTACTAAAATGCTTTGTTTTGTACTATGCAATAGAGCTTTAACTTAAAAGCCGAGATAGGGAAGTATAAAAAGAAACAGTGATTGTCGTCGTGGACCCAGATCCACGGTAGAGCGCAAGATGCAGGGGTGCCTTTCTCCGTCCGGCGGGCACGTCATCTCACCTTGATATTTACGACTAAACTAGACTTCCTGTTCCCAGTAGAGGACGACTGCGATCTGCAGCGCACCCACACCACACCGACGTTGCATAAGTGAACTCGCAACCAGGTAAAAACATCGAGAATTACTGAGATTGGCACGGAAAATTGAAATGAATTCATCCCCAGCGCACAGACCGAAACAAAACCGAACGCGAACACGCTAACCAGAGCGTTGAAATCGGCTATTGGTCCAAGATTCTGGAACGTTGGATCCGATTAATTATAGTGAAATAATGTGATGTATTTGTAGTACGATAATTGAAGTATCAAAGAGTATTGCGGCAGGTTCTCGCGTAATCAGAGCAGCGCGGCTCGTCTCCCCGCGCTAGCGTCATGATGATGCTTGGCGTTGTATAATCTGCGCGGGTTGTATGCGCCCGCGCATCGTTACGTTGCATTACTCATCTACACAACATGCCGCGAGTAAGTATGAGGAAGTGCATTCTGAACATTTCCTAGTGTTACATTTTACTTGTCCTCATTACAACAAATAGAAAACGATTTACGTTTTCTTTAATGCCAATATTATGTATGTTGCCTGCAACTGCCTTGATAATGATGTTTTCGCTCAAAAGATAGACGTAAAGTTTGAGGATGTAAAACAGTGTGGAAACTGGTACGCCTATTATTCAGTGTCCTCATTAGGTAGTTTGTCCCGAATTTTCGATAAGCTGCGCTAATATCCATTGAGATTGTATTTAGTCCGAGTTCAACTGGGAGCTCGGACTAAATACATTTTGATAAACCATTTGGCGAATTTAATACAGAATATTTTCCGTATCAAAACAAAATAAATAACCTACTACTTTACGCCTGAAGATGACAATGAATTCTAAAAAGCATGTATGAAACAGAAGAAAATTAAGTCTATGTTTCTAGTCTAGGAGACAATAAAAACACAATTGGTTGCCATTACATTGTCTTCGGGATTCATACAGTGGCTGTATCTCGAATACATAACGATGTGGCGGGTTGGGGGCCGCGCGGGGCCAGGCAGGCCGGGCCAGAATATTGCGCAGCATCGCTCCTGAAAACGTGTTGGAAGAAAGTTCACGGCCGCGCGTTGACGCCACCACCTGCCGCGCCCGCGCCCCGCGCCCCGCCCGCGTTTCCTCCACCGCCCAACCTTCGCGCCCACGCCGCGGCACGCTCTATCTAACACTCATTGCGAACTAGATAAACAAGCTCTTTTAGGGGTCCAGTAGCACATAACTACTCACATGTCCTGAGCCTAAAGCTTCTGTGGTCTTCGTTAGTCATACTGCGAAATTAAACTTTATGTAGGTATACGTATGACATCTCTTACATATTCGGAAATGTATTTAGGGCGGAATATTCTAGGCGGGCGGTGTCAGTGGTATCAAGGTGATGATCGATTCGCTGTGCATGGCCGGGTTGGCGGAGGCTGTCGGGGGGTGCGGGCCAAGTTGGCCTTGGCTCGTTCGTTAGCCGCGCGGCGCGTGTACCACTCCGATAATTTCGGCGGTTGCGCGCAGAGTGTACTGACCCCGTCGTTGTTTGCGACGCAAATGATCCCCTTGACTTTATTTAAATCACCTACTCTGATATCCGTGCCTAAATATCGATTTTGGCATTCAGGCTATTTTTGTTACTAAAAAGGGAATTTTAAACTAGTCATCAATGAGAGGGCCTATTAGATCAGTGCCTATCCCTCCACCATTTTGTCCAGAAGATAAAATGATTTATAATATACAGAAAGTTAGTTTAATTAAGAAATTGTATAAGTTACATTGTTATTTCAAAATAACGAAAGTTAACGGGTTGTGCTTTTGCGTGATTCATAAGCTGATTTGTACAGTAAGCTTTTTGCAAAATTACCCACATTCTACTTGTGACTCTTGTGTTGTGAGTCATGCGTATTTATCATGGGTACTATTATAATTTTGCCTAATAGTTGTCTAACTCGCAATTATCGTTTCTGATGTAACATGACAACATGAGTGAACATCTTATGGGCTAAATTCACTAGTGTGTAGGCGTCATACATTGGGACTGTTCATTAATTGTGTAACGCGCTAGAAAAAAGTTGTGCGTGACTGTATACGATAGGTATGACTGAAGGGTTCCGCCCAGCGGCGTAAAGCGTAGTTCGCGGAGAAAGTGCTGTGCGTTACCTATACCTAACCAACTTTCATTTTATCACAGACCGGTTTCAATGACTTTTTTCTACTGCGTAGCGCCCACGTGCCCTCATATGAAAATGTACCTAATTCATCGTTAAATAATCGCGGTTTTCGCAATGTCAATAGGAGAACGAAATTGATAAACAAATACACAAAAAACAAATATCTACAGTTGCTTTGGTTCGTTATTCGAATTGCCATTAAACGAATGATTCGCGTAGGCTGAAAATTATTATTGCTACTACCTTTTGGGGCAGTGATATAATTATAACAGAATAATCTAGGCTATGAGACATTACAATTTATTCTCTGGTAGCGGGGACGAACGTGGATTATCGTGCACATTGACCCCGCGGTTGATAAAAAAAAATAACAATAAAGCAGTCATTCAACTTCGAATATGTATTATTAAAGCCTGTCTGGAGAGCTGCGAAGGCTCCTTTATTTATCGAGGATATAATATTATGTTTTTTGCGGGTGGTTAAAATTTTTGGCAATCGGTAATTTGTGTCTCGGTTTTGCATTGTGCGCAGACTTCCTTGTGTGGCAGCTGGTGGAGAAAACGCAGCAGATTGCACCTTGTCATTAGTAAAAAGTGAATAGAGCAACATTTACATAGCTAGAGCTTTTGTGGTGAGTTTTTTTACGAGGAAGTAGGTGGTAGGGCACACTTATGGCATGGATGGTACGTGTGCGCGCAGTCACGTGACGCGCCGTGGGGAGTACGAAATTGTGAGTGGCTTGATAAAGGTGCAAAAACTCGTAGACTATTTTTACAATTCAATTCAATTCAATTCAATATTCTTTCTTTATTCTTTATTTTTCCGATTAGGTTTCCAATAATTATTTAATTAAGAAGGTGCCAGTTCTGAGAACTTACAGTAAGTGAGCTGTAAGGGTCGACAGACAGTGGGGACGTGGGGACGTGGGTCACGCTGGTGGTGTCGTGGTGTCGGCGACCGCGCGCGCGTGCACTCAACTCTGCGAGTGCGTGTAACGGTGCACCACGGTCTTGCTACACCATTCTACCGTCATACTGACAAATGACATAAAAGAATGTACTGGAAGTGAATGAACCTACTAATATTCAAAGCCTAACAAAAACTTACGTGCGGACATGAAGGCGTATGTCAAATGTGGCGTCGAGATCGATTTGGTCCAGAGAGAAAGTCCAGTCCTTCACGACTCTTTTTCTAACAATGGCATCGGCATGAAACGTCAGTCTTAAAAGATTTATTAGTGAAATTATCGATAATAATGACTTCATAGAAATCTTCTGGGAATAGACGCCTTTTGTGTTTTTCTTTCGTGGCATTAATTTGAATGACCCTATTTTTTTCCAGGGACCGTTTTTGTTTTGTCGCAACGTGGACGCTGAATACCAAACAATAAGCTAGAAGTATGCGTCGTCACGTGTAGTGATGTGGGTTAAGGGAAATAATCTATGTGCCCGGTTGGTCGTGACCCACATTGTCACAGGATCAGAGAGCAACGAGCGAATTTAATACCATCTGCCAAGATAACAATGAATCAATAGAAATCTGCTAACCCTTAAGCTGACTTCCTTTTAATTTCGATTTTAAAGATTCCAAATTTTTACCTTTTTAGCAAAAAATGCAGGTATAGAATCAAATTCGGTCATTGTTAAAAAAGCTCGATGCGACTCGACCTACCCTTTCTTTTGATCTCGGATTTCACGAACAGGTAACGTCCAACTTTTTGCCGAATGTGTATCTTTGTGCAAGTTTCGCGATATCCAACTCTTCTGTGAACTTTTGAAAAAAACGCGAACGAAATTATTGTTTAATCGAAAAATTTTGGGGACAAAAAACGTAGAATCGAACGTTTTAAGGAATAGTTTTTTAACTTCCTTTTGTTGGACGGGTTCGTAACCGACATTCCCAGATAGACGCGGCATTGTGTCCGCGCTAAACGATATCGCGAGCGAGGGATGCGCCCTTACAATCTGCGTCTTAATGACACACTACCAGCGGGACGCCGCGCAATATTTTCACAATATTGTATTCTCACAATCTAGGTTTATATTCAGAGTTGACATAAAACTTGAAAATTACACGTATGATGAATCTTTAGTAATAAATCAGAGTATTTCTCCAACTTGATTTTTTGTTTACCTATTAATTTGTCAAATGTTTCCGTCAATGCGGGCTTGGCAAACTAAATTGTGCTATTATTACTCGGCAACTGTGAAATTTAACAAAACGTTTTCATTGTACATTGTATGCATGATTGCATGAAATGCAATGGTCACCGCGTCCACTATACACTATACAGTCGTTACGGTTACTACGTATTGTTGTTAATGCGGTCACTTTTATTGCTTCAACAATTGGGGCCCGTGTCGTTTTCGTTTTTGGGTGAAAAGCGCAGCGGGTCGGTGGGCATAATTATGCGGCGTTTAATTGCTGTAGAGTTTTTTCTGTGTGAAAATTCTTAGAGGTAGATAAGGCGTGGTGTGTGATTATGTATGCATGGGAGTGCAGTTGCATTAGTAAGCGCGATTGCACGACAATTGCGGCGTGATGACGGCAGCGGGGCCGAGCGCGCGGGTACAGCGGCTCATAGGGCGAGCCCCGTTAGGACGGGGTGACTGACTGCAGCACTGCAGCCTGGTGCATTGTGCTCTAACGAGAACACGAGCCCGGCTCCGAGCACCGAGCTCGAGCGTGCGATCATAACGACCGACCAGCTACACTTTACCGATGCAACGCCCGTCCTCGCGGACCGCGGACTGACTCGCCGATCTCCAGGCCCAAATGCTTCGTGACACTTACCTGCAACAACACAAAAATACACGTCAGAAAAACTAATATTTACATCAATTATAAAAAAAAATCATACCTATCACAATTTAAATAACATCTATTACGGGTTAAGTGTACTTAGTTAAAGGACTATACAGCAGTAGCCATACCGAGACAGTTCCCTTCGTTTAAATTCAAATGAGGACATTGTTCTTCGATTATAAGTCAAAGTCGAATAAACTTGACGCATATTTTATAATAGTTTAGAGCCTATCTATTGGGTATTTTCTTCAGTCGCAGGAAGTGAGTAGGGTCAATGTTCGAAATGGTGTCGTTCACAGTGGAAGGTGGCTACTGAACCCGAGCCGGTCGTCCTTGAAACCATCACCGAATTCACCAACGACCAACACACGTGCACAAGCTGTGTGCTTATTTGAAATACACACGTACACAGGCGTTGCTTGCTCGCGAAAGCCACCCACACCAGCGCGAAGAAAGAAACACAAAATTTAGTTACAAACACACGCAAGTAGTTACGGAGTCAATGCACGGTTAGCCGTGAAAACTGAACCGAACGAAAACAACAAGTTGTTTTTTAACCACATTCAAATTATATTACACCAATTGCAATAAGTACCGAATGGCAGAAGTAACTTGCAGAAAAATAATGTAATAACAAAGATAAGTAGTGGATATTGTCACAAAATTATACACAAAAGCACATGTTGCTGCACGTGATAACTCATCATCAACAAATTAAATTAAGAATTTTAATTCGCATTATGATATTTTTTATCAGCCAGCCTTAACTACTCTAGAAAACCGCTCTCTTGAGCCTTAGTAGCTTAGTTGGAAAAACGCTTGACTCTCACTGAGGTCGCAGCTTCGAATCCCAAGCCCAACCTATGATTTTCGTTTTTTTTTTCTAATTAATGTTTGGATCATTACGTTATGATTATTACGTGATCAGGGGTGAAGAAACATAACATAAATAAACATCGTGAGGGAAGGCACATTCCCGAGAAATGCGACCTAACGTGTATTGGGGTCGTTTTCCCTTCGCGGGTTGGAAGGTCAGACAGGCAGTCGCTTCTGCAAAAACCGGACCTGTCAAATCATCAGGTTAGGTAAACGGACCCCGTGAAAACGAGATAACGCAAAGGAGATGAATCCTTACACTAGTAAACAAAGTGTTCATGAATATTATATTAAGGTAACTTTTATAAGACGTTACACATTAATACACATAAACATGATATAATATTGGGCATAATAAGTTCTCAAACTACAAACAGGTTTGAGAATTGGCAGAGTAAATTTAGTTTGGGAATGAGTTTCCTGATAATATTTGTCGATTCGCAGTAGAGCGGGCATTGAGGTCGATATAATAAAGTTGGCGGAGTGAGGCCGCGGGCAGTGACCGCCGCCGAATCTCAAGGTCCCGCGCATCGCGATAAACAAGTGCCGACGACACCACCTACCTATCTACCCGGTGCCGCTGCTAGTGCTCGCAAAAACATGCCACGACTTATACATAGAAGACCATAACATTCACTACCTGCAAAAACTCCATTTTTGAAAACAGATGATGTTCTATAACTCTGGCTTGTATTACTTATTATGGACTCCATTTAAATAGTTACTATATTGTAAAGATGTAAAAAACATTGTTTTTAAATGTCTATATAAAGAAGGACGTTAAATCATCCATCCATGAACATTTCCTATAAGGAAACATATGTCAGGAGCTGTGATAAACAAGCAATAAATGGTAATCCAAGAAATCCTTGAATTCGAAAATAGATTCTGGCTACCGAAAGTTCGATAGCGCATGTAAATCACGCTCTAGGCGCCGTGAACATTTATGTTGTAAGTATGTTTGATAAACACACATCATGACATGTACGTACTATATTTAAACTTCCGACGAGAATTTTGAAGAAGACTAAGAGAAAAGAGATTTTGAATAATAAAGAAAATAACTGCGGTACGGTGTAGTACTGGTATTTTTAGTAGGCTACGTACGCTACGCGAAGCTACGCGCTAACTACGAGCGGGGCCAGTGGGGCGCGCGGGTGCGCGGGCGCAGTGAGTCTGTGAGCCAGTGTTACAGGCCATGTGCTCGAGGTCTCTGGGAAAGGCGATCGCGGCGATTTGGGGAAATGGTCCAGCGGTCACGGGGCCGCACGACGCCTGCGCAGATCGCGCAACTGGATCATGCGAAATATGCCTACGAACCATTCCCTTTGTCTACTCCAACGGAACTTAATAGCAGATTTCAATACTTGGAAAACTAGTCTATTAGGAACCAATATTGTAAAACGAGGCATTAGAAACTGATATTTTAAAATTTTAATATGAGTGATTTCTTGTGTAATAAATGTTTGTGTACTAAATCGTAGAAAAACAATGGAATATTTCTCAAAATGAAGAGCGAACACTGCTAATTCTTAAGGTAGAATTTTACGTTTTATCAAGTTTAATGACACTTTATCGTTTCGCCTTGAATTTATCGCTGTAGTCTGCAAAAGAACTGACGTATTCAATAATATTTTGATAAGCGAACCAATTTATTGAAATTCTTGGAGAAAACACTCATAATATTTGCGACCCTAGGACCTTGAAGCACATCCAAGGAGGTGTATAGTTAGGTATAGTATAATGTAGTTTGCTTAAGTTGAAAGTTTATCGAGTAGAAATTTCTAGTTTTTTTTTTGCATTAGCGGTGTCTTCTTTGTAACTATAAACTGGGCATCTCTTCCTGGTGTACCGTGTCACTGAGGACGCAATTTTCCATCGAATGCGCGCCAAAGCCGCCGAAGTCGATGCCCTCTCCCAACTTTCCACACATTAAACTTGATTATTGACACATGGCGGCTGCTAGCTTACACTCCATTACGTAACGCCGGGTTGGATTTCTAAAACGCTTCATTAGAACTTTTTTACCATTTCTCCAATAAGAAGTATTGTTTACTAACATTGTTACTAATATTGACACAAAATTTCGTAACTTACTCGTAGATTATTGCAACCGTGATCAAACTGAACGTTGTTTTTGTCCAGCGATTACGAGAAATAAGTAAACAAAATTGGCGAGATTCATAGAACCAACAGTACAGACGATCGTGATGTTTATTATATTTTCCTTGTGCTCATTGCGGCTCTTGTTTGAAAATTCCCCATGTACAACACTTGTATTTGCTGTGTATTTGAGCGTCTTTTAAAAGGTTTCCTTATTGTGAATATAGTTTAAATTTTCCCAGTGGATACGCGGGCACGTCGGTAGTACGTTGGCGGCGTGGTCGGCGGCTAGATACTTGATGTCATACAAATGCGTGTCGCGTAATCAGGCAGGATTCGCACGACGCAACGATGCACCCGGGTGCAGCGAGCGAGCGGGACAGCGCGAGTTCAATGGTATTTGATATAGTGCACCAGAGTTCTTTAACCCCTTAGCCTACCTGCGGTTCCTGCGAATGAGGCGGCTTGGCCGTTGTCCTCGCTATACCACTATCCACGTATCTTTATAGGTCGCTGCTAGGCGGCGTACCGACAGCATAAGTGCTGCCTCGAGCTTTTATGTTGTTCGTCATCATTTCCTTCTATGAATAGTTCAGGCAAGTAAGCCCACAACGCAATGAGACTAACGTTGTTCGCTATTAAACTGACAGCACTCAAATAACTCTTGCTTTAAGAAGTTTGATGAAATGAATATTGTTTTTTTTATGTAATTAACATTTGTATAACAATTCAAACCGTCACAACGACAATTCTTTTAACTTTTTATCTTGTTTCAGTTAATATTCTATTAATGAATTAGGAGCATACGCTACCTAATCAGTATTGCGACGAAATACTGAAGAAACGCATTTCCTGAAACGCTTGCAACTATTCTGCAGACCGCATAGAATAGTGGATGATGTAACCAATCGTGTAGATATGCCAATCACGTCGCGAGGAGTTGGCCGCATGTCAACTACCTATAATCTAGGATTTTACAAATTCGCGGCAGGTGGGGTTGGCGCGGGGCGGGGCGGGCGCTGGACTGGTTTCCGTTGTTTCGCAATAATGCGGGTTCACTGACGCCTCCACTTATAATTGCCGACATGTCATGAGCGCGCTCTCGACCCCCTTCACTTCTCACAAGATTAAATATAAAATCCACGCTGTTGTATGACTTCATCTCATATAATGCTGATAACAAAATTTTTACTTTATGACTTATGACGTAACGTCGGCAGTGACAAGTACTTTAAAACTTTCGGCGAACTACAATGTGTACGTGTAACGATAACTATTGATTACTAGAAATTGAGTTTTGAACCCAATATTCTATTTATATGACATAATTTAATTAACCTAAATTACAACAAATCAATAACTTTCTGTGGTCCTAAGATAAAGAGACGGTAGTTGTGAAAGGGCAGCAAATATTCGAATGTTTACCCAACCACTGACCTAGAACGCCGATAAGGAAGAAAGTAAACAGAATAGAGACAATAAATAATTCATATACGGAGTATAATCTTGTTGTTTTGATATTGACCCCTTTACACATTGATGTATTCTATACCAAATATTTATAGCCGGAACACAATTTTGAATAAGTATATAAATTTCAAAACGAAACGTTGGCGTTGAAAACAACAACACGTTTGAGCCACGTGAAACATTTTTGTAGCTTCTCAAGTCTTTTGTATTATATTTTTTGAGCAGTGAAAAAATGTGTGCTTATGCTTAGGGTTAGATGTGACAAGTTGTGAAAGCTTGGTTAGCTGGCGAGTGCCGGCGCTGGCGCCGCGGCGTTGACCTCGGCATGCGAGCGACGACCCGCCATCGCGCCTCCACCTCCTCTTAGATACACCTACAACTGTACTCGTTACAAATAGTATCAACTATAGCAGCCACGCCGCAAATACACCGGGAGTATCAACCGCATACTTCACCGCCAGCCGCCAGCCATGTGAACACACCGCGCCATCGTAAAATACACATCGAACTGCTTCAATTGATCATAAAGCTGCCGTATTATCGCAGTACCTACTTAATATGAGTATATAGAAGTTCAGAATAATTCGCGAACATTCGCAACACGACGTCGTTAACTTTTATTATAAAAGTACTTTAAGGATTGTTCTCGAAACTTGTGAAATTCGGGAGCGTCAATGAGATGTTTGTGTAAAGTATGTAAATGTTTAGTATAATTAATAATTGAGCCGGCATTAGTTATTCGAATATCCGTCGACGTCCGGGTGCACACCGCGGGTTTCGTAAGCGGCCGTGGTCGATGACTCCGTGCACGAACGTTCTAGTACATCTCTCTGTTACGTAACCACGAGAAAGTTGACATCCGCCGCTTGCAACGTTCCGGACAACATTTTCAGTTCTCGGTGGGTTAACGCACTGAGACAACCCAATTAACCAACACTAATGCCCTACCGAGCAAACTATCTGAAATCTGAATGCTGAAAACGTACGGATCACATTGACGACTCTACATTGCTACAAAACTCATACGGCTTTTCAATTTTTATAAACGTTGAATTTCAATTTACTACTTTTTGTCATAGATAATTAGATATATTTAAGTATTCTTATAAATAGATTTAAGTATATTTAAATGAAATACGATACTTCTAATTACCTCCATTCTAGACTAAAATTCTATCTTTCTTAAAATTAACTACTTCATAAATTATCACGGAATGATATTTTTCGTTAATTTAAATTACACTTCTCATCAAAAAAATCGAAACACTTCCGTTTTCATTGTTTCTGTCCGAATTTAACACAAAAAATAATTCATACGAT
The DNA here is from genome assembly GCF_024362695.1 of Pectinophora gossypiella. Classification (NCBI taxonomy): domain Eukaryota; kingdom Metazoa; phylum Arthropoda; class Insecta; order Lepidoptera; family Gelechiidae; genus Pectinophora; species Pectinophora gossypiella. The sequence goes on from NC_065409.1 coordinate 8,720,367, forward strand.
GAAAAAAAATACATAAATGTATAGCTGGCAGTTTGGCCATTACAGTAATAAGCGAAAATTCTAAATTCAAAATTAGAATTTCATTTGTTTATCTTATAAACGAAATGAATCACTGTTTTGAGACAAATGTGTGTTTAGGGTTGGAGTACATTTAGCGTTAAAAAACTAAAAATTGGCGCCTATCCTTAAACTTTTTGTTTTTTATTTCAATACTGTGACTTTGGGACGTCTGAAAAAAGGTTTTTTTTCTAAAACGTATGGATACTTCGCCCACAGAAGCCGCCCAAGTTGTGGCATTGCTGGATTCTGGCCTTAGTCAGCGTGTTGTGGCTGCAATACTGCATCTAAGCCTGTCATCTGTTCATAGAGTATATAAACGTTATCGGGAGACTGGTTTGTTCACGCGCCGTTCAGAATCTGGCAGGAATCGGGTCACTTCTAAGCGAGATGATCGATTTATTGTAACAACTTCTTTAAGAAATCGACGCCTTAACGCTTTTCAACTGCAGCAGCGGCTTCGTGTTGTACGAAGGGTGGCTGTAAGTGACTCTACAATTAGAAGAAGGTTGAAGGATCGTGGACTGGTACCGCATAAGCCAGCAAATGGGCCGAAATTAACTGCAGACCATCGAAGAGCGCGCCTTAACTTTGCACGTGAGCACCTAAATTGGTCATACCTACAGTGGAGCAAAGTTCTCTTTTCTGATGAGTGTAAAATTATGCTGTATGGTAACGACGGAAGGAACAAGGTCTACAGAAGAGACGGAGAACGCTATGCACAATGCTGCATTGAAGAAAAGGTCAGCTATGGTGGCGGTTCGTGGACGGTTTGGGGAGGAATCAGCGCCGACGGTAAGACAGAGCTTGCTTTCGTGTCTGGGCCACGTCTGCCTGCACTAAACTGTCATCGGTACGTCGAAGAGTGTCTCGAGCCTCATGTGATGCCCTATGCACATTTTATTGGCAACGGCTTCATATTCATGCACGACAATGCTAGGGCTCACACCGCGGGCGTCGTACGAGATTATCTTAACGAAGTCGATATCTCTATTATGGAATGGCCAGCAAGAAGCCCGGACATGAATCCCATTGAACATCTGTGGGATGAATTAAAGAGACGAATTCGAGCAAGAGATCCTGCCCCAGAAACACTTAGCCAGCTGCAAGATGCAATCCAAGAGGAATGGGACAATATACCACAGCATGTGATCGTGACTCTCATCCGATCGATGAAGAACCGTATGGAAGCAGTAATTAGAGCTCGGGGAGGGAATACAAGTTATTAAATAAACGTTTTTTAGCTTTTTTGTTCATTTACGTGTGTTGTTTTATCCATTTCCTTTATACTCCATACGGAATAAAAATGACTCATTTAACAAAATACGAAACCTATGAAAAATTCATTTAAATTTAGAACATTAACATTAAGATTTGATAAGCTCATATTACTCACTATTAAACGACATTTAACATTTATTCCTAAATGTACACATTTTTCTGATAATCCTGACAAAACGTAAACTTGCAAGGTGTTTCGATTTTTTTGATGAGAAGTGTATTTACACACAATGTTTGCGTGGAAATATTGTTTATTATCGAGTGATCAGAGTAAAATGTCAGTGTCATTACGTTATCAGAATGGAGGACATTTGTGTGATGCTCTGTCGCGGAGCCACCACCTCCAATTCAGTTGAAAACGATATAGATTACTGTACGTACCATGTACATAGTGTACGTGAAAAGATTTTATGTGTACGTGCTATAATTAGAAAGAAAACAACAAATTAAAGTGGCTTCGCTGGAGAGCATACTCCCCAGCGGAGCCACTCAGTTTGCATACTTCGAGATGTTTTCTTCCTGTAAATTGAAGTATAGTTTGATGTACGTACTACGTACATAGTGTACGTGAAAAGATTTTATGTGTACGTGCTATAATTAGAAAGAAAACAACAAATTAAAGTGGCTTCGCTGGAGAGCATACTCCCCAGCGGAGCCACTCAGTTTGCATACTTCGAGATGTTTTCTTCCTGTAAATTGAAGTATAGTTTGATGTACGTACTACGTACATAGTGTACGTGAAAAGATTTTATGTGTACGTGCTATAATTAGAAAGAAAACAACAAATTAAAGTGTATATGACGGCATGAACAAAACGTGAAGCGCTGAAGATTTTAAGAAACAATCTCCTTGCGAGAACTTTTTATCTATGCACAAACTACTAAGAGAACCTATTTCAGACGAACGTCTCTCATACAAAACAAAGAGCCTCAGAATTTAGAGTATGACACTTGATTTGACATATAAAATTATATTGCCACACGCAAAAATAATTGTGGGGTTGCCATAGTAATGATATGGCACGGCGTGGCAGTAGTGATAGCTTTAAATTATTTAGATTACTTTAAATTTTGATGACAAGGTTTGGTGACGGATCGGTACGGCACTGACATTTAATTTTATGTCAAATCTGTCATAGATACACGGCCGGAAATGTTCATACAAAAAAATTGTACCATAGCGCAAATGTACCGAGTTTAGAAAATGACGGCTACTTCACCCCTCTCCTACTTCATTTCACCCCTCTGCGATCTTCCGCCATCTTGGGACAATCTTAGGTTAGGATATAAACATAGACACAAGGGCAAGCGCTGCCCGCCCGGCGTCCTAACCAAACAAAATCCAAAATCAATCATTGTTTCATTGTAGTTTTATAAATGTAAGTGATCGAGTGAAATTTGCGTTGAATAAATTCCGTAGTTAGCCTCTCAACTAGAAAACTGTAATATCCATACAGTATGAGTGTAAGATAAGTAAGCGAAAAGACGAAAAGACGCTATATTTCACCAGTTTCCTAAAAGTGAGCTAGGAAGAACTCTAGAAGTGCAGAAGTTACAGTGTTTGTGTGATGACAATTTGCGAAGGCTTAGGACTACTGGGAACAATTGTGTTTGCCATGCGGATTGCACAAAGACATTTTTATTAAAAACTTTCCGGGTCTCTCAAGATTAGCAGTGTTATTATAAACAAAATATTAAAGGGTACAGATGTCTCTAGATTAGAGAGTTTAGAGGAAAGTTTGCCATTAATGCAAAAAGGCATATTTAAAATAATAATAATAAAGCTCTATTTCAGAAAAAAAATCCATAAAATATAAAACAAAATTAAAAAATAAAATGTTATACAAGTAAACTGCAGTCTTTTTTTTATAAACCTCGTCATCAAAATTTAAAGTAATCTAAATAATTTAAAGCTATCACTACTGCCACGCCGTGCCATATCATTACTATGGCAACCCCACAATTATTTTTGCGTGTGGCAATATAATTTTATATGTCAAATCAAGTGTCATACTCTAAATTCTGAGGCTCTTTGTTTTGTATGAGAGACGTTCGTCTGAAATAGGTTCTCTTAGTAGTTTGTGCATAGATAAAAAGTTCTCGCAAGGAGATTGTTTCTTAAAATCTTCAGCGCTTCACGTTTTGTTCATGCCGTCATATACACTTTAATTTGTTGTTTTCTTTCTAATTATAGCACGTACACATAAAATCTTTTCACGTACACTATGTACGTGGTACGTACATAAAACTATACTACAATTTACAGGAAGAAAACATCTCGAAGTATGCAAACTGAGTGGCTCCGCTGGGGAGTATGCTCTCCAGCGAAGCCACTTTAATTTGTTGTTTTCTTTCTAATTATAGCACGTACACATAAAATCTTTTCACGTACACTATGTACGTAGTACGTACATCAAACTATACTTCAATTTACAGGAAGAAAACATCTCGAAGTATGCAAACTGAGTGGCTCCGCTGGGGAGTATGCTCTCCAGCGAAGCCACTTTAATTTGTTGTTTTCTTTCTAATTATAGCACGTACACATAAAATCTTTTCACGTACACTATGTACGTAGTACGTACATCAAACTATACTTCAATTTACAGGAAGAAAACATCTCGAAGTATGCAAACTGAGTGGCTCCGCTGGGGAGTATGCTCTCCAGCGAAGCCACTTTAATTTGTTGTTTTCTTTCTAATTATAGCACGTACACATAAAATCTTTTCACGTACACTATGTACATGGTACGTACAGTAATCTATATCGTTTTCAACTGAATTGGAGGTGGTGGCTCCGCGACAGAGCATCACACGGACATTTTTATATAATTCTGGGTCAATGTACCGAGACGATGTTTTGTTCGGCTTATCGCTCTATCGCACAGCTATATATGTCACTGATAGCGCCGCACTGGTGTGTTCATTGAACAAAGGAACATATTCGTGGGTAGTTGGTAACAGAGGTGAAGGTTAAACCATAATGTAAATGTACATAAAAGGAAATTGTAGTGCGTGATAGTTTAGTATTTATAGAATAAATATGATTAGTGAGGCAGATATAGCTATGTTTGTTATATAACCCATAGATAAGTGGTTACATGTCTAAGAAAACGTTAATGTATTTAAATCTGACCCATTATAAATGAACAGTACATTAGCTACGACTTGCCCAGCAACAATCAAAACGAAAAGTCAGAAAGTATACCAGACTACTCTATATACCTATTGAGACAGATACAGCTGTTAGACAAAGATATTAGATAAAGGCAAAGAAAGAAGAATTAATTAAAAAACTAGTAATAGTATTCAGTATTTGACTTGAAAACTTGGATTGCTTTCTATAGCAGTCATGAAGTTCATTAAACTCTACCACGTCCCTCGCTTCGGTAGGTGTTAATATGGCGGAATAAAGAGCGCACAAAAACTCTACATCAACGCAGAACCTCTAAATGTTAACGTTACTCTTCCATACTATTCGTATTACTTATACAATTCTGTAATAGGTATAGCAATAATTTGTAAGAAAATAAAAATCCGATAAACTGTAACGATTCTGAAAAACTGATTGTCGAAAAGCCCGTAAAATAGTCAAGCTTTTTAGAACAATCCCGAACAAGAATAAAAGGTTGTGTAAATGAAGAGTTACATAAACATGAGCTGTTCATTGTTGCAGCAGAGATGTAACTCATGTGTTCTCGTTTTTATGAGTACCCTTATGTCATTAATTGACACCTACGCACAGTTAATAAGTTACAAAGGAGTCAATGTAACGTTACGAATGTGTGGGCTTGAAGATATTGATAAATAATATAGTGTAGCAAAGAAATCGGGCGCGCAGGGGTGAGTGACCCACTGCCAGCAGATATTTGGACAATTGTGTTTGTAGTCGCTATTCAAGGACGCCATTTACGTCAGCCAGGGCAATCGACTAGCGAAGAATGTTGATTTCAACTCTAATAAACGATTTCAATCCTTCCTACCTGCTGCTAAAGCTTAATTTGCGAGTCGTGTTTATCGATAACGTTTATTACAACGGCTGTATCATAGATAGGTATGGATTATGTTGGCTTGTTCACGGCGAAATAACAGGTCATTGATACCGGATGATTCCTAGAGTGATAATTTTGATGGTGTTCTAAGAAACTGGTGAAAAATATGTGCCAGTGAGTGTGTGCGGTATGCCCTGCATGGAGCATGGAGTGGCGTGTACTACGAGTATAAAACAAGCTCGTCGACGGAGTGTCGGGTGCGCGGTCGTTCACCCCACCCCACCCCCTCGTACAACCCCCATTCAACTACTTTCCAAACACGACTTCTGTAAACACTCATGAGTTAACAACTTCTGTTGCCCTCCTTTTATAGTGATTATATTATAGTAGGTAGGTATTTGCTTTTAGAACATTCCCCAGGAGCCAATTAAGTTTATTACCATTTAGGACCGATCCAAACATAACTTTCAGTGGAAGCCATATACGTAACATGGACTCTTTATAGGTCATGATTAAGATAACATTTATATCGCCCGTAACATGCAAAATTATAATTTGCAAAGAATATTTGTCGTTACCTCGTACTCATCAATTCTGGACGTGTCGCCCGATCCTATCGCAAGCCCGCACAGGATTGTTCTAGACTAGTCCTGTACAGTTACCTAACGGCACGCGCCTATTTCCTCCTTCACACACTCGCTCCTGAATTGCATATCGCTTATTAATCTTGCAAGGTTATAAAATATTTTATCATGAGAAAAAAACAGAGGAGTTCAAAGTCAAAGTCCTGGTGTTGTTGACTCGGTGCGTAAACGTAAACACAGTGTTTGTTAGTGATTACTTCAATTATGTGGAAGCATGTGTTTCAGGTTTGTGCTAGGTGGAGAGCCGCGGCGCGGGCGCGGGAGGAGCGAGTGAGAATTAGTTTCCGCGCCACAGTTAGCCGATATAGGGGAGTCGCGCACGCACGGGCAACGACCGCGGGAACTTGTAACTACATCTGACTCCCCACCGCCACAACGCCGCAAGTGCGCCCGCGAGTGCGGCGCATACGCCGTTGTGGAGCCGCACGCACTGTCACCGAGCGCTTTGAACCCGCACTCGACGGGCCACGCCGTTCTTCGCAATACAGATACATCTTCCGCATTATTAGCGAGCTAATTTTGAACAAGAATAAATGAGTCGGCTATACTAACAGACAATTAGAGAACGGGATCGAAATCATAAAGGTTGTCTGCATTACAAATAGCTGACAGAACACAAAAAAAACGTGAGTTTAAAAACAGAAATACAAATATCGTGTAAATAATAATTTACTAACTTACTGATTTTACCTCAGTTTGTATTAAATACGAATAATTTAAATGTCATGCATGTCAAAACATTACAATATGGATACGAGCCAGCTTTCGTATCACGATTCCTATACTGTGGCGTGGCAGCTAAAATTCAATCTATCCACGATTTCAAGTTAAAGTTCAGTCACGAGAGCATATTACGACCGCCCTTTGCCGGAAGAGTGTATCGGAGAAAGGTCTGAGAAATTTCTCTACGTTACGACATCGTCGACCGCTGAAATTAGCGAGCGGGGACCGAGAGCGATGGAAATGGAAAATCGCGAGGTGCAGTGAGGGGCGCGGGAGGGGGCCGGGCATTCGCGTGCACTGGCCTATATGCAGTGCGACGACTCTGGCCGGGAGCGATGCACTCTCTAAGTACATAGCGCCGTACTACACGCACACTATCGCACACACCTATTTTTCTAGCAGCTGGGCCGACTTTAAAAGAAGGCTTAGTTGAAAGGACTTCAGAAGAAGTAGATTGAAAAGTCAGCAGACAATTTGTAAGAAAGCTGTGAGCTTGCAACTCAACGTAAGTGGTACTGTGGTACTTTTGTATTATTTTTTTATAAAGCACAGCTTCAAAAAGATGATGAATAGAAGCCATCAATTTTACACAGTATAGGTACCTACTATTTTTATAGCATATATCATACATTTAGTAATTTGATGATTGAGCTCGAGTCTACAAGTATTCACCGGAGACATAAAACGCATTAGGAAGCGATGACCTTACAATTGGTTACGTGCATGTGTTGGATATATGCGTAAAAGTGGAACGGATATCAGGCCAGTGCAACGGACGGGATATGCAGCGTAGGGCGACATTCGTTGTACAGGATAGCGCGACATAGTTGAGGACTAAATAAACTGTCATTGAAACTTTTTCAAATGTCCAAAAATATATTTATTATTAGTATTATTATTATAACGATGTTTTTATTACTGATTACTAACGTACGTTAGTGCAGCTTTATGAAAGTAATAAATAATCGTTTGCTCATTAAATATAATGGTTTAAAATTATGAATATAAATATATACATTCAAGATTCTATTTTTGTATTTGGACATAAAACAATCGAGTCCCATTTTCGTTTCTCATGGTTAGTAAAACTATATTTCATAAGTTCCCTAATTCTCGCGAATGGAATATGAATGGTCACCATTTGTAAGTGCAGTGAAGCGGGGTGACCGTGCGTCAGGCAGGGTGTGGACGGTGAGGCGACAGGCTGCCTTCCGGCCTCCGACACAGCCTCTGAGTCACCGTCCTCACCTGGTCCCGTTCACCAACCAACCATTCATTATATCAACCACTAATTTCTTACATAACTTTAACACGCATAAAAAGTTACAAAATTCACGATGGTATTATTCATTTCAAACTGTTTCAATGTCTTTAACCCGCAAAATTTGTTTCCAAAATCGACGCTAATTTTAAAAATAAAATTACCACTAAAGAAACCTTGAGAAATAAGTAAAGGACAAAGTTCATTGAACGCCTATCCCGAATCGCCCAAGACCTCTTTAACATAAAAGGTCACAACTTTCTGTCTTAGCAATACTTGGACTCACCGGCAAGTTGGTCTCGACGCGAGATTTCGTCACACTGGGTCTCCATGGTAGTGCCCGCGTTAGATAGCTAAGTCTCAAGTATTTGTTTTTTAAAGTTAGGTTATAACCAGCGCGCGACCGGCAACGGTTTGGCGCGAAACCGTCGCGACAGGACGTCGAGAGCCGCGTGGCTGCCCCACGCGCATGCGCCCCTATGACGTCAATGGATAACCCCCTTTCAACACCCCTACATTAAACAATAATCGCTTCTTATTGCTGCAAATCACTTTAAAGTTTCACAATTTATCAGTGGCTTTCTTGATTAGTATGACGGCAGTTCCAAGTAAAGGTCGCTCGTTGTTTTTTTTACTATCAAGCTCTATTTATATCGAGCCAATGACCGGAGGTAAGCCTTGGAATATACTGCGAAATATCTTATAAGGAATTCAGTACAGACGGCGAATAATAGCAGGAAATATCGTTTATGTACGCATATGGAAGCAGGAAAAAGTCGTTTATTCGGGGGCGGCGGGTGGAACGGGCAGGGGTCGGCGAGTTCACGGTCATTCGCCACCCCGCGCGCAGCTCCCCGCGCTGCCTTCCCAGTGCCAGTACTGCCCACGCGAAGAAAAGCTCTCACTCTATTTTTAGTTTTCAGGTGAAAACCTGAAAAGGTTTCTCTCATCCAATAAAAACGACATTCTAGTTGGCATTCAAAATATTTTGGCATTCAAGATTTATGTTCGTCCGTTTATGTTTTCCAAATATTTATGAATTACCTACCTACGTATTGATGATTATTAAGCTCTAATAATATCTTCAATAATTAAATTTACAAGTAGGTAGGTACAAACCAAACTACTTATTTCCCTTTGTGATTTAACTAGGTACTATCTACTCTGAAGGCAAACGAGGTTATTTAACGTTGCAAATTTATTCGTGTACCTACTTAGGTAATTAATTCTATTTGGCTTTCTGAAATTCGTAAACATGTAGGTAAATAAATAAGTAAGTAGTAGGTATGCGAAATACCTACTACAATTAAATAGGCAAACATGAAATAACTTCGTTTTCGCTCATTATAGTTACATTACATTAATAATTACTATTTTGATCGTAAACAATTTAATGAACAGTAAAAATAGACATATCATAACAATTGATAAATATGTAAACAAGAATATCTTCGCCCAGTATAAGAACGCTAGCGACATCTACCGAAGTCACCCGCAATGATCTACTCGACGCCAGATGGCGCTATCGCTCTTTAAAGTGTCGTCAATGAAAGTAATTTTACTATATCTAATAAAATGATTCTAGCTTTAAGTAAATAATAAATATAATATACGTGTTTAATTTAAGTTTATATGTATGCATTAAACTTTAAGTTGTTTATGATTTAATATTTTTTGAACTCTATCAAATTCACATTTGTCGTAACTTTATCAAACGATTTTACATGTGGAATTATTATTATATATATGGCATTAAATCCTTATATAATCATATATATATATAGAGAATCCTAGAAGAAATGGAGGGAGGCCTTTTCCCAGCAGTGGGACATCTTAGGCTAGACAAGACAAGAAGATTATAGGCTTAATTCTTTTAAAGAACTGGCAAGGTACCATTTTGAAGAAACATAGAGTCACTATGATTATTGCTACATGTGAAATGACAAGAATCAAAATCTGACAATGTGAATACTGATTACCTTTTAAGAGCGCTCGATAACATATATAATAAGGTTATTCTCATTCTAGATATTGAGAACAAACCCGAAGTAGAGCACAAGAACAGGTGAACAAAGACAGTTCCAGTTCCACCTCGAGTTACGTTTCTGGAAGTGGTGGTGGCAAGTGGCCCGGAAACTTCGCCGGGGTAGGTAGGGCGGGCTGAGTTCAACGACCTCGCTCCCTAACCTACTCCCAGAGTATTTGGAGCACGTAGGCCGGGTTCCCGCTTACCGATATTGCCTACCACATCTGGGTCACACTGACTCATGGCCCACTGTACTTAATCATCGACTTACGCCTAGAGGTAGCGTAACGGTTATGCAGTCATGTCCGTGTGCCGCCCTATATTTCGCGTGTGAAACACCGTGAAAGATTTGTAAAGCTGATTGCATTCTGCGAAATTAAGTGTTCAAAAATTTATCAAATGCTCCGTTGGTTTCTTAAGATTTAAAGAATTATAAAGGCAGAACGAAACAGGAAAACTTGAATATAAAGTAAATAAACACGTCATTATTATCTGTGATTATATTAATCGTAAACTTGTCAGATACAACAGCTGAACAACTTTGATCCAGCGGCATTGGTTGGATAGGTATTTACTTAACGAACTTAATTTATCAGCCGCTAGTTAAAGGTGGAGCGAGGTCAAATCGATTGAGCGGATTTTCTTTGTCCCCTTGTTGATAATGTCACATAGCAGTAAAGATATGGCGTTATTTTTGAGCAATTGCAATTTTTGCGTAAATTAATTGGCGTGAGTGTAATTGCAAGTTATCGGCGTGCGGCGCATGCGCGTGCGTCAGGCTTACATAACCGGCGCAACAATCGAGTGACGCGCGGTTACGAACACGACATACATACACACAGTGCACATCACTATATACAGTTGTCTTTTGGCAAGTGATGCTACGAGCCTAACTGTACAAACAGCTCTATTTATAGAACAGAATATCCTAAATTACCCTCGTCTAATTGTTCGCATCAGAACACGTCTCTAACGCTCTGTGACCGTGTAATCCAAATATTTTTTCAACATTTCACCTGACACAGTGGCACGGACAGCTCTCAAATTTTAAGAACATCAGATTTATTTAACTAAAAAAATGAGGTAATGAAGTCGTTGTTCAGTGCTGTTAAGAAAGAAATGTAGGCGCTGTAGGAACGGCTAGAGGTTACCGGGTTATTGGAGAAATATTACACGAAATGCTGAGCGCTCCAAAATGACGTTGGGTTTCCTCATCCATCGCGTTAGGACATCGACACACATAGTGTTATTGCATTAATTATTGTTACTATATTCTATAAAATATCCATTGCATGGTTTCTGTATTATAGAGCTACTGAATAGCAAAGATTGCGTACAAAAGCGAAAAGTATGTAGGCAGGTAAGTAGTTTTTCTGTATAAAATATGTAATTTATATTTCATGTCGTCATTAAATTAGTACTCATTTCTTAAATGTATTATTGTTTATAAAACTTTAACTCTTCGAGATAAAGATTGCTAAAACTATTTAACAGACCAGTGGGTCAAATTGAGAACGTTAAAATTGTTCGGATTAACTATAACTGAAAAACAAGATCGTAGAGATTAGTGAAAAGCTGTGTGTAAACAGGATTTTAAAATAGTTTCTGAAATTCAAAAGTAGGTAGGTATGTTGAAACAATCAATGGGTATTTTCCGCTGACTTGCTGTGTATGCCTGGACGAGGTCCGTGGCTGACGCGAGCGCGAGCGAATTGGGGTCAGGGCGGCGCGGACAACGACCCGCAGCCTCTCGCCGCCGCCCCGCCGCGCGCCCGCAGCCAGCCGCAGCCGTCCCGCAGCCGCACCGCAGCCGCCCCGCCAACCGCACCCCCACTGCACTCCGCTTGCAACTTTTTCTTACTTTCGCTAGACGCCGACGACCGTTTTACGACCATATTATTTAACTTCAAGTGAATCGCTGACAAATACATGTACCGTAACGCAATTAGGCATAAAAGTTTTCACCTCGTTAAACAATTAACATTCACAACGTACCTATAGAAATAATGAAGCTACTCTATTTTTTGTAGCAGTTAAACAACGTTAATAACTGAAGAATAAAAATCTTATCTTGGGTTTATTGTCTTGTGTCTACAAAGATGCTTAAATGGCATAGGTAGGTATTTTTTCGGAAAAACAAAATATGTAACTTAAAGTAAATCGACTTTAATTGAGGTTTAATACCTATTTTAACCCATGTTAACATTGGTGACTATGCGATACGATGCGAACTGTGATTGTGAGTAAAAAATATGTTTTAAAGACTAGGGTAGGCACCTGCCTAGACTACCTAGACACATAAAAAACTAGCTGAAATTTGCGCAACTGTTACATGCTGTGACGTTACAGGTACGGATTTAGTGTGAGTTGGAAACGGTTATTTGTGTGTAGGGTGCGAGGTGGGGCAGCGAGCGTGACCCAATTGCGCGCGGGTGAACGAACTCGGGGCCTTGATCGCAATACCGTCCCCACCCCGCGCGCGCCCGCGCCGCCCGCTCACGTCACGCGCAACACATTGTTACACTATCTTCCAAATTTAAATTCATATTTCCAACTCTCGTGTTCTTTTTAACTTTTAATGCGTTGATATGGCCATAATTAGACGAGTTCTAGTAACTATGATAGTGTTTAAATATTTTTTAATGTGTCAGGTCTCTGGTTGGATAGTGGAATGCATTATTAATATTAATAGTGTCTTACTATCATTTAAATAATACATGACTGTAAAAAAATAGTGGTAACTACTTACTACATAATTAAAGTGATTAAAGGAGAAATATTTTAGTAAGCAATTAAACAGTTTATTTAATTATTTTTTATGCTTTCATATGCTATAAAGTTACTGAAATCTATGGGCAAAGTTACAGACAGAATGTAAATCAGGTGTTATGTAAACCTCTAAGTACTTCAGTAACATACAAAGTCTAGAAACTTCTGCCTAACTTGCTCAGACTACTGAGATTTGTTGCCAAGAGAAAAAGAGACAAACAACCTGTAGTCAGCGGCTGCATATTCGAAGTAGGTATGGAGTAGGTGTTAAGAGTGTTGTCGCGGTTAGCTGGCGTGGAGTTGTCGTGAGTGAGAGTGGGACGGCGATATATTCCAAGGCTCGGCGCGGATTATTATTAGAGTATCGGCGTTAGGTTATTCTGAGGCGACCTAGATAGCGCGGGGCCGATGACCGCGGGCCCTCCGGCCGAGCGCGCGGCCTCCAAAATAAATGGCATTCAACGATGGGCTCTACTTGCGAAACGCGACTCGACCATGATGTCGAGTGCAGAGACTCACTCGCTGCTCTTTGCAAATATTGCAATCGCTACCAATTGACTAACATCACCCTTCTTGGATTCTACCCCTGTTGTGCTATGCATGCTCTTAGGTAGGTAATTCTATTGTAAATCGACCTGAACTCTACCAATTTTTAAAGTTTATTAAGTAGACAGGTACCTATTTAGGTACCTACATAAGAATGATAGATAACATACCTACCTATTACCTATATTAAAATTTCTTATAACATTATCTAAATAAACTTTATTATATTTAATAATACGAATAAAGTTTATAAGTATTATATTAATTAATGATTAATTCAAATATATAACGGTAATAAATATTCCTAAAAAATAAGTTTTCAGAATAATAAGATTAATACCTAGCTAATTAAACAAGTATCTTCAGGAAATTCGCCCATTTAATAAAGATTATACCTAAATGACCCATTAAAATCCTAGTGTACAAGTCCGTCTCTGTAGATTGGACGAGAACGGGGGTGAGGTGGGCGCGGGTGCAGGGCGGCGATTAGCGACGGCGAATATAGCCGGGAAGGCCGAGGGCAACGAACTCCGCTTGACCTAGATCCGCGCCCGACCCGCGCGCGCGCTCATACCCCCCACTCGCCTAGCGATCGCACGTACGAAAGTGAAAAGGAGTTTTTAATATAAATCGGTATTTAAAACATTTTTGAACTCCCAACCACAAATTATAATTACAAATAAAACAAAAGATAACACATGTAACTTCCGACACGTAATTTTGTCCAAATCACGTGTGGTTAATAGTAGGTCGATAACAAACAAGTATCAATAATGAAACACAAATAACGATGCCACCTGGATAAACAGCGCGAAAAGTGTTTACAATGCACTTTTGAAAGTAGAATGACTATCAACAATAGAAAGAAAGAGAGAGAGAGTCAACAATGGACGGTTGATATTGTTTTCGGCGCGTCACCAGAACAGCTGATCGACTCACCTGCGAGGACCCTGCCGAGGAGCACGTCCGAGTCGTTGGGCTGAGGCTGCGGCGGGTCTTCGGGATCGAGGTGTCGGCACTCGGTCAGTCATGATGGGCGGCGGCGACGGCGGAGGCGAGCGCGACAGCGGAGGCGGTGGCGGGAGGTGCATGAGCCGCGCGTGTCGGGGCGCGTGCGGCCGGCGGCGGCGTCAACGCGAATGGCGCGCGGCGCGGCTACGACAACTACGCCGCCGCTCGTAGCGCTACGAGCCGCCCGCCCCTACGATCCTCCCTTTCTACGTTCCTTGAAGGCTGTATCAACTTCTCTAAAATGAAAATCCCAAATGTTGAGAAGTTTTCAGGGACAGACTGCTCCGAGATGTTCCTCTTATATAAATACAACCTTCAAAGTTAATTAATTATCTACACAATAAAACATTTAAAGTCCATAATTTTAAGGAACATTGTCAAGTCATAATATAAATTAATTTAATAACACCCTGCTACCTGCTACTAAAATCAGCACAACATCTTTCCCCAGTTCATGTAATTTAGTATTGTACGAGTATTGTTATGTAGTATTTCTTTGTTTAAATTCGATGTGACGTATGTGTGTCATCTATGAATATAAAATGTTCAAAATGGTACGAATATCATCCCAAATTGTCATCTCATCGGATCGGAAGAGTCCAGCAACCCACTGAACTGAAAACCTAAATCTAGAATTGGCGAAACAGTTCGAGCGAGATTTAGGCCAAGGCGACTGATTGTACGAAGAGCTAGGCTGGTTGCCGTGAACATCACAGTTTATGACCACGTCCATTGTGGCTGCCAATAACTATTACTTTTTGTCATTGACAACGTTTAACATGAGTATCTGGTTCTAAAACCCACACGGTAGTAAAGTGAATAAGTATCATCCTCGTATTTTACGGCTGGTGTAATTGCGTGCGTGATTTATTATTAATTACGTACCTACGTAAGTATTTAAATTTCATGGTTAGAATTGTTAATGTTAATCGTAATTGGCTACTTGATAGATATAACAATAAAATATTTAATTACGTCAGATATAGTCGTTTATCATTTAACAATAATAATCCAATATTTTTAATAAAATAATTTTGAAATATTTTATTTTTACAAAATATAAATACGATTTTTTATCTGTGTATTACAAGACCCGAAATACGGGCGGCCATTATTGAGCTTCGTGTGACGTCACATTTCACAAAATAAACAAAAACTATCTTTCAGGCTTCAAGTTATACACACACAGTTACACAGTTTGACAGTTTCTTTGTTTGTTGAAATGTGACGTCACCGTGCAAAATGTCATGTGACCAACCGTTTATAAAATAATTGAAGAAAAGTTTGTTTCTTTTTTCTATTATATAACGCTTTTTAGAGAAAATAAAATATTTTAAGAGGTATAAAATAAGCGTTAGTATTTTTTTAAATACTTATCCGAAAACAGTCAAATCAATTGTAACAATCATAAGTCAGGTACGATTTTGAAGTTACAATTATTTAAAAAAAGAACAGAACAACATAATAAAGAAATAGACTGTATTTAAAATAAAAAACATTTCCATCACAGTCGACCTCTACGCTGTGACCGTCAATCTAATTAGTGTTTTGACGGCACTTCTATACACATTCATGTTAAACCATTATAAAGTCCTACTTTCGTGCTTTATATAAGTAGCTTCGATACCCAGGACCTTGAAGTCTGACGTTAACCAAGATAATAAGTGGATCAAAGAACCTCGAGTTTCGAACTGCTTAGCATACAGCTACTGCTAATGTATCTTGTAATTTAAGGGTATTATAAATTAGCCATAAAATTATAGAAGTATGTAATTACTTATAGATGAATTTTAAAGTCACATCAACTTCTTCAAATCATTAGTATCATGAGCAACGACTTTTAATGGTTCACTTTTAGGCAAGACTAGACCTCATAACGAATTCCTAATGTGCTTGACTGTTTCTATAAGTTAACCTCGGGATATACTTGCAGTTTGTATGAGTTACGTCATACTTTCTTCTCGCGTATACTAAAGTAGTACAGCGTTTTACTTGATTTACTTACATAATTTAATCTCGGAAAACAAACTCTTGAAATGTATTCTGCTACAGCATAAAATTCTAAGCAATCTCTTTATCTAAGCTTCACCTATTTAAACATAGCGGTTACGTAAACCTGCAGCAATTCAATCTACCTCGCTATAGGGGATCGTGTTATATGATAATATGCACCCGAGGTCATAGTTCGGGTTAAGCTGGAACCGGGAGCGATGACGTCAGCGGCGGTCGTCGACCTCACCCCCAACCCTCGGCCCACATCCGCTGGTACCTATACCTACAGAGACGTGAGGCGACCTACTCTCACATTGTTTGAAATTGTATTCCATTTTATTACGTATGCTTTTGAATAAAACCTTCCCTTACGAAATTGTTCTTGTTTTGCTACAAAATTCAGAACTTGTAAGGATTGCCTAAAATTCAAAAGGGCATTAAAATGTTTATTGTTTAACTTATGTTAACAAAGGAAACAAGAACAAGTTAATTGGGAGTGGCATAGAACGTCTAGGTATTCACAAACAATAGCGAACAAAACAATTAAGAAAACATGTTTCTTACGATGTAAAAGGCTGTAAGTACATTTGTTACTTTATTACCAAAAGCGAAAGTGTTAGGAGATCTACATGATTGTCCAAATATTACGAGTTTAGTGGGCAAGTTTGCTATCGTTTATTTATGCATAACTGGAATTTATTTGTTTGAATAGTAATGACGAGCTGATTATCATAACATGAGACGCAAGTTCCGGTGGCGGTTAATTAACTCGGAACAGGGCGCAGGTTCTTGACCCTAGCGTGGAAAGTGGACCATAATGGCACACCACTTTCATTTTCGTGCAACTCTCACCGACGCGAGTTGAGATCGAAAGTGTACTACTTGGAGCTGCGTACGCGCAGCCCCTCCCCCCGCGATACAACTTTCCTCCGTTGCTTGGACGCGCTTTCTTCTTATAGCGCAGTGCGGCACTTGTGCAATTCGCTTTCTAATTGCATTGTGATCGCACTGTTACTGATGACGACTAAACATCATCTCGCTGACACACTTTCTTGGCGATTTCAATTTTATTCTTCATAAAAAGAATTGAAAGATGCAGAGCGCCGAGTTTCTTATTTGTCACTTTCGTGCACTGCATCTAGCAAGGTATAGTGATCAGTATGATTTGCAAACGAACATAAGTTGAATAAGCATGGAATGTTGTAATCCCGGATCTGGCTTTGTGAACGGATATCGCCAATAAAATAAAACAATAAAACTTGTCTTTAAAGTTTAAGTTTAAATTCAACGGTACATTCCTAATTGGGGTAGTTATAGGTAACTTCATAGCATGATAAACAAAGTACCCACGTTTAGTTTTCTGTCTGATCATTAATTGGAAATATGAAAATATTGAATTAACTCACAGCAAAATTTATATACCTAACAGAGTAGGTATTATTACAAGGCGATGAGCTTATTATTACAGATAAAGTTTGTTACAAACGCCTTAAAAAGGAGCGCAAGTTGTTGTCTTTGCTACACTGTCCGACCCAGAAAGGAATATGAGCGTTGAGTTTGCGTAATTATGTGATCAAACATGGAAATTACTTGACACACAGCATGATTCATTTGGAAGATTTATCATTTTACTATTTATGTTAATGTAGAGTTCATCTTAATATGTGTAGCAATCAAAATAATAGTATAATAAACTAGATTAGTAGAACTTTACTATTAACAAACAAGAAGGATTTGACGCCTCTCCCAACCAAATAGAGAGGTCGTTTTATCGATATAATATAATAGTCATTAGTAATTTTATGTTACTATGTCGTAAGTATAAGATAACCTGGGGTCATTGACACTACGACAGGTATTATAAAACAATTAAGGCAATTGGAAAACGAATACGGATTTTATAACACCGACGAGTTACACGTGCGAAAACTCGTGTGATATTAAATTGTTATCCTTTTGGTACGTTCCTTTCATACGTATGTTCCTTACGGCGCAGGCGAATAAAATAAATCGGCACTTTCTGCACATTTAAAAAAAGAATCACAAAAAATAAAAAAACATATTCACAAGTTGCTTAATAACAAGTATGTATCGACATTTAATACTTGTGGCTTTAGATAAATAATTGTGAATAATCCGACGTGTCGCCTAGCATGATTAAATAAGCAGCTCGGAAAGCCTAGTTTTTCTTTCACCGTTTTGTATGTATGGAAAGCTTTGCATTTACATTCAACTGTAAAGCTTCTAAACCAGTTTCTAAACTTGTCTTTTATAACCAAATATGTCTAAAATTACACTAAAAGTTAATTACAAGTTTATCTAACAAGGTTTACGGCGTGTACGCTTAAAAGGAAGTTCATAAAGCAGAGGACACATTTGAGGGTCACTTTGTCGCAACATCATATTTTACTCTACTACTTTGTAACATACATTATTAAACTGTACGTATGGTGGTAAGGACCTTTGAATCGGTATTTGAATTCTAGTGATAAATATAGGACTTAATCATATAAAGAACCAATAGACCACAGAAACATCTACTTAGTAACATAAAAGGGTAGTTTCCAACTAGTCAAATCAGTCATTTTTTACTAAACGTCTTTTTTTAGACGTAACTTATCGTAGATTTGCAGCAGATGGCATTAACTACTTGGCCGGACAAATGGGGAGCGCTGAGGGCTCTCACCTGGTAACTAATACTTAACGTCAAAACACGAAATTACTATGGAATTTGTATGAAAAACCAACCTGTGACGTCATAGTAATACGTCATAAAATGTCGGACTTATTATTATATTTTTCTTTATTAAAATTCATAAATAAGATAAATAATAAAAAGAAATCGTATTTTGTCACCTTTAGATCTGTCTTTATTTAGTAATCACAATTTCATCATTTATTTGTGAGTTTTGTGACCCAGGAAACTACCCAATTATCTATCATACATGAATGACCGAAACCTAAACACCAACGCCATCTGTTGAACATTCTTAACAATTAGGCTGTAAGAAAAAACACCTCTCAAAGAGATTTCATTGTTTTCGTTTGATGTAATCTAGTTACTTACTGGCTAAAAAGTGTGAAAAAAACTGCAGCGAAAGCCATTAAATAGAAAAAAAATACGGTTTTATTTTTAATATTAATAAATGGCTTTAATGTATTATTTTTTTAACATCGAAGGACAGTTTGAAGTACTTATGTATTTTTGAAAATACTATAAAAGAGATTTTATTCACGTCTAAAAACTAAAAATATTTTGAAAATGGAAACTCTTTTCATAAAAACTTACTTTTTGACTAATAGTATGAAATCTTTACCAAAGCTTTACGTGTACTTCCGTATTATCTTTTCATTACAATGATTCCTTCAATCAATCAAGACCGTATTACCGAGACCGTATGTAGAGACGGTGTTTCCCAACTCCACAGCAAACGGGTCGCTGAGGGCCGATGGTATTCAATGTAAATTGGCTATTTTCTTCCGGGCGTCACACAGTGTTGCATATGCATGTGTTTGCCACAGGAAATGACTCGATAAACCGAACTACATACTCTTTGTCCCACCTAACGGTATTTTGTACCTCAGGGCCGCACAATTTTTCTCAATACGTCGTTAAATTTTATTGATGTCAGTCTGAAGGTAATAACTAAGTCACTCGCATAGTTTTGTAAACATTAAGCTGATTTATCGCTCTATTTCAGTTCGTAATGATTTGACAAAATGTCAAATCCTTGATAATAATTACGATTATAAATTTTTCACGAAGGTTTACGTCGCGGTTTTGTTTTGACACGAAACGTTTATTGTTACTAATGATATTTCACATATTATCTCTGTAAAATTAATCAGCTACAAGTACATAGTTTCCTGGGTCAGAGATAAATTATGAAATTTTGATTACTAAGTAAAGACAGATTTAAAACTGACGAAAAATATTTTCTTTTTCTATTTCACTTATTTATGAATTTTAATCAAGAAAAACATAATGAGTCGGACATTTTATCACGTTTTTCTATGACGTCACAGAGTGCTTTTTCATACAAATTCCATTGTAATTTCGTCAAAACGTTTAGTAAAAACTGATTAGTTAGAAACTAGCCTATTGTGCTCGTAGAAAAAATAAGAAGAATTCTACGAAAATGAATCTCGATAAACAATCACGTATATTTAAAACTAGCGTTTCAGTTGTGCTGTTAGTAATTAAAGGAATCAATATTTAATTACACGGTATCCATTACAGAGATACTAGGCTAGTAATTTCCTGAAGTAATAACAACTCTTCACGTGTCAGCCCTATCATTATTAGGGTGACGACCGTATCGTTAAATTCAATTGTTTTCGATTGTATTGTAATTAAACTTACTATTACCATCCTACTACCGTTTTTTACTCATTCATGAAGTTTTTGATTCATGAACAATAAAGTAGCGGAATTATTTACTTGTAAACCAGTTGTAACGTGTGAATTAATTGCATAACGCTGCAAATGCAAAATGCAACTTATATTTAGTCAAATAAATTGCTTTTTTGCACTATATTTAGACATATAGAGTGTGTGATTCTAGTTTTTATTTTACATGCCTTGTATGAACTATAGATTGCAGTAAGCTAAACAGAATACAAGTGTATTTTGTAAAAGTTCCAGTAGGTATATTGTAAAATATCGCCCTCAGGCGAGCTCGATCGTGTCGGATTGAGTTAACCGTGTCGCTGTTAGGATCTATCTAGGTTTCGAGAACATAAGTTTGTGGGCATGCTCGATGTACACAGTCGTAACTATGTCAAAATGTAACCGGGCCACGCCGCAACACTCTTTGTTTTTTATCTTCATAGTTCATAAGTAGCGTTCACCGAAGTCCGTGAAGCGTGGTTATTTTAGTGCTACTTTACGACCGCAGAAGTTTCACGGCCCCCTCGTATGGGATGAACATATTTATAACTAGAGAAGGCCGTTCATGTTTGTGCGTATGCATGAAACGATAAGATTTATAGCAAACAGTAAACATTCATGGTCGCAGTTCTTTTGTAAATCACATCGCATGAAAAACTATTATAGGTTACTACTGACTGTGTTATTTATTACATTAACATTCATGCGAATTCTCATGTTTATTTTATTTTCATTTATTTGCATAGCATTGACTGAGCTTTTATATTTCATTTGTGGTTTATTTTTAGCGATCGAAGTTTTTTTAACAAAATATTGAATCTGAGATAATCGAAAAGTCAAGTTGTTGCTGAATAGGCATTGTCATAGCATGAGATGTAGATAAGGCGCGGAGGTGGGTTTCGCGCAACGGTAACAAAAGTAAGAGGTTTAGCCGCGCCGGGGCAGCCTTGATCGCAGAATTGGCAATATCCTGGAGCCGCGAGAAGCCCGATTGGCGAAACCTTGCGACCTGCAAAACTCGGTCGACGAACTCTGAAGGCCGGCCGCCTCGCTTTCTTTGTTCGTGTCGCAACAGACTTCAGCCTCGGATCACTTTATTAAGCCTTCACTCATCTGAATTACAATTGCTGGAATATCAGCGCACCCATGGTGATCTTGCATTGATTTGTGTAGGCGTCGTATGCGCGGATAATACGAGAAGTTCCCATGTGGGGGGAATTCATCTAAAAAAGCAATATTGCAATTTGACATTTGCGCATATACAAATAAATGCACAATGCCAATGTCAAGTAGTATTACCTTTTATTTTTTATATGAATTGCTTCGATGTGGCCTTTTTAATCCCCCAGGTCATGTACACATTAAAGAAAAATCGAGAACAAAGTGGAAAAGAAGTAGGTACAGATTCAATTTTTACAAATTAACATAAGCTTAAGAATTGAGACATTGGGCTAATCAGAGGTACCTTGCAAGATGACCTGAGAGCCGACCCACGTTTTACCTGAACTTCTCTTGGACTAAAAGTGATAGATTCGTCGTCATTCTTCCAGGGTTGATGATGTCGATTATTAGTCTCGCAACCCACACGAGAGAAAAAGAAGAATGATAGTGACAACTGTGTTAGTGAAAATCAAATTCAATAGGCTAGTTTCCAACTAGTCAAATCTTTTTACTAAGCGTCAAAACACGAAATTGCTATGGAATTTGTATGAAGCACACAGTAACAGAAAAACGTGATAAAATGTCGGACTTATTATTACATTTATCTTGATTAAAATTCATAAATAAGTTAAAAAGAAAATATAGTTAGTTTTAGATCTGTCTTTACTTAGTAATTAGTACCTATTACATTTTGTCTTGAACCTATTGGTAATGTTAATAAGTACTTATGTTACAAGAATCGTTTTAATCTAATCCAATAGACTTATTCCTACTTATGCGTGTGTTGTAGGCAATGTGCGAAGAACCTTGTTCTATTAATTTAGAACGGGATCCGAGTGCGCTTGAGTTTGCAATTTGCAATTGATTTATTGTCTTAGTTATTTAACGCTTTGTTTGTAGCTTATTGGATATATTTTTACTATTGTTAAAATGGCCTCTGTGAGTAATGGCGAGAGCGCTAGGCTCACGATCTGGAGTTCCGGATTCGATTCTCGATGGGGACATTTTCGAAATCAGTTTGTGAGACTGTCCTTTGTTTAGTACGGACATTGCAGGCTTGAATATATATTGAGGATTGAATTGTCCAAAAAAGTAAGATGGTTCCGTGCTTCGAAGGGCATATTAAGATGTTCGTCCCGGCTATTAGCCGTGAAATACCTCCACCAACCCGCAGTGGAGCAGCGTGGTGGGATACGCTCCACACCCTCTCTGGTTGATCGAGGGGAGGTCTGTATTGTATACTGAGAGTATTACAGCTGTCGCGTGGATTAACTTGGCGAAATTATCTGTGGTGTAATAAAAAGGTTTAAATAACAATTGCACAAAAACATAATACTTTTTAAATTTGAAAACGGCTTGTAATGATGCTGAATTCAAAAGTGTTGCCAAAGAAGTGTTTCAGTTTAACATACATAGTCAATGTGTCAACGTTGAAACATCCTTAAAGCTTATGTAAGCGTAGTTATTATGTACGTACGTTAGTGCGATACATTTATGTAAGATTAAGGTCTATTCAATCAGCCTGCCGTCTGCCGGTTACATAAACTGCACGTATCTATTCTTTTCGCAGCGATACCGGCGCGTGCGTCACTTGCGCTTTATGGTGCGTGATGTCAGTACAAGGAAAATCTAGTATTCCTAGTAATGTTATCACGTACTCTATTTTCGTGTACAATCAAGTTAATAGTTTCAGAGAATCAAGGATCTACTGGATTATGCGATGATTGTTCATAACGTTCTTATACGATGGTGTACCTTGTCTACGCTGTAAATATTAAATTTGTTCAAAGAGAAAAATGAACCTAATGACTCAGAGCTTTGTAGAGTTCTTTCACAATAGGGATGCAGTAAATTAAATTGCGTGGTGTAGGGTAGCAAATTCCAGAATTAGTTTGAATATTTCTAGCTTTGGCAGGGAAGCACGAGATAAATCCAATTGTTTTCTGTGATAAACAAGAATTTATTATTACCTACTTCGCAATACATCTGGTTAGAAACAATATGTTCGCGAATGCGATTATATGGTATGTTGGTAGGTATGTCAAGTGATTGAGCACAAATAAAGGCCATGCATTTACATTTGCTGCTGGAGCGTTGTTTCACAGTTATCGTAATAGGTTCCATGGCCAAGTTGCAAAAAGCAGCGCGTGCGCCGGTAACTCGACGCGCCTTACCGCCATTGGAGGAGCGGGAGGGCGCGGGGACGAGGAGGGCCACTTTCACCTGACGAGGCTGCGCGGGCGTCGACCCCCGGTGCCCTACTCCGCTGACCCACTCTCAACAACTGAAACACTTCACTTTCATTTCTGGCGAGGCTATCATTAGGTCCGAGGATGCGTCTTGCGCTGTTGTCTCCTCGGGTTGCACCACTGTGCGGTTGCGACTGTGCTCTTTTCTGGAGTGTCGATGTTCGTTATGTGACGTGTGCGCGAACGATGCGCTTGCGGCGCTGCCGTGCGGAGATAGCGGCCGGGCTGGTAGAGAGCGAGGCGTTGCGTAAGACTTGTTATTGCCGAGAGTGAAAGTGGTGAGGTGCTGTCTCCATACTAATGAGCGCGCCCGGCTGCGTCTACCTGCCGGACTCGCAGCACTGGGTTAAAGTGTCACCGGACTGCTGTCCGACCGTTTATGTAACAAAACACTTTTGCTTTTGCAAAGGGAAATTTCAAGGGACCACGTGATTCACGTGCCAACTATGTTTCTAACTTCATACATGCCTAATGGATGGGAGCGAAGCAATTAATGCGGCTGTCGTAGCGTCAAGGATCTTCTGTCTAAGTTTCATGTAAAAACAACCTCTAGAGTAACAGTTACATGCATAATGTGCATGAATATGAAACTGCCATGCATAAATAGACTAGGGAGAACTTTTTATAGGCCGCCACTTAATAATTGCATCTATTTTCCTCGAACTAAGTAAATACTTTAATATAAATAATGCAAGAGAGTTTATTAAAAGTCCTCTTCTGCAAGTCTGTTGGTTTAAAGAAAGACAAATAAGTTTTAAAGTACCTATATAATGCTGTTATCAAAAAAAAAGCACAACTTCGTCTCTAAGGTTGTTTGTCAGCTTTGTATAAAGACACATTATAGAGATGCTTATAAAAGCAAAAACGGTTTTCCTGTACAATTTCAACACTTCAGTGTTCTAGATTCAAAAATGGCGCGAAATCATGGGTCGGCGATTTCCGTGGGTAGTCGGGTGTTGTCGGGCTGGCTGGCATCGCTCGCAGGGAGCTGTGCGCCGCGCGCCGAGCGCCGAGCGCGGAGCGACCTCGAGCGCGCCGGGTTAACGAACGCTGACTAGGCCGAATGTATTACAAAGTCCGACTCGGCCGCGGCCGCTCCCTGCCACTCTGCCTTTGAGATCCTAGGCTCGCCTCTTACCACACCAATACCTATAGCCTGTAACTCATTACATCAAGGTGAAACGGTCCAAGCTTGTAGGTAGTTTACAGCAACCATTAAAGCCTAGTGCTAATTCCTCAGCTACCTACAAGCGTTTATTTACCTCCTTGATAGATAAGGCGCCTGAGGCCGAAGTGATACAACAAGGCGACAACAAAAACATGTTGCGATACGATAACGTTATGTGTCATTTAATCGAGATTAAAGTGACATGAGTAAACAAAAGTCTGAATTTATATGGACAATTAGGTTAGTACTAATAATGAAATCCTCCATCTATTATCAATTGGGCCTCAATACATAATGCTGTCTCCGAAAATTCCCGCTCTAATCATTATCATCAACAGCCCACGCTCGTCCCCTGCTGGACATCGGCCTGTCCTATAGCACGTCCCTGAAATCGGTCCTTAGCTTTTAATATTTTTTTATATTTATTATTTTTATTTTATTTATTATTATTAATTTTTGTTTAAAGAGCGTCTAGGGCCCGTGCCGAGGTTTTTTTTGCAACTTCTTTTCTCCGGCTATACAGGTTGTGAGAAGCTGCAGTAGTTTTAGGCGGATGAGACGTTCGTTATGTAAAAATTGTCGATTCAAAGTGTAACTATGTTACCTACTGAATAAAGATATTTTTGAATTGAATTGAATTTGAATTCCGCTCTAATAAAATACCTGATAAGTAGGTACAGTTTTGAAAGGAGGAAATTTCACATAGCTTTTCAAAGGGTCACGTCTAGTTAGGTGTTGTGAAGGGTCCGCCGGTTTTACTTTCAACACGGCATGTCCTCGCGCTCCCGTCTAGTGACCGCCTTGGCGCCAGCTGCTAATAAGGGCCTTCTCCTACAAACTCATTACAACTATAATCTATCTAAAAACACGCAATCTGTCCTGTGAACTCAAATGTTTCTGTATCAATATGGAAATGGTTGCGTAAACATCGTTAAAACGATTCGTTTTACCAATTAGTATACACCGTTGATATGATTACTTTAAATCAATTACAAGCTTGGAAACCAAAAGTGTCTTTATTATTTGAATTTATCCTATACGCGCGATTAAACCGATAGTTTAGTTGATATAAGGTTTAAGATAAAATAATATCAGTTGGTTGAATTCGCGAGCATTAGAATGCGAATTTGCGCGCGGCGCACGTTCGTAAGATAAGTCAGTCAGGGTCGGCGCGGTGCCGACGGCCGGCCATGCACCCGCGGCTTGCGACACCTCCCCCCGCGGCCCTCCTCCCCCGCCGTTGCCCTCCATTGCCCCCCACTGCCCCCCAGGCCCCGCTAGTCCCAGCACCAACAGCCATGGGGAAAACAACATCCACGCTACCATGACGTGTCCTCTCTTCAGCTGAATGCGAGGACACTGATGACACACAAATTACACTACTTTACTAGGTTATGTTACGTTCACGCTTGACTAATATTGGTGTTCTAATTTCAAAATGCTTTGATATTTTATAAAATGTAACAATTCTGTTAAGAAACTTTTTTTTCGAACTTAACCAAGACAAAAGACATCAACGAAAGGCTGGCAGTGTAAAATATAAGGACACTACAAAAAACGAAGTCGCGCAAGTGCTTTATAATTCTTCTTAATTAAATAAAGATAGGCTCGAAGACAAAATGAAAGGGTTTTATGTTAATAAAAAGAGGAACGTAATCCCTAATGGCTCTTGTTTTCGTTTATCCACTGCCGGCGTATGTAGGCCATGGGGATAAGACAATTGACGTCCACATACACAGTTATTACTGTATAACACTTGTTTTCTTCATAAAATCTGTATGTCATCATCATAAGAAGGATGTCAATTTTGTCATGCGATGCAATGTAATAAATAAGCTATAATAAAATATGTCGGTTTACAAAATTACGTTATCAGTTACCTATTCTAAAACTATAAATAAGTACTTTATATTATGATTAGGAAAAAGAACCAAAAAAATTTTTTAAATTAGGTCCATTCGAGGCTACGTTCTTCAAAAAAATTTAGATGGCGCTGTACAGTCATGAGCAATATAATGTACCCACTTTAGGACTCTGTCGCACTAACATATTTGACATTTAGTGAGCCTTACAGTTTAATTTGTCAAAAAAGTTAGTGTGACATGGTACCAAAGTGTATACATATTATTGCTCGTGACCGTACAGAGTTGCTTTCATAGATAACAGACATATACCAACATATTTTGTCTTTGCACATCTCCACCCGTTATTATTCAAAATAAAGAGAAGCAATTTAGGTAGCAACATATTTTTATACTATATATAATACAAATATCAAGCAAGAATTATTAGTGGTATACCATGATAGTTATTTAAGTATTGTTATTATTGTCAGGTGTTGTTATTTTTGTAAATTTTATAATTACTCAAGCTTAGCTTATTAGCTAGTTAGCTTTTTTTAATTATGCTAAGTGTGTTGTTTTGTAAGTATGGATTTTTTTAAATAAAGCTTTATTATTATTATTATTATATATGCCTCTGCCATTACATCATTATTTTTAATGAGAAAATAGGTAAATCACGTATTTTTTTGGGGAACGTAGACTGGAAATCCGCTTATTTAAAAATGTTTTAAAAACGTTCAACTAGAGTAAAATCAAGCTGTTCATGTTTTGTTTAATTAAAGAGGGTATACTTCTATAGTAGAAAAGGTAAAGTGTAGAGAATTGATGGCTACCGTTTATAGCGCGGTGCTGGGGTGGCGGTGGCGAAGACGAGACCTGTGACGTCATTAGGGCTGGAAATGACTAGGCAATGATCGACTTTCCAGGCTACGTTCGCCAAAAACAACATAGATGGCTTTAACATGATAATTACCACACAGTTATTACACACAATTATTCCAAAATACAATGTAATGGCAGAAGCATATACAAAAATAATTGCTGCTTGATATTTGGATCACATTACGGAAAAAATCACGTTTCTACTTATATTGCTTCTCTTTATTTTGACCAGAATAGTAATGGGTAGAAGATGTAATTGTGCCTGGGTGTAATAAAAAGGGTTCATTCAATCGTTCAATCATTTATACTCAAAAACAAAGGTAAAGATCCGTACTTCTGTTATCCATGAAATTAGCAGGTTAAAAAAATCAAATCAAATCAAATCAATCAATTTTAAACGAAGAAAAATATGAACAGCACCATCTATATTGTGTTTGACGAACACAGCCTGGAAAGTCCATCATTGTACGATAATGGGTTCTATTTGTATTACTTTTGTGGTCGCTTATCAACACCACTTCTTTTGCGGGTCACATAATTTCATTCCAGACAAGAAAAGCTGCTCTTACTTTCCTCTTTATATACCTACATATATAACTGGCAACCTTAATCTTTATTGAGGAAGGTTCACAAGTAGCCAGAAGACAATTTGCAACAAATCTTGACATTGGTGTCTGAAAGATATGAGGGACCGTGTAGTGACAGCCGTTAGCCATCCCATCGCCATCGGCTATAATATCGATCGCGTTAAACCGGCATAGACTATTAGTTTGCCTGTAGCTATGGAACTGTTTTTAAACATAACTAAGCTCACGACTATTTCCCGATTGGGGTAGTTAGAGATACATCCATCGCAAGACGCACTAAGGTGTAGGTATACACCTCACCTAGCTTTCTGTAAGACAACGCACTGCATTATTTAAAATTTAACGGTCTTGAAATACCATATTTTTGAATCATAAAGTTCGTCTGCGAATCATTTTACTTTACGCCAACACTGACTCGACAAAATACTACGTTCCATTTAATACCAGAACTTTACCAAGAAATAAGAGGAAAATTTCGTGAATAAATAGCTGTGTGCCAGCCCTATTCGTGACCCATTTGTAGGTCGTCGACCGTGTTATATTTAGCGCTCCCCCCGCGGTGCAATGCATACCCACCTCATTTTCCACTGCGCTGTAATCCGCTGCACTTCATCGGGTTTTAGAATAATCCGAGGATCAATTCCATTGAAACGAGCTTAGCTGTACACATACGCTTGTATCCTTATCGGGGTAGGCAGTGTCATAAGTTATCAATAAGACATCTCGCAGTCACTGTTGATATTTTTTTCAAGATAGATGATGAACCGAACAGTGAGAGTTTACTATTACGAGTACTAATAAAAAAAGGCTACCTTTCTTAGTGACCACCAGTAGAGATTATTTTTAATAAACATTATTTCGTATAAAGATTTTCCTCCTCAACAAAGAAGTATAATATTTCTTCATGATAAGGCCTTCGCCGCGTTTTGGTAAATGTCCAACACTTCATGACGTAATTTGTTTAATTTCCCTTTGTCTTTGTTTTCTATGTTACCTATTTTCTCGTTTTCGTACTTTCAATGTTGGTGCCTAGAATGCTGCTGAACAAAAACAAACCTAAATCAAAGGACATTTTAATAATTTAACCTAACCTACTTACGTTTCACATAAAATCAATACTGAAATGATTGCATGCATGGATAGACGCTGCAACTGGCACTTACCTGAAACAAAGAAATACATTTAATAAGTAAAATATTTAGAAAGTTTTTATACAAATAAGATATCAATCGTGATCGTTGATTATCTGATCTATTAGAGGCTGATGAAGGGCGATAAATATAAAATACTTTAACATCTTCTTCCTCTTATCGTGTGGGTTGAGGTGGAATACCAACCTCATCAACCCTGGTGCCAGGGTTATGATTGAGCCGCCAAAGGCCCCTGACCTGGCTCATGTAACGATTACTCACTTACATCAGTAAAAAGTAACCGGGACCAACGGCTTAACGTGCCTTCCGAAGCACGGATCATCTTATTTTCGGATAATTAGGTGATCAGCCTGTGAAGTCCTAATCAAACTAGGGATCACAAAGTGATTTTTGTGATATGCCCCCACCGGGATTCGAACCCGGGACCTCCGGATCGTGAGTCCAACGCTCAACCACTGGACCACAGAGGCCGTTACTTACTTTAACATGTTAATAGCATTTTCGTCATGTCCATGGTTTACCTTAACCGTTCCTTATAAGTTTTGATTAAACTGTACTTTGAGATTTACTGGCTGAAAAAGTGCTGAAGTGTTAGAACTAAAAGTAGAATATGTTTGCGATGCAATCCATCCACGCTCAAGTGAATGAATCGACCAATGCATGTGTACGCAATGTAAATATTTAGACATACAGAACGGATTAATGAGCTGCAGCCGTCATCAGAATTCCTAGAATAAACCGAAATCAATTATTATCACAGAGTGAAACATTTCAAGCTGACTGACTGCTCCGAGTCAGCGTATTTGCCTAATTGATCAAATATATGTAGTTCAGAGATTGTTGCTCGAGAATAATAAATTGTCTAGTGTTGTAATTTGAGTTGAGAGTCGCTCGTAGCGTGCGGGCGCTCGTGTCGTTACGTTGTCATCGTCCTAATTTCGCAGTGTCCTCGTTTTTGAGGTCAGGCAGTATCGGGGCAACGAACTCGTGCCCTTATCGCGGGAGAGCGGGCGCGGCGCGGGCGGCACGGGCCACAAGCGCCGCCTTAGTACCTCTACTCTACGTTAGATGGCGCTTCCAATTTATGCATATATTTTAAAAGATAAAATAAGTTTTTTAAAACTTCAACAGAAACTTTTGTTAGGTAAGTAGGAATTGATTTGGTTAATAAATGTATTGTATATTTTTAAATTGTATTTAGTATTTAGTGTAAGTCTATATATTACCTATGTACTTTTATAAATACACGTACTCCCACCTCAATAACAAAACTTAATAAAAACCAACGAAAAACATTTCCAACGAAGTCAACAATCCGAGCGAGTCATAAAAATCCCCGATGCATCCATATCGTATCACGTATTGAGTACTACGTCATACGGCCCGTAGTATCCGTAGCACACACGCGCGCGCGGGTCGACGGCCGGCAACCGGGACAGCCTTGCTCCGTCCTCTGCGCCCTATTTCTGTCGCCACAGCCCCCCCGCCGCCCCCCTCACGCCCCACATCTCCCCACTACCCTCCATGAAAATTACCAACTCCAGAACATTTTCAAATTACACGAAATTAGGTCCATTTTAGTAGGCCAGCGGAGGAACCGAAATATTAAGCACGAATATAAGTAGGTATATAAATGAAAACTCCCGAACTATGTCGTAGTTTGCGACCCTGAAGCGATGGAGTTTGTACAATTATAATACATGAATATAAGTAAACAAATGTTTTATCGTTGTTTACGAGGAAAAGTTTGAATTGCCTAAACAATTATGTGAATTAATTGGATAGAATAGGCGTTAGGGAACTAGAAAGCGTTACTTAACAAACATTTCTAAAGATATATTAAAGTTTGTAGAGATACGAGTGAATAACCTCCGACCACGTCATTAATTAGGAAAATGGAGCCCGTTTACCTTATTACATAGTTTTGGGTGTTTTTACATCTAACATCATTATAGGTGGTACAAAAAGTCAAGGGCTTTTCGATTACATTTAGCCTTCAGACTTTCACATTATTCACAATTAGGGCATTAACCGCTGTTGTAAAGTTACATTCTTAACGAGCTTTATAACTGGAAATATATTTCTGCTCGAGCTTTTGGAGTTCGTGTGAACTGTATTGTGAAAAATGTTGGTATTTATTTATCATCGTGTCGGAGAGGTGCAACTAATGAACATAAAGTGAAGAAGTGAAGCTGAGCCGCGCGCGCAAGGCTCGTTAAGTAGTCATTTATCACAATAAATCTTTAATGTAAACGTATCCTTAATATGTTCTAATATGCCGCGTAACGAGTTCGTAACAATCTATATTATTGTATAACATGTGAGGTTGTGTGTTGTGATAGATATGTATTGTATAAAGCTACGTACACATACACAGCGCGGGAGTGTGCGCGCGTGTGACGCGGGTTGCGTCAACTTTTACTCGCACTTTCTCGCGGCGCTTGCGCAACTCCCGCGCGCGCAATACTGGTTCACTCACCGCGTCATGGTGACAGCATTTCCCTTCTAACTATCATTCGTAACAGTATAAACACCGCCTTTCTACGTGTTTATTCGGTGGGTGAGCCTATGAGAGATCATTGACACACATTTATCCAAATATAAACACGTTAATGTTGTTGCCCAAAACTGTGAATTGTTTACTGTATTTCAGGTAGCAAACTCCTATCTATTTTCGGTTGATGTAAATGCTGAAAGTTGCATCCAACATAAAGCTCGCAGATTTATTGAATATATATTGCATGCATAGAGATTGTTTTTGCATTTAATATCACAATGAGATTACATTTCTGAAGCAATGGAAACATTTCAATGAAAAGCTAGAGGTAGGTAACGGGCTGCGGCGGGGGCGGCGGGGCGGCGGTGGGGGGCGCATGCGGTACGTGGCCCAGTTTCGCGCGGGTGCATGAACTCTAACGAGGTAAGGCCACCGACCGGCCGCCGCTTCACGCCAAACTGCACCTTCAGGGCTTGCCACTGTAGATGTTTTCGCTTGTGGTGGCGTAGGTGGGTATATCGTCACGAGCCACCTAACTATTGATATCACATGGAGCAGTTGGGCGAGTGACGCTGGAGCCAGCTGTGGCACGACCTTCACGATTATCGCCCTCTCGAGATGTAGCTACGGACGCAACCCCTACCTCTTCTGAACCAATCCCACAATTCTCAAATTTTAAAATCATTTTCGTCAACGTAAAATCCGTGTCTATTGACGTAACCGGCTTGTTATTTAAAACAAAGAAAATAGAAACTTTTTAAATAGCATCAAAAACTAGGAATAATGTAAAATGATGAATGATAAGATCAAGAATATAAAATAAACCTCTTACGCACGAGAAAATCTAAAGTACGCAACTAAATTCGGTGACCGAATTCAATCCTCGATCGATTGAATAAATATAAATGTAATTTCTCGGTTAACGAAATAATAGGTAACTACCTATACTGATATGGGTGAACGGACATTTCTGGTGAAAACTCCTTCGAAATAGTACTTAACCCCCCTCCCCCCGCATCACCAGTCAGCACCCAAATCCGCAGCAATTAAATTCCTTCATACAAAAGACATCATTGTTTCTTTTTCCATAATAATATTTAAAGACAATAATTTTAAAAGCACTAAATTGATTTGAATGAAACCAGCAATATTCTCTAAATTGAATAATGTTTAAAAAGAAATGATGCTCTACGATTTGTAAAGCAAGAGATTGCCTGTTTATACAGACTTTCCTTCCGCTTTTAGCGGAAAAAATGAATTTTCATACACTTTTTCTTCCCGCTTACCTGTATGACAGAAATCAAAAGGCAAAAAGTATTTACATCCAAGTTCGCAACATATTACTAGTGGTGGGGGTGTCATTGTGTGGCTGTAAGTATTAAAAAAAAGAAAAGAGAATAGAAAAATTTAAAAAATGCGCGCGTCTATTATTTTCTTTGTAGGTGTAGTATAAAGTGCCTACTATGTATCACTTGGGAGAAAGTACGTCAATAAGGGACTTTCTATGCTACGTTCCTCAAAAACAATATAGATGGCACTGAAAAGATTTTATTAGCTGGTACTTATAGCACAGGTAACACCTATTGTAAGTGCCAGCAGTGCTTTAAAATTGTTAATCTCCTAATATAATCATATAATTGTACCTATTAGTTTTTAAGTTGTTGGAACAATAAATACATTTTATTATTATTATTATTTCCTTTGTTTAACCTTCCAATTTCATGGATAACAGACATATGCATATTTTATCTTTATTTTTGGGTCTAAATGATGTCTTTTTTTATTACACCCAGGCACAAGAAGATTTAAATCTTCCGCCATTATTATTGTGATCAAAATGAAGCAACATAATTCTATACATAATGTGATTCAAATATCAAGCAACAAGTATTTATATTTATATATGCTTCTGCCTGAGCTCTTCTGAGAAACTAGGTAATTATCACGTTAAAACTCGACAGCGCCATCTATACTATCTTTGGGGAACGCACCCTAGAAATTCCCTCATTCGTGCGTATTAAGGCTTGAGGCGTACGTTGATAATCTGTCACTTTCGTCTCTAGATGAACATTAACGAACAATGCAATATTATCTATTCAAACGACACGCTATATAATAAATTATTAGTATTAGTTTAGTTTTTTTGTTTTTTTATTATTTGTTAGCAGTCGTTACATGAGCCATGTCAGGGGCCTTTGGCGGCTCAATAGTAACCCTGACAGGGTTGATGAAGTTGGTAATCCACCTCAAAAGCTACACGATAGAAGAAGATAAATGACAATGTGTAAAACAATCAGTGGTCGTCTATAAATAACAAAAACACTTAATAGTAATTGTCCTCTTTCTTACTGTTCTATATCTAACAGTAAATAATTATTTAGTTCAACACCAATTTAGTTCATTATATGTTATTTTTTTACGAAAGACGATATTTTATGTTATTAATAAAGGACAAACGTGACTTCTGAGATAGACCACAGTGACAGGCTCATGAATAATTCTATTGTATTTGTATATAGGTCACGTCGCCGTCAGAGGAGTAAACACCGCGTCAGTGAGGGGACCATGGAATATATCTTGGTTATACCAGGCGATGTTTCATAACTAGGACACCCTGCGACTTGCCACCCACCAGTGGGCGACCGAGGACCCGTCATTGTATAACATTCCAAGAATACTATAAAGTACATTGAGTAATAAAAGGGAAAACGCGCGCGTATACGCAGATGCGAACAACCTATAATTGGGACAATAAACTTCATCAAGAACAACCGATAGTTCTGTTCGATAGTTAAGCAATTATCTCATTATGTTTTCGAGTTGATAGGCGTTTATCTCGGAATTTGCATGTTAATGCACACATTTGCATCGTAGAACAAAGTGGTGGCATTAGCCGGGCTGTTGCCAACCTATTCAATTCTAATAACCGTTGCACCAGAATGCGTACCATAGACACCATACTGTTTACATATTCACATAAGTACTTAACCGTTGCCAACAGAGATACTAAAATCACATAGGGATTAGCACCATTTTTTCCTTAAATGAATAATTCAGCCATTATATGATTATATAGCACACAGAGGATGTGGTACTTATGAAGTTCTTCATAGCGTAATGAGAATCAGTAGTTCAAATGGTCGGTGAGGATTGCTATAATTTGTTTGAGATTCAATCTCACACTCTCTTGATGTAAATAAAGTGCAAAGTGTAATTAAATAATCATGCTTTACTACAAGCTATATACCTTTTAGGAACTGTAAAGTATTTAGTTATTATTGAATAACAATTCATTTCCGAAAAATCTAGTAATGTGTATCTTATATAACATCTTTTACGTGTATTTATACTAAAGATTAAAAAAATAGACATTTATATGTTATTGCGATAATAAAAGAGGCTAAACTTTTTATTGCTTTTAATTGGCGTATTGTTCTGGTCTTCCGTTTCCGCTGAACATTCTGTTATCTTCCAAAACATTGTCGAACTTTCTAAAGATTTTGATACGTACATTTTAAAAGTTAATTCAAAATGTTTGTTTTGTTTTTGCTGTATCATACCTAGGTATGATATCAAACTGGAATCGTTCGAAATTTAAATAAAACATTATTAAAAACGAGAATACATTGCGTTATAAAACCTAGGTAGCACAGTTGACTAGCTTTTCTGTGTTATCTGTGTAGTGTCGTGCAGTTAGCCTGAGTCGGTGGAGGTTGCCCCCCTCGGCCGGGCTCGGAGCAACAAACTCTGCAAGGTTGCCTTGCACTCCGCTATCGTCGACCAGCTACAGTTACAATATCGCCCTTCTCCAACTATTTTACTCCACACTTTATTATACAGCTGTCATTCCGATGTCTACCAAGGTCTTTGAATTATTTCTTGATTTGTTTTCATGTTTTTTCCTTATTTATATAAAACTATAACGGTATGTATGATAAAAATAAAAAGACGCACACTTATCAACTAGTACGTAACGTTATGTTTTTCACGTGTGTATTTCGTTGTATGATTTTGTCTTCGCAAAGAACACATGAAGACCATGACATCAATTATTATTTTGTAACAAGAGTTATTGTTCTTAAACATACATCGATTAAATAATTATTGATGATTGGGAACTCAAATAAAATACCTGAAAAAGAGATACATTTGCAATAAGTGAAGGAGGCACTAAACTACCTACACCAGTCCTAAAAACATAAATGGGTCACTCACCAGTTAAATTGCCCGTGTTTTGGGCACCGGTTCAAATCTTTTGCAACGAGTGCGGTTTAATATTGTGTTTATTGCTACTAAACGCGTTTTGGATTTAGCTTTCGTTGCGACTCGCTGCTTTTCTCCGTTGAAAGTAAAGCCTTAACTGAGACGACTAGCGCCACCTTGTACTGAGTAGCGGAACTAGCGGTGTAAAAGGGTACTGAATCTTATTGATATAAAAGTCAGTGAAAGGTGAGTGTCATTCATAAACTACAACTATTATGTTAGAAAAATTATTAGCACAATTAAGTACTAATATATATGTTGGTAATAATAATTAAAACTGTAATGATTGGTTACGATTTCGCTTCTTACAACTGCCATTTCTTTATTTAAATTTAAAGTCCCTACGTACGCAAAAAAAAATAATATCAACGCATGAAAATATCTAATGTCTATTTATTTTTTAAGAAAACACTAATGTTTTCTATTTTCCCGGGACACTATGGGTCAGAAATCCCAACGTTTCATTCTCATGTTGTGAGACACCACCATGACCCCACACTATTATTTCTTTATGAGCCATTCTTTCGAGATTTGACTGTTATATGCATTTAATCTAAACAAATCACAAAAATGAGTCAGAGTCATTTGTTTTAAAAGGGGAGCGACGACCGCATGACGCACGCAGCCGTCACACCGGCGCTTGCTAACTTACATATGCAGGCCGCGAAACGTAACCCTCGTACAAATACTGCGAGATAGGAATGGAATCAACGGCAAATCAGAAGTTGTAACATACGTGGCACAACACGCATCGCGACGCACGGCTGACGTAGCCCGCACACTTTGCCGAAATAATATAGGTTTTTATTATTGTCTTGCTCCGAATTCGTCGGCTACATGATTATAAAGTCGATTGCCTCATAGCTCATAGTCATAAATATCATAGGGGCGTTGATCTGGTATGTCACGTGTAATATTAAAAATAGTTACCTACTAGAACGGTTCATTTATAGCAACTTATTTTCGCTGTATTGAATCAGATTTATTACTCTATATGGATCATCATCGTCGTCATTATATTGATCAGTATTATGATAGTAGACAACGCTTGGTTAGGAATTTAGAAAACTCTTGCTTCTAAGCTAAAATTAAAATTTACTTCCTCTTCTTGTCTGGTGTGTGTTGTAAGGACATCTCTACTCTATTGAGTCAACAAAGGGCCCTGACATGGCTCGTGTAACGACTACACACTTAAGTAAATACTGTAACCGGGACTGCTTAATATGCCCTCCGAAGGACGGATCATCTCACTTTCAGACAATCGGGTGATCAGCCCGCAATATCCTAACCAAATTAGGGATCGCAAAGTGATGTTTGTGATGTCCCACCGGGATTTAAAACCGGGACCTCCGGCTCGCAAAAACTTTATTATAATTTGCAAAGTAACGAGAAAAAGTCTGGAAATGAATACCATTAAATAATGTAATACTTTAATAAAAAATAAACAAGACGCACTTACTCTACATCGCGCGCTCTACCACTCACTGACTCCAACTCGTTACTGGTAGCGCCATCTCGTAGCAACAACGTGTAACTCACGATTCCGTAGGCTTTTCTGTGCAGCGCCACCTCGCGGAATTTCCCAGAACTGCGAAGGCTTCGTGGGGTGTCTGTTTCGTAAAGCATCGTGGAAACGCTACTAGATATCGCTTTTCTAAAGTTTTGTGATTACTGAAACGGAAGTATGGAACTGTGTTTACCGAGATTTTCCGGTAGATCTCTTAGTTTTACACGTAGTTATCTACAAAGCATTGCTGTAACTTGGTAACATAAAATAAACAATGTGAAAAATATAGGTAAGTCAGTTACCAGACCTATGTATTTGTGATAAGGTAGGTACGTAGGTAGTAAATTATACAGATCTTTGTTGTTTCAGAGTACGGAAAAGACTTCAAGAACAAACTAGCGACGCAAATAAGAATTGCTAATGGCTGATTTGCAATATTTTCGGAGACGTGATAATTTGGACGATGCTCAAATTTATCGAGTTCAAACGTAAATATCAACTACGTAATGTAACCTCCAGCTGACTTTCCGACTATCGTCCGGAACAAACACGACTGACCTACAAACGATCGCGAACACGAAAGATTATGTTATCTGTCCCTGTCACACCTGTTTTTTTTTACGGTTGTCCGAGAGAGACGACGAATCTTGTTGCGATGACGAGCCTCCGCTCTCAATGTCAAGTTCACCTATTAATATTAGTGTTCAATGCCACAAAACACACGCAAGTGTAATAGCAGGCAGAGCGACCACGCGAAAATATGTGATTGGTTTTCTCAGAACACATGACGATTAATGAATATCTTCTTTTTAGAGATTGCCAAGTAACACGTCAAGCAAACATTGTAGGTAGGTACTTAGACATAATACTCTCATGCACTACCATTTAAGTATCTTGGAGATCATCGAGCGTAGAAAAGATTATAAGAAGAATATATCTTTGAAGAGAAGATGTAGAGATATATTTAACGGACTGGTGGGTTACTTGTAGGCAAGTAGTCCACAAACTTGTGGTGAAGGATGATTACGCAGATATACGCAATCTCTTGTTAACAGCCCTTTTTAGGTTACACCCATAAGGTTAAAAGTGGATATAGGTAACCTACCTAAATGTTTTCCGAAAAGATAGCCTTGTCGAAGTTCGGGTAAAGATTTAAGCAAAAATTGATAAGATTGCAACTGCAGTTGACATAACATTGACGTTTATCACTCAATCAATCAATCAATAATACTTTATTGCACAAGAACATATATAAAGGACATAAACATACGAATAAAACATAAGCACAATAGGCAGCCTTATTGCTAAACAGCAATTTCTGCCAGGCAACCTTAGGGTGAAAGAAGATTATTCATTGGAGCACGGGCTGGTGCAATAAACATAATATAATGATACCAACATACCAAAAAAAAAAGGAAAAGAAAGTATATGTAAAAGTGTATGTATATGTTTATGATAATATCATGTACTTGTTGAACGCATTTGAGACAAAGGAAGACTGGGTATTACCTAAAGTTAGCCTATCTGACCTTATTTTGTTATTGACTTAATTAAGATTGACTTGCCTGATTGATGCGAGGCGACCTTGGATACCTAGGTATCAACATTTGTCAACATTACTGCTAACTTTTACGTTTGTTATTGTTTTTCGAGCTTATTTACATAGTTTGCAAGCGGGATTGCATCATATCGATATATATTTTATGGATCTTTCAAGCACATGTTCTTGCACGCATAATTCGCCGGTTATCTACGTTGGGGTAGGTAGTGTCACGTGTTGTGCGAAAACAAACTTGTAGATATATACCTACTATTGGTATCTTGGGTTTTAACGACTTGTCTATAGCTTTGAAATGCATGGTTCTACAACAAACATACATAAATACATTCACGCCTATTTCCCACCGGGGTAAGCAGAGACTATAGAATTCCATTGCTTCGATCCTGACACACTTGTCTTGCTTCCTCCACATTCATCAATCGCTTCATACACGCACGCCGGTTCAGAGCAGATCGTATTAAACCTTTTCTAAGGACATCTCCAATTTGGTCAATGTAAGTCCTTCTATAAAGAACTTAGAATTTCTCCATGTACCTACATGCATTTATGTACATCGACAAATGCAGCCACACCTTATCAGGGTAGGCAGAGCCACAAATCACCAGAAGATAAGTTGAACCAACGATGAGTTTTGGTAAACTAAGATAATGAATTCTGTTTTGTAATATGATTCGGGTTAATTAAGACTTAAAGTGTAGAGATAAGATTTTGGTAGACTTTTCTTGATGCAAGGTAAAGTCAAAAGAAAAGAATATACAGGGTGTTAGTGCATCGTAACGAATACTGAGGAGGATAATTCAGCTCATGATTCTGAGTTAACATCATGATGTGAATGGTTTATATGATTTTTTTTTAATTATTTTCAATTCTACATTTTTGTGATAGAAAATTGATATTAATGAATAATGAGCTGAATCATCCCACTCTGTATTCGTTACGATATCACTTAAGTACACCCCTTATAAGTATGTACAGGTAGCCATACGAGTACGTATGGGTGTTAGTGACACCGTAACGAATACTGAGGGGGATGATTCAGGCCATGATTCTGAGTTGATATCAAGGAGAATTCCTGTCGGGAAATTCATGAAAATTTTCGCTTTGAGCCGAGGTTCACGCCCGACTGTGCACCTTCAGTCCTGTTGTCTTAAATTTTGTATCAATTGAGAAGCCTCAGCGCTCCCCATTTGTTCTGCACAGTCATGAGCAATACCATGTACCCACTTTAGAACCCTGTCGCCCTATAATATTTGACATTTAATGAGACTTACGGTTTAATTTGTCAAAAAAGGTAATGTGACATGGTTTCAAAGTGTATACATATTAGTAATCGTGACCGTACAGCATTGTCGACACTTCCTTTAAATAATTTCGATGTCTGGCTGTGTTTACTATGGTGTAATAATATGGACATTTGCTAAATGGATCGGTAGCCAATTGGAACGTCTCCAGAACCGACTAATGTATGTAACTCAACTAGTTTCTCTTAATGGTCTGAAAATTAGAAGTTTTCCGAGAAAACTCACGCTGATGCCTGAAGTTCTTGGTATTTTGTCCCCCGCCATAACAAATAAAATGTATATTACTTAAATCACTTAGTCGGATTACTTCGTAGAATTTAGCATCGCGTATCGTCATAGCTTTATTTTTTAAGTCGTTGAGCAAATAAAGACAAACGTGTCTCAGAAGGTAAAAAAACTACGATCTTCATTTCATTATAACATACTATTTATAATTTATCTACAATGGAGGATGCCAAGAATTTATATTCAGCCTGTAAACAAAGTAATAGTGAATGAATCAAGTAGTCTGTTTATTACCCGACAGCGGCGAAGCAAAAAGATGGTATTCCAATTTGTCCTAAGAGTTTGCTTACCACGGTATATGACCACAGCTATCTACTAAACGTCACTATTCGGAAGAATTTCAAAAAAATATACCTATTTTCTTGCTTCATACTTTTTAGCAACAACAAAATGCATCACGGAAGGGGAAAGTCACAGGGACTGTAACCTGGAACCTGACAGAGGGCAGCAGTAACTATCAGTACTGTTCAGAGGCGGAGGACAGGACTCCTTAGGATGGCTTTGTAATAGACTACTCTGGGCGCCATCCCATTTGCGTCAGACAGAGTATTGCGGGGCGGACGGCAAGAGGGAAACCACTACCCTATTTTTCCCTAAAAAAAGTAGCATGGAAATGCTGCACCGACAAGAGCGTGGCTCTTAAATTGATGATAATGATGATACTAAAAAGCTCAACTTGCGCTCTAAAAAGAGCGTGATTTTTTCGTAGTTGGGTTTTAGATTTTAAACTTATGTTTTTATAAAAGCTAGAATCACCTCAAAAATCAATCTGAAACTTCAATTGCGTGACATTTAGATAATATTAGCATAATTAGTTAAAGCCATTTGAAATTTAATGATGCGTCATGTTCAGGAAACCTACAACGTACGTGGAATAGCGATCAAAATGCCCGACAGAGGAGCTGTGCAAGCAGGATACACGCATTTCCTAGTTGCAGTATTGATCGGTCGCGCGGCCGTGACTCTAGCCGCCCTTGCCCGACATTCAACCGCCGCCGCCCCCTCCCGCCGCCCCCGCCGCGCCTCCCCGCCGTTATCACAGCCCATCTTGTCTATCACCATTTTAGGGTTGCGACTTTACTAGACCATAAAGTGACGGCTATACGACTGATTTCAGCCCGGGGGAAAGTAATCGTCACGTTTCCTTTTACCTCTGTACAGCTATGTCGTGTTGCGCTATCTTTCTTTTTTTTTTTAACTCTGACTACATTGAAAATTGAAGCTTTATTTGATATTGTATCGTTCTGAAATACAAAATAATTGTGTTCTTTTGAATTTATGAAACAATCCCACCTAGATTTCGTACTAAGTATATACATAATGTAACTTCATAGTATTGTAAAAGATAAGACCCCTGTTATAAGGTTGAGTAAACTCATATTTATAATATAAATACACAAAACAACACATAACAGAAGTTCACGACTATATTCGCTTTTCGGTTAGTCAGAACTAAAACGAATTATCCATTACAGGAAGCACTACCCACGCACATAAACTTATAACGATACGTATATCCGAAATATTGTGAATTCGATTCTTTATATAACTATGACGTATTAAGTCCACACAAGTTCTGTTTGTTACGTATGTTATTATCGTACACTTGCTATAATAATACTACTTAAATTATAATTATGCTACTTAATTTCCACGAAACTAAATTAATAAAACATCAACGCAGGCCTTTGTGATAGGCGTATGAAAATATGGCTTCAGAAATATTGTGATTAATTCGTAGCATTGGCGGTATCATAACAGGCATTAATCAAGTGGAATTTGTTTTCATGAGACAGGCGAGGGTCCCGCAGTAGGTATCTGGTGCATCTACAGCCATATGTATACTTCCCCGGATCTTCCCCTAGTGACCAAGGCACCCTACTAACTTTTATTCCGTTATTAGATCGAAGGGTGAACGCTGAGGAGGGAACGAAGTCGTTCCAACTCGTCTTAATGTTTTAGGGAAGCAGAACTCTGGTTCACGCGGGGTTATATTGCTTTGAATGCATTCTTACAATATTTGCGTTTTTGTTCTCTTGCGTATGTTGATTTTATTCAAAATTCAAATTCAAAAATATCTACAAGTCTCTTGTAAATATATTACAATGTAAGCCTCTTGTAGGTTAAGTTGCCAATATTGTTTCTAATATTATTGTTTCATAATTTGTAGATATTGAAGTAAGTTAATCAATATTTTTCAAGTATTCATCTGCGTTATAATCTTCTTCTTCTATCGTGTGGGTGTGAGGTGGAGTACCAACCTCATCAACTCTGGTGTCAGGGTTATTATTGAGCCGTCAAAGGCCCCTGACGTGACTCACTTACTTACATCAGTAAGTAGTAACCGGGATCAACGGCTTAACGTGCCTTCCGAAGCACGGATCATCTTACTTTCGCACACTTACACTTACTTTTTTACTTTTTTTTTTGTTTTTTTTTACTTTACCTTTTTTGCGTTATAATAAAATTGTCAGTATCAAACCTTCAGATTAGGTAAGCGGACCCTGTGAAAAATGGGAGTATGCTAGGGAGATGATGATGGTTGTTAGCTATAGTTTGACACGGGTGATATGTCTATTCTTTTGTCTTGTTGTCATTTGTGCGTGTTTTTTATTACACTAATTTTACTAAAGGCGAGCTTCGTTTTTATCTCTAACCTGACTAGCGCTCCTTAATAACGATGTTAAAATAAAATTGTCGCTAGTAAGTTAAAAGCAGATTAGGATTCTTTAGAATCGTTCTTTCGAATGTATATTTCAAGATTCTGGATTCAGTTACTTTTAATCAGAAATATAAGTAGCTAAAAGACCGGACATGCTAAGATATTTTTAATAAAATCGTAGCATCTACAAGTTAGGTAACCTCTTCATGGGAACCCTTCAATGCGGACTACCCCAAGAGGAGGTGTGTTGCCCTCCTTTTCTGCCCTCCTAATTCAATGGGGAGTTTTAAAAATGCGCCGCATTTTGATTTCCTCCTTATCTCTGTTGAGTGTCTTCAAAACGAATTTAGGTAGTGAATAACTTGGTAAGATAATATTTTGGTACATTGTATTCGACAATAATAATCACTGCACGTTTATTTTATGCTTTAGGATCAAGTAAAAAAGGGTCTAAAAATATTGTGAATATTACCTAAATAAAGTAATAAGTAATTGTACTAATAATAACTAATCCACAAACTATCACAATGTTAAGTTACGTTTCTTTATTAGTCCTGACGGTTATGCGCACGTATTGATGTTA
Source organism: Pectinophora gossypiella (assembly GCF_024362695.1). NCBI lineage: Eukaryota > Metazoa > Arthropoda > Insecta > Lepidoptera > Gelechiidae > Pectinophora > Pectinophora gossypiella. Next base: position 8,764,755 of record NC_065409.1, read on the forward strand.
CATTGTCTATATTTAAATTATTATGCGCCAAAAATTATGAAAAATTATTAGTAATAAGTGTTCTAGTGTGTGTGTGTTATTCGTGTTATATATTATTATTGTGTGTTAATGTTGTGTGATTATGTGCCAGATGTGATCCGGGACGACAAGGAAAACTTGGAACGTGCTTACAGTAAACAGGAGAATTAATATACTTACAGGAGATACTCTTACAAGAGTTAAGTACTTATATCATAAGTTGCACGTCGCGTCTATATGGGTGTGGGTGGTAACCAATCTTTATTTTGAACTTCACCAACAATAGGTAATAGAGGTGCAAATTCTAGTACACACCATCTGATTTTATTTTAAGTTATACCTGTCATTTTCTTATACTTACGCCGAAAAGGAAAGGGACTGGTAATCGACAGGTATAATATTTATAGAACACACGTGTACGTGAGTTTTAGGCAGAAATTTAAAAAACCCTCTCAATATATTGGCCAATCTATGGCCAATATATCCCGACAGAATTAAGTTAACAGCACACGTCAAACGGATTTCAGCGAGATGCCTTTTTTATTCGCCCAGGTTTTTCATTCATTCACTCATTTAATTAACAGTTGGTTATGATCCGTCCCCATCCTTAACAGCCTCTGTGGTCTGGTGGTTAGAGCATTGGGCTCGCGATCAGGAGATTCGGGTTCGATTCCCGATGGGGATATTGTCGAAATCATTTTCTGAGCCGAGTAAGGACATTGCAGTCTTGAATCACCTGATTGTCAGAAAAAGTAAGATGATTCTGTGCTTCGGAGGGCTATTAGCCGTAAAACAGCTCTAGCAACCCGCAGTGGAGCAGCGTGGTGGAGTATGCTCCATATATCCCTCCGATTGATTGAAGGGAGACCTGTGCCCAGCAGTGGGACGTATATAGGCTGTTTATGTTATAGGTATAACTTAAAAAATATTTATTCATAATATGTGCAGTCTATTATAGTAACTAGTTTTTGCTGCATCGTCCCGCATCCATGGTAGCTGCCTGGAAGAAATTGCTTTAAAACAATAAGGCCGCTGACGTGAAGTTCGTATGTTAGTGATATTGTACAATAAAGTATACTTATTTGATTAATCGATCAATCCAAATAAACATTCTGAAAGTCGCCATTCCTTTCACGACAATGGAATGGAAACGTGCAGACACGAGACAACGTAATTTAGAGCTCATTATCCAGCGGGCGGTAGTGAGGTGGTTAATTTAAGCTGCAGTGTGGGTAATGGCGCGACGTGGGCTACAGCGGCAGTCGTACACTTTCCGTTGCGCGAGGGTATGGCTGGATCGATGTTGGCGTTCACGGTCAACGCCCTCCGCCCGCCCTACGCTTCCGCGTCACCGCCGCCCCGTCCCACACCCCCCGGCCCTCCAACACCGCGCACGCCGCACTAAAAATAACCTCACTTTAACCGCCTTCAGACCACTGTTATGAAACACAATTAGATCCACTATTTAAAGATAATTAAATGTGCACCGGCTTAAAGACGATTTATTTTTAATTTGTGTAGGTAAGGTCGGGGATTCAAACTAATCAGATGAATAAGTTAGAACAGGCTACACACCCTAGTTGACAGCTAGTCAGATGTACCATCTAATTCATTGGTCTCGATTATCATCTAGCCTTGTTGTTTCGAAGGGTTAAAAACAGTTAATTTATGGTCGAAGTAGTTAAACGTCGTCACTGTTGCGTTATTCATAAAACCTCGCAAAAATGGTGGAATGGTGGTGGATAATGGTGCGCTCACATGCCCGCTATGTGCGATGATCTTTTCCAATAAGATTGGCTTATATAAGGCACATGAACGTCGGAGTTGAAGCAGTCGCCGTAGCCGAAATCGGCTGGATCACATCATCATCATCATTCATAAAATTAAAAAGGTACTTACCCGTAAGTAAGACTAAATTAAAAATTAGGTTTAATGTTTGATAATATTAGACTAGCTTCTTTTACTAGATTATTTAACATTTTATAATTTATTTTTTACCCAATCATCTACCCTATTAACATGCTATTCGATATATTACAAAAGAAAATCTTAATGATTTTTGTTTTTATAGCACTTACACGTGCTTAGGGAAACTCGCAAAGGGAAAATTTTAATCGAAAAAATACCCCGGTGGTGTAACGGTTAACAGGCTCGTCCCGGCTTGACAACAGCTAGCTGCGAGGTCGATTTTTTTTTTCGATTTAAATTTTCTCTTTGACAGAAAATATTGTTTCATGGCAGGTGCTATGTCTTAGGAGTTGACTAAACATTACATCCAGCCCTATGCGAGAGGCAGTGATAATAAACGATAGTAAGTAACCTGACAATAACGATTTCTACTAGAAATAAGCTTAACCGTTTGCCTGTTTTGTGGTAATAGAATTACAATACAATACAAATACACTTTATTGCACCAAAATAAAAATAAATAATTACAAAAAGACTCTTAACTAAATACATGGTAAATGGCGGCCTTATCGCTATCTAATTACCTTTATATCTGTGTACAATAAGGACAGGAGGAGAAAGTAGTGTAGTCAGTACTATTCAGAGGCGGAGGACAGGAGTCCTAGTACGGTTTTGAAATATACTACTCTGGACGCCATCCCTCTCAGACAGAGTACTGCGGGGCAAAAGGCAACAGGGAAACCACTGCCCTATTTTCCCTAAAAAAGTAGCATGGAGAACGCTACACTGACAAGCGCGTGGCACTTAAATTAGCGATGTGACTATAAGTTTTAGCAAGCCATAGTTATGGCACGGAGATCGGTGTGCGCGGGCAAATTCGAAGTACCTAGAGTCAATAATTATTATGGCGATAGAACTCTGAAAAAGAGACTTCCCTACTTACTAAATAGTTTGCTTGACAACATGCGTCTAATTAAAACACATAATAACGGGTTCTTACCGCGTTTAAATGGGGATATGAGACTCCCGATATTTCAGATGGTTCCGAACATTCCGATATCAAAAACATAAACAAGCGGCAAAGAAAGAGGGTAGACAGATATGTCTGCCCGTAGAATATTATGGATCTACCTACTCCACTCCAATCTCATCAGTCATCCCGTGATCATGGCACTTGCAACAGTGTCGAAATATCGGGAGTCTCATATCCCCATTTAAACGCGGTAAGAACCCGCTATTATGTGTTTTAATTATGATAATAACCGCGTAAACTTAAAACAATGTATAAACATGCGTCTAGAACCAAATAAAAGTAAATATAAAAAAATGCTTAAACAATACCTTTTAGACTCGTGTCCTAGCTAATTTATTTAATTAATTATATTTTTTTTAATGTGATACATTCACTGTGCTCCTACTTACAAATTACTATTAGATATAATTTCATATTATATTAGTATGACAGTTTAGCAGGGCATTGACAAATTGTATTTTTAGTATTAAGATTTAATAAATAAATAATCATGGGTTATTACCCCAGAAGTTTACTGGACTGCGGCTGAAACTTGCGGCTAGAAACGACGCATGGCTGTTCCCAATCACGGCCACGGGCACCTATAATCGAATTTCTCGGGTGGTTATTACGTGTCAGGGTTTCTGCCGGCGATAGTCTCGCTACGTATATAATATGCCTGAACAATTTTAACAATTTTACACGAGGCCGTTGGTACGCTTCAGCCACTGCTGGTTATTGCAAATCTGTAACCTTCTACCTAAAATGTGGTCAAAGAATATCTACCCTATTACGACAGAAGGAACTTCATACGAAGGTAATTAGTTGTCTAATTTACTTTGCACTCTGCTAATTTCTTCATTGAATGGAATTTCCCTAAAGTAAAATTTTCAAAAGTTATCAACGTACTTAAGCTTTTATTTGAAGTTTGTTGAAAGCTTAGAATCATAATAGTATCGATGAAAGTTATTGTACTAGGTAGGTGGAACATGTTCTTTATAGTTAGTGCTGTTATCATCACCAGCCCATTAACCTCCCCACTGCTGGGGCACGGGCCTTCCCTATGAGATCGGGCCTTAAACCACCACGCGGGCCCATTGCGGATTGATGGTTATTAATGACTGCTAATGCAGCCGGGACCAACGTCTTAACGTGCCTTCCGAAGCACGGAGGATCTCGAGATGATTTTTTGTGGTTACCCATCCTATGACCGGCCTTTGTAGATCCGTGCTTCGGAAGGCACGTTAAGCCGTTGGCCCTGATAACTACTTATTGATGTAAGTACGAAGTAGTTACATGAGTTATGTCAGGGTTCTTTGGCGGTTCAATAGTAACCCTGACACTAACGGGTTGATAAGGTTTGGTAATCCACCTCACAACCCACACTATAGAAGAAGAGAAAACAAAACATACCATAATCAATCGCGACATAGTGATAGTGGATTGTGTGTACATAGGTGCATGTAAACACTTCGACACGCAATTGACTTCTCACTTACTAGATAATAGATCAGTATTACAAAGGCGAATTAGAGGGAAATCGTCCATTGTTAGTGGTTCATAGACTCGCCTATTTGTGAACAGTGAATGAGTTGTTTGCAACTAGAGACTGTTCGTCCGAAGAACAGAACCGGACGGTGTCCAGTGAACAACTTCATGGAAATTAATACGATAGCCAATCGGATTCTAGAATGGGTTACTAGGGGTGTCATCTACAACGTACTCTAGCGAGTCAAGAGCAGGGGGGTAAAATGGGTACATCGGAGCAATTCAGCTAAGAAAGCAATATTGCTATTTGGCATTTGTTTGCATTGCTATTGTTAATTTATTTGTATCGTTTTGTAACTTTTACTATTTTCATAAATTAATGATACTAACATAGAATAAGTCATATTACTAACAACTATGGAATTTATATTTCTGATATAAATTATTTGAATTTGAATTGGGCACTTACTTTTATTTGCGCAAATGTCAAACTGCAATATTGCTTTCTTAGATGAATTGCTTAGATGTGGCCATTTTAACTCCCCAGCAATCGATTTTAGGACATTTTTACACGTCAAGTTAAATTTGGATGTCCCTAGTAATATGTGACCAGGGTGGTGTTACCGGCAGTAAAAGGTGCAAAAGTTGTTTAAAAAGAGCTTTATTATTTAGGCAAATAGGATCCGAGTTTAATAAAGAACAATTTGATGAAAAAAGCGGCCAGGGCCCTTTCTTTTAAAGAGTTATACAGGAACAACGCACTTTGGGAACATACCTGAATGTCATTGCACATGACTATTGAGTTCGCAGTTTTCCATGTCGTAAGTAATATACTTATCTACATAACGAAATAAGCTGTAGCAGTGGATGTCTCAAAGTATCATGACATAACATAATACAGTTATTATGCGTACTAATACCTATTACGTATAAGTTTATACAATTTATTTAAAAACATGTTATATCCTGGAAAAAATACTATTACTTTATGTACTTAATATTTATTTACATTTTATCCTAGGTATATTCAAACAATGAATACTGATTTCCATACCTATTTTGATTATCTATATTAAAATAGATGTACAAACAGAACAATAATTATTGTTTTTAATCGATTTGTTACTAATAGCTTCACAATGTAACGTGAAGCGTAACCCTGACTTGGTTCAATGATACAATCAAACATTTGGACCTAGTGAACATACACTGTATTGATCCCGAAAGCTTCCCTACTGACATGGGCTTACATTCCTCTATATAGCTTCTACTTATATTAAATGATGACACAGGGTGTATGCCAAACTGCCAATACAAAAAAATGTAAGAAAAGTTTGAATGGGAAAGCTTTTCATCACGCACATTTTCTGTTTTTCTTTTCAATACATTATTTGTTGGAAGGTTAAAAAAATAAAGTTTTTCATATGACAAGGAATTATCGTAACACAGAGACAACACCTAAACTTAATGAAATACAAAACAAAAGAGAAATAGGCGGTCTTCATCATCATCATCATCATCAGCCGTACGACGCCCATTGTTGGGCATAGGCCTCCCCCGTGGAGGCGGTCTTATTCATTGATAATTCATTGTTATGAATAAATAATTATTGATAATAATTACTATTATTACTAGCCCACTTGATCCCACTGATGTTGTCTGCTGCTGCTGATTATTAGTTAAAAATATTTTTAAATAATTAAATTAAGTAGTTTTAACAACTAATATAAAGTCAGGTAAAAAAAGTATTTTTCAAAAATGGAATCAACTGTGTCACAAAAATGACACCCTGCATAAAATGAAATACAAAAACTACGCCCGATGGAACGAGGGTGCTCAGACGGTCGTCGTACATACCATAACTATAGGATCCCACAGCGCAGTGACTGGGTGAGCAGACTGCAGCAAAGCCGGCTGAATCCCGGAAAACTACCGACCCAGTCTAGACATGGGGGCACTTCCCGCGCGCCCCGCGGCCGCACCCCCGCCACCCCGCTGCTTTCACCACCGACTTGTAGACATTATAAAAAGAAAACGCAGCGACACTTTTGAGTGATGCGGTGTGTGACATGGGAACAAAAGGCCGAGGGGAGACGAGACGTTGCAGTGTTTTCAGCATGTTACGCTTACAAGCTTTCTCTACCACGTAAATATATCAAAACTGCACATAAGTACACGCTTCTTGCGTATGCGTACTTATATAAAAAGCATATGCTGGGGGTTGGCATACAGCAACAAATAGAAATAAAGCATTCATTTCATAGATATGCAGAAACAATAAATGGCATATTTATTACACATATTGTTTTTAATATCCTACTTTATTGATTCGTTTAACACTCAAGATATTTCTGTAATGGCGACGATATGCCACTATGAATATCTATTGCCTGTTTTCCTTTTGTGTTTTAATAGCTTCAAAAGGTCAACGTGCCCTGTCATTTCCTTGTTTAATCGAAACCGGTGCAGCGACAGTTAGGGTGCGGCTCGATTTGCATGCACCATAGCCATCACCTTGAATTAGATAGACGGTGCGATATGCATGATTGACTGTGCTGCAGTGGGTTAGTGAGAGTGAATTACAGTGGCGGAGTGCTGGGTGCACGAGGGGGTGGAGGGGTCCTGCAGACAGGGTGGCTCGGGGGTGTGGGGCCAGACGGGAGAAGCCCGACGCACCTCGTTTCCGCACCGTGTAACCGAACGTACAGACACACAGACATACGTACATGCGCCCTGCAGCGGGTGTGATTAACAGTCTACAATACCGTCGTCTGCGCCGGCTTCAGCGAGCTACATTTCCATTTAAGTACAAAACGTTTCAAAGGCTGATTCTTTGAATGTAAAGAATGCAGGGAGAATTGCGAAGTCACCTCATAAGACAAACATATTAGAGCTTATTATTTATAACACTTTAAATAAGATATGAAAAGCCATGTAATAGCGTTATAAATAAACATATCTACCTATTGGTTGTATCATCTCCTAACAAATCTCAGAGGAGTGTATCATTACAAAGTTATGTGCGAATAGCTGGGATGTGGAATCGAGTTAGATATTGCGTCCCTGACCGTGCGGGCCTTGGCCGCGGCCGTCGACACTGCTAAGTACTACGCCACAACGCTTATAAATCGCTTCGATACCGCGTTACATTGTGCTCTATCTCGCTTCTGCCAGCCCCGAGTAATAGAGACGATACAATTGAAATCGAGAATATACGAATTAGAATCCATGTCGATGTAGAAGTGTAACAGACGGAGATGCTCTGCCGCTGATACACTTGACTAACATGACGATTGAGCTTCTACTGGTTCATGACTCACGGTCTTATTATTCGTATTCTATTCTAATCGTAAGATATTCGCGTTAAAAGAGAATTTGGAACCAAAAGCCACTGAAAACATTTTCAGTTTCCGTTCTAGTAGAAACAATGGTAAACTAATTATTAGTATATTCATTGGAGCGATGTGTGTACGTTTTAACAAAAACATGACTAAAACGCAAAGCCGGTAGTTAGACTGTTACGAAAACACACGTGTATGTTGGAAATGGTTATCTATCGTACTTGTAATTTGCCCAACATACATACATACATACATACATAAACTCACGCCTATTTCCCACCGGGGTAAGCAGAGACTATAGAATTCCATTTGCCCAACAATTTTACTAAATTATTCTCTATTACTTGTACTTTTGTAACCTAATGTAGAAAACATACTTTAAATGCCGCTTCTGTTCTAATACCCAAAAATAGCTTTATACATACTCGAATACTAAAAGTAATTTCCACAAAATCGCGGCGCTAGTGTGTCAAATTCTGCATTAGAATTATTATGACTTGTCAATTAGTTTCGTTAAAATCCGTCGACTTCTTCCTGACGCGCATATGGAGCATACTCTACCACGCTGCGCTGGGTTAGTTTCTCTTTGGTAAATAATTGAAAATGTGTGGAAAACTTAGCAAGGCGGGCAAGCAGGGTATGCAAGTATGCAGCTAAGTGCAGGGTCAACCGCCGCGGGTCGTCGGCCGGCGCGGGTCGCATGCACCCGCCGCATCTGTATGCGACCACTGCAAACGGCAAAAAACGACAGCTCTCACTGAATCTGAATCGATGCGACATTACTCCATTATCATATAAACAGTGCAGCGCCACTGTACGTGTTTCAAATATAAACGTTAACTCGTTCGTTTCAGTTGAGATCTTCAGATCACCAAGGAGGTTGTGTTTCCTGTAGGCCTAACATGTGTAATGTGATAAAATTTTGTCACGGTCATTTTATCGATTCTGACGATATAATTATGTCGTTTTGTCGTTTATATGAATCCAAATAAGTAATGTCGTTCTGTCAAAACACAAACAAAATCACGTGCCACGCATGTTAGGGAAAAAACAAACTTATCGATTTTGACAAAATTTATTAATTACATCGATCGATAATTTTATAACGATGTACATGTTAGCGCTAGCTTGTAGGCTATCAGTAGCTTAGTCCACGGTTGGATACATAAATTTTTCACAGCGTGATAATTACTTGACACTATCAAACAACAGGTCGCAGTCGTAAAAATAAAGTCCAATCAGCCGCGTGTAATACCTGTCTTGTCTAGCAAAGTGCGCGCGTCACTGAACTCGAACTTAGAAACTATATGAAATTATAAGTGAAACTGTGGGTTGTTGACCCGTGCCCGGTCTAGACACCTGGAAATGAGGGTCTGTGCTAATTAGCGGCAGGCGAGTGGCTTCGCGAACCTCTCGTACCTAATGTAGGGGTGCAGGTTTTCCGGAGCAGAGCCACTTATTACACGATAATTCTACGCCGCGCTACGGAACGCAGCTGCATAATTTCACTCACACTTTTCATATTGCACTTAACCGCTAAACTAAACTACCTACGAACCTACTTGTAATGGGGGACTTTCCAGGCTACGGTTGTCAAAAACTACATAGATGGCGCTGTACAGTTTTACCTTCGTTTAACCTTCTAATTTCACGGATAACGGACATATGCATCTTTTATCTTTGTTTTTGGGTATAAATTATGACCTTTTTTATCACACCCAGTCACAATTACATCTTCTGCCCATTATTATTCTGATCAAAATAAAGAACAACAACATGTAGCAACTTAATTCTATACATAATATGAGCCAAATATCAAGCAACAATTATTTTTATATGGGTCGTTCTTCTTTTTTATCGACAATGATCTGTACTTAGTTCTGATAAGTTATATGTTTTAGAATTTTATTTAATCTTTCCATTGTCAAAAAATAAAGGTAATCTTATTATACTCAAAATACTAGAAAAATACTAATCGGTACCTTGATTAGTGATTAACTTAGCTTGATTGTTTTTCACAAAATTCTGTGACAGAGTGGTAAATAAAAATGCTGTCTCCGATGAAAAGGGCCACTCTGTCACAAATTTTTTTTGAATGCCCCTGCAAAGAAAAGTATGTTAACAAGATAAAGAGAAACTCTAAATAGTCCTCTATAGACACATTTTTATATGATGTTTTAAAGTACTTATTGGTGCTAATTCCTGTAAATACCATCTAATTTAATTTTAGGTTATATCTGTCATTTTCTTATCCGCCGAAAAGGAAAGGGACGGGTAATCGACAAGCATAAAATTTATGGAACACACGTCAATTTTAAGCACAAATCTAAAACAACCGTCTAAAAATTCGCCCGGGTTATTCATTTATTTACTCATTCTTCCTAAAATTAAGAGCTGTCAATCATCCGTCCCTTTCCTTTTCGGCGGATAAGAAAATGACAGGTATAACTTAAAGTAAAATTAAGAGATGTCTGCAGGAATCGGGGCCATTGTCGTTATAATTTTAAAGGTGTTAAATCCGATATATCGAGAAAATGTATTTTTATTGTCGATAAAAAAGAAGAATGACCCATATATGATTCTGCCATTACATTGTATTTTGGAATAATTATGTATCCGATTAATAATAAAATAGGTAATTATCATGTTAAAGCCGTACATCGCCATCTGCATTGTTTTTGGTGAACGTAGCTTGAAAAGTCCGTCATTGGATTTTTTAAGTAATCTGCCTAGTTACATCAACGAACATAATAAAACTTCAATCATTTATTTAACACAGAAATAAAATCACGATCGTAATCCCTGATGGTTTGGACAGAGCCACAAGTAAGGTTATTTATTGAATACTTTTTACCTACACCTATGAAAAGGAGTCAGAGTCGCTAACTCTCTTCTAGTGTCACCTTAAGGGGCAGAAGCCCCAGAAGGTTTCCCCACACTAATGTGTGTGAGATGACAGCAATGGTAACTCTCTTCAGAGCTTCAAAAACCAGTTGCTCATTATGAATCCTTATGCGGATATTCTTAGGATATTACTATTATGTATGATGTATTTTATTTATTTCAATGCTTGTCTTGTAGGTGTATGTATAGTCTATTATTTATTATTATAGTTTTCTCTAAATTGTACTGTATTCATGTGTTTTGTCTGATTGTTGAAATTTTAGTTCTGTGCAATAAAGTATATTTGATTTGATTTGAAAAGGAAAATGTGAGTGAGTGTTAAAAATGATCCGAAGATTTGACCGAATACATTAGCGAAGACTTAAAAACATGACCAACCTTAAAACATTTAAATTCAATGTAGTCTTTTAGGGGCCAAATGTATTTGCCCGTGAATTTGTTATGTAGATTGTAAATGTATGGAAGATGCGATCAACGACTCCCAGTGGCCTGACCGCCGCGGTCACTACATGGCAAATCAAATCACTGTGCTCCTGAATTCATTCACTCAAATCATTCAATTTTAAATTACGAACACATGAAGTACTAAAAATATCTTCAGCCAGTATCTATTTGGTTACGTAAGTTAGACTTCAAATCAAAAAGTTATATTGTTCATAATTGTGAATATAAAAAGTTTACATAGCAAGGTTCTTAATTTGAAAACACGACAGGGATTGACTTAGTCAACAAAAAGGTTATTATGTTTATCTTATTTTATGTGTAATATCATTTTATATTAGATGGTACTCGTATTAACGTATACTTAAGTGTGTTTTAACTATAACATTATTATTTATATAATACGTACTAGGCTATTGCAGACTACCTGCTTTACACCTTTGACTGATATGTGTATGTGCGTGTAAATTAAATATTTATATTTTTTCCAAACTTGTGTACATTTACAAAATGTATATACTTAGCAAAAAAAAAACAATATAATAAAATAAAGCTTTCATATTTCAGTAAGGAATAGTAAAGAACATCCCTCAGGGTTCCCCATTTATGTCCGGCCAATATCTTTATTTGTTCTCCACAATGTACAGATAGGTTACATAAAGTAAAGCACAATTTATTATAGGCTATGTACAAGTGGAGGCTAGTGGGGTAAGCCAGAACCTGTGTTTCGGGATCACCAGTGCTCCAGGTGTAAATTAAAAAGAAGCCATGTCAAAAAATAAATAATTAAAGAACATCCTTAGATTGAGTGCTTACAAAATTCTAGCTAATTATACTAGAATCAGTAGGTACATAAAAGCAATGAAAGTTCGTTTCACGTGCATGACTCATGGAGGCTTCAGTAGGAAATTCCATTATTGATCTCCAGTCACGTCATGGGCTACCCCAAACGGGAAATAGGATGATACAATTTTCTCCGAAGAGATTTTATTTTAGTATCCCTTTGGCCCTTTTTCCTATGCTGACTCACAAAGTCAATTAGATTCATAGATTTTCTAATATTAAAAGCATTTTCAATTTAGACTCTATATTATATATATTTTCCTATAAAAGACATCAACAGGCGCTGTAATGTTGCTGTAGCAGTTGTCACGATTACATTAATCGGTTCATATCAAGTACTTTATGAAAATAACTGTTAAGTTCAGATTTTTTGCATACACCGAAATCTCTAATAGAGTTGACAAAACAACATGAGACATGGGTATGAGACAATCCATCGCCGCTTCCTGCGATGTTTGTTTCTCGTTTCTTAATAGCTGCGTATAATTTTAAAATTAATAAAAAAAAAACAAACATAAAATCGAGAAAACTCATATAATAATTCAACCCCGGCGAAACCTCTCACACGTTCACAGCTAACTTATCGTAGCAGCGGTGCTACGACGCTGCTACGGTGCGCGCGCGTCGATCGTTTGCGGGTCAGTGGCACCACGCCGGGCACTCACCCGCAAGCTTAGATACTTCTAACATTGCAGCTTTTTTTCTATTGCTGCATTCCCACCGCTCATGCCTTGTATATACATCTACGTACCTACAATAGCTATAGATTATACTCTAGTACACAGTACCTCGCCTCCGATATAAATAGAATTCCTGTGAATATAGTCTTTGCTCTTATTGCTCGAGATAAATACAATTTTTCAAGTTGATTGTAAGATAAGAACTGGTAACTTGTAAATAAACTTATGTTACTTACTAACGAGATGTATGTATGGGAGTTTTGTAGCCGCAATAATTAAGTAAAACGAATGCATTCAAGGTACTAGAAGTTTCTATATAAACTTCTATTTATCTTTTGTTTATAATTTAGTATTTTCTGTGTGTGTGTGTGTGTTGTTTTGTTATAATTATTTATCTTACTATAGTATTTCTTTCTTATTTATTTACTTACCTACTAAATAGTTTTGTATTATCACATCATCAGTTACGGAAAATAATATTAAACAATTTCCGAATAGTTTCTATACACATTTCTATCTCGGTTCTAAAAACTTTTTATAAAATCAACAAAGAAACAATATTATGAAATTATTATTTTATTTTTAATTCAAAATTAGAAGCTCAAATGCACTGTGGCAGCTCTGTTAGGTGTCTTCTAAATTTTGGGAGTTCCCGATAATAAATAAATTAGTAATAAATTGCTATCAAATAAACAAAACGTGGAGTAAAAATGGAAAGCACCCATCAGTCAGAAACCGGCAGTTTTTATTGAAAATATGTTTTTCAAAGTTTTCTTGTTTCGGATCTTTTTAGAGAATAAATGTAACACTATGTTTTGCAGTTAAAGCAAAAGCAAAGGAGTAAGTATAAAATATTATAATATACCCAAAACAATATGTTTGTTTACTTCTTTGGTTTACTCAAATAGTATGGGGAGCTGTCAAAGTTTAGGACACTCAATAGGGACCGTCAGAACTGCCGGTCACTCGTATTCTGTCGGCGTATTTAGCGAAACCTATCGGAAGAAAAGGCAATTTTTATCCTCATTCTTCATAATTTTTGGAAACGAATAAAAAATATAAATAAGAAATAAAATAAAATAATTGAAGTAGTAATATGCATCGCTTGCATAGGTGCATAGACGTTATTATATGAATCACTTTCGCGCAGCGCGCGCGCCGATTCGCATCGAAAGTGCAACGCCCCGGTGAACTTCGCTACTAAGTGGGCCGGCGCGGGCGCAGTAATAGTGCATCGAGATATCACTCCATACGTTCTCGTTTGCTGGTGGGTGGTTTTAAATTTAAAATTCTTTACTGACCTAGGGTTTCTTGAAACTTATTAAACATTGCTCTACTAAATATTTGTCAATTGCTTGATTTTATCCGATCCGGTCCGATTTTGTTTTTCTAGGAGAAATTGGGTCGTTACTTATACATATATTGTTTACTTTTGATTATAAAAAAGTATATCAACTGTTCAATAGTGAACAAGTGTCATAGCCCTGTAAATGATCTAGCAACTCATACAGGATGATATATTTAAAAACCCAGTTGTTTTCTTAAAACGATTATTGTAATTGTAGAGATATTGTCCATTACAGAATAATATACGACGAACTCGACAGTTCTCTAAGTCCCTGCCGCATTAAAGTGTACAATTTATTGCGTCGGTTGTTCATTTGCCCGCTTGTTTTTTTTCCTTCTCATGTTACAGGTAAGTCGTGAGTTGAACGCGTAAAAGCAGTGCGCAGGAGTGACTAGTATCTAAGCAAGCGCGCTCTGAAATAGTCGAGACGGGATCCATTTCCCGGGCAGCTGCGCGCGTTCGTTGCCCCTGCGCAGGGCGTTAGAAGTACAACGATCTCTGCAATTATCGCTGCGGCCGCGCCACTCTAAACTTGAACTGCGAGCAATGCACCGGCCATGCACCTCACCTTCACTGCTTAGAAAGCAACACCTATTGCGTCTAACGCTCGCTGCAGCGCGTAATCACCACGTACCGAGTAAAAGTGAGATCAACTGCAAGTGTTACTCGCAAAATTTTCTAAATGCATCCAGCCAGATTGATATTGAGAGTGATGTGCAGACATCACTGAGGTCGTGATACATTTTACTCAGGCTGTGGCGGTCGTTCAAATTGTTCACACGCTTTCCAATACAATGAAGCGCTTATAACAATTATCATAATGCCCTCAATGACAATACATAAAAATATTTGTACAAGAGAGTACAAGTAAGAGTGTTTATTATTTCTCAATCAAATTGGGTTGTATGCGTCTGCGGCGGCCGATGCAAGTATTCCAGTGCGCGGGCGCGTCATGTTTTTCAAAACATCTCTCCTGAATGAAAAACGATCTTTGTCTGAAGACGTCGCACAATGTTTTTATTTAACAAATACTTATTATGTTGTTAGCAGCAAATGAAGCCTTCTATTTACCTATATGCACGTACAAGTGAAGCGGTTGGTGAATATGAAAACATTGGTGATTTTTATCGTTGTTCTACTCACAAGTTACATACATTTCGCCCATGAAAGCAATCTCCACGTGTGTTGTTTATGTATACTATAGGTATTGTTGCAGTATTTATGTGGGGAGAAGCATATACAATAAACTTCTACAATTTTCTAAAGCCCTGGTAGTTGGTTGCACCGGGCTGCATTCTCGAGCGAGAGCCACGCGGGGCTGTGTGCGACGTCTCACGACAACTTTATTGGAACTTCAAACGTTTCGAAAATGGTTCTCAAAATGCTACGTGAGCGAAATTTTACAAAAATAGTATCGACGAAAGATATGCATACATAAAAAAAATAAAAAGCTTAAAAAAGGCAGCTCTATTTACTAAAAAAATCAAGGAAGCATAACCATTCATTAGTTCCTGTTAATTAAATTAATTAAAAAGACATTTATTGTCCGCTGGCTGAATTATTTTGTACAATAAAAAATATCATAGTATTTATTCGACATTGGCCCAACGTATCATGAACGGTTAGTTCCAGTGCGAAGTACCAGGGCGACCGCGTGGCCGAGGAGTTCGCACGCGCGAACATAATCGCGCATTGCATTCGCATGCACTCTGATAGCGCTACTGGTCGCCGTGAGTGCAAGCGGGACGGTTGTAAGATTGCATATGTTGACAGTGACGTGTGAACTGCGGTTAAAACGCATTTTCCATTGGCTACTGCGAGCGTGGTGCGTCTCCGAGTTTGCTTGAGTGAGTGCCGAGCAGTAGTCGACGCATTCAAATCCATTGAGGGATTCGCGCACGAACAATATACTTTGGATATGCCATCGTATGATACAGAGTTTTAAAAAGTCTAGATAAGTATTTGTATAAGTATTTAAGTAATATTTTAAATTAAATTTATCACTAAATTACTTATTGTGAAAATAAGAATATTATGTTTAAGGAGAACTGATTGCTTACATAAGATATTCAGTTATTAATTAATGATAACATACCGAGAAGCAAAAGTTACAGCAATTGCACTGTACAATGTTGCAATTGTTTACCCTGCTTACGATCTTCCCAATGCATGTATTTTATAATTAAATCATGTACTTAGTCATATAAAATACATGCATTGAGAAGATCGTCCGGTACGGTAGAACGGAATACGTTTTTTTTATCCCGTCAAACAAGAGTGATATACCTTAATGTAATGTGTGCGCAATGATCGTAAAGCGCGCGCATTATTTTTATAGTGTATGCATTGTGCAATGACCCGGTGGTGTGCGGGGCATGCAGCGGGCGCGGTGGCGGCGGCGCGGCACGGTGACTCCGTGACGCGGCAAGGGCGTCAGCGCAGCGACCGCCTCGCGCGCTCTGCTGTCCTGGTAACGAAGGTTCGTTTACCATACAACCCTTTTCTGGTCCTAAAACTATCACACTGAAAAGGACCAGTTCAGTGCATTGTTTGCAAATTGCTGCGCTGTCGACGGCCTGCATAACAATGCAACTGCAACTCGTCAAACGACCGAGCACCGCGTTTTCGCTACCTACGTGACTTTATTTTTTGCAGCGATTCACTCGTCTGTTAATGTTCTCTGGCCAAGGTTGTACAATGTAAATCGAGATCATCAAAATACAATTTTATTATATGTTGGTAACTTGAGAAAAATTGTCGTGTTTATGTTTGCCTGGTAAAGCTGGCACTGGTTAGCAAGAAAAAATAACCGCAAGCCGTTGTTGGTCATTTGTCGTCCAGCACAAACACTCATAACATAACTCTGTGGTGACCTCAACATAACACCAGAATATGCAACAGCTTTTGATTTGCATAATATAGGTAATATCCGTTAATTCATCCTGCAACTGTTTATAATTATTTTTTATACATTTAAAATACTCAATGAATTCATTTCATAACAGTTATTTATTACATGAAACCTCAAATCCTAAGAATAGAATAGACTGTAGAGACATTGAAATTCTGCGCGTAATTAGATGCCAGTTCCGTGAATCCAATATAATGCAATTATCTTCCTAGATGACGTCACAGATCACAGATAGTAGTAGATTGCGGGGGCTCGGGCCGTTCCCTACTTGGCAGACACACGGTTGGTATAGGGAGCTCTTTATTTTTACACGTGCGTACATTGACCCTCACGCAAACTGCGTAATAATGCTCCAGAAATATCGGTAAGTAACTGGTATTTGGTACAAATCATGAATTATTTTTAGCTCATTCGGGGACAAATAAAGAAAAATCATGGTAGCTTTTTATAGCCATTAAGATATATATCAAATCGTTTATAACGGATTACGATTTTTACGATTATTTGGATACGTAACAAGTGGATCAACTTAACTCACCAACATATAAACAAAAGCGCAGTACTATGTTCGTAATTGGGGTAGTCAGAGTTACAACAGGATGAATTAAGTACCCACACTTCACCGAACTCATCAATCTCGTCACTTATATAACGTACTTCAACTTTGCATCATGGTATAGTTTCAGAGAGAGAGAGAGAGAGAGTTTAGTTCGGTTTGCTTCAGAGCAATAAGGCCGCCCATTTATACTGTTCCTAAATGTTTTATAAATGTTTGTGTGCAATAAGTATAAAGTATATAACAATAAGGTAACGTGGAAAAACCGCGAGAGATATCCCTTTGCCCACGTCAAGAAAATTTCAGCACCAAAGAGCGTATTGCAACATAATTTCCGCGACATTGAAGGCAGTAGTTCGCTCCTGAAGGCGGGGAGAGAGGGATGAAGGCTGGGCCTTGAACGGGGCTCCGGGTGCAGCACATCGATCGCCCGTGACCATGGCAACGCGGATCCCAGTGCGTGGGTCAGGGGCGCGCTTCCCTTGCCTCTCTTGTCTAGCTTATTGCTAGGGATATTCTTTGTCGTATAATTTACGTTTAAGATTCTGAGCTCAGGAAATAGTACTTTATAATTATATCACATTTCTATTATAAGTATATTATTCTACTAATTAATTAACTTAAAAACAGATACCTACGAAAAAAAAAGAAATGGAATAAGAATATATTTAAAAATGTTAATGTTCCTAAGGTCGTACTATTTATAATATAATTTAGGTAAATAATTTGGTTTATATATTTTAAACTATATATAATATAATATAAAAATCAATTAAAATAAAAGCAGTATGGGATTTCATATATTCTATAGAATTATGTAATATTTCGTAAAGTTATTTTGCTCGCTTGCTTTATTGGGTAATTATAGGAAAAAAGAAAAAACTATATAGGTGGAAACCTGTTATTGGCTTAGTTTTTAAGTATGATTTTCTTTTTGCTATAGTTGTTAAGAGCTGTTGGTCTCCCAAATATAAAATAAATAAATAAACTAAATATTATGGCTCCGCTGCAAAGCGAACTCCCTAAATGTCTCTCCCTGACCTTCAACAAGTTTATCCATGATAATTACGTTGTTGAATAAATGATTCTGATTCTGTACTGAGTAACTTAGATATACTTAAGTCTCTTTTTGGTTTAACAATCGCTTGTTTCCTCTGTTCTTATTGCCATATCTAACAATCTGAACTTCAACAGCAGCAAAGTCAAACTTATCACAGAAATTGCAAACAAAAAATAATGTCCTCTCATATAATATTGATTGCAGTATTTTATTGTGTAAGGCACACTGTTTGTAACGTTGGTGATTTCTTATCAGTGACCTTCGGCACGAGACGTCTCTTCGCTTGCATAATCGTGCAAAAAATGCACATTCGTGCTTGCATTCTTCATTGCAAACATCAAAAATGCATTTTAAATTGGGTGACTTGAATTGTTTATAAGTTGATATTTTATAAATAATTCTTTATCTATACAAGTTAAGTTGTATGTCGTAGATGGCCGATAACTATCTGTTTTATAATGAGCATGTTGAAGCGACCCTGATAATAATTGACAGTATTGTTGAAGCCCATTGAAAGAATAATGTGGTTAACGCCATCAGAGGATCGAGTGTTTAACCCTGGAGTGGAGTTATCTAATTTTCCAGAAGACGTCGCAATTCGCAACCTAATCAGCTAAGCAGGAAGGGGCACGTGTTTCTGAAATACCAGCGGCCGTGACCCGCGCTCGGTCATCGGGCGGGCCGGGCGGGACCCTGGCGGAGGACGCCGGGGGAGGCCTCACACTGAAGACCTTTCACGAACTCTCTTGTTCCCATACCAACCAAAATCCATTTACAAAACGAGTAAGTAACCAATTAGTTAGATTTGCAAACCGGCTCTTTACGTTATGGAACAATTTATTATAAGTGTTGTGAGTGACGTGCCGTGACCTCCGCCAAGGTTGCGAGCCACTTCCCTGTGTACTCAATCGTTTATGTACCTACGTGTTTGTCTAGATTATACGATGCGCTGCCATTTATATACTTATCAACGCTATTATTTTCCGGGATCCGCTAATAGAGACTAGTTTCAATTCAATATTATGATTAGATAACACTGCATATTATGGTTTACTTGATTGTACCCAGTAGTCGCAGAAGATATATGTCAATTTGAAATAAGTACATGACTAAAACGTGAATTGTATTACGCCATGGCCTTGATAGGGCATTAGCAACTCCTCGTTATAAGTACTCGTATAATCTAATGCTAGAGTACTTATTGGGAAATTTGGCAAATATTATTTTCCATAATCAGTATACTCGGGGATATATCGCACTTTATATATCAGCAGGAAGCAATTTGCTCTTACAGAAGGTTAAATGCTGATAACGCCATTCCAGCTGTAGTTGGTTCTGAGTGTAATAAGTACCTACTTACTAATTATACTGTTATATCATGCAATGTCATATGACATTTTATATTCTTTATAGTATACATAAAAGAACAAGATGTTACAAAAGGTGGGATTATCTCTAAAAGAGATATCATCCGGCAATCCCCAGGTGTTATTTTATTTGTCAACAATGAATCAGATATAAAGAAAAAGGTTGACATACTGAACCCAATTACATTACGTAATTAAATGCCAACCGACAAAACTCATTGTCCATGGTCAGGGCCACAATGCGAAGTATCTGAACTAGGTATTATTTTGTATTTATCGTCTGTTTTCGTAGCAGGTATCCAATATATCTCTAATATGGAACACTATATATAATGCTCAGCTAAATGAAGTACTTAACGTTATTTTTAATTTGAAAAGTACTGAATGGAAGTCGGCAATTTGTTAAGGCCAGTGAAACTTAATAAAGAAAATATGAAGTATAACAGAACAATGTTCGACTGGAAAGTTAAAACAAGGCTTCCTTGTTTTAGGAAATTGTAACAATTACTTTTCACGTTGGGCACGCAACCTGGGGTCGTTCCAAATCTGGGTAGGGTCTGAGGGGTTGCGTACACCTGCGCCCGCGCCTGACATTGCGAGATAAGATACGGCTATTATTTTGTCACAGCTATCGGACCAATGTCACAGTGACCTTAATGATTCCGAATGACGCGTCCTCACCACACGTCGTTCTGACCTTGCGATATTTATCTAATCTTCCATTCGCGAAAACATTGTTAGCAGGATTATTTTTCAAACAGTTTTAGGAGGATACACATTGCAAGTATGACGTCAGTTGAGTAATCAAGATATTTTTTTAGACGTTTTGGCTGCACCGGAGAAGACTGCATCATTGTTATTTGGTAGCTTTGATACCCCGACGAGTTCTGTTTTCTTATCTATCGCAGAAGTCTGCAGCGATGTATTGTTGCGGGTGAGAGTGCAATAAAAATATGATAAAATATATAATAATCACGACCTTCGACGGCGGCGTCACCGTCATACCCGGAAGCCGCATGAGCGTGGTGTTACAGTTTCCCAAGCAGGAAGCGCACAGCGGCCAAGGCGAAGTAAAATTATACGCGATCCGCACCGCGGCAATCTCTAGGTATTTTTACCTGCCGATGTAATGAAGGTTATCATGTTTTTGCACATTCTTAATAGGTGACACCAGGGTGACCTTTTAATCGTAGGAAAATCATAGAGTAAACTGTTTTTTAGCTTTGTACGTGGCTCTGATTTGCGCTCGTTGCGGACAGAGCCAGGAAATCGGAACAAGATTAACAAGTATGAAACTTCAACGAAAACCCCGCACACCGACAGGATTTTATCGATTTTGAGGAAAAAAAAGAAAGAAAAAATATTTATTTATACTTAAGTATTTCTTTGATTTCCTGGATCTGTGTGGATCTAGCTTTACTGGGTTTTCAAATACAAAAATTATGCGTTATGTGATTGTCATATCTTACTATGCAGCTTATGCAGGAGTATTGTGCTGTTTGCAGTGTCACCAACCTTGAGGCGCTCTATATACCCCAAAAGAACCATGGCGCTATTTTTTTTATTACCTATGTAACGTTTAATTAAGCATACATGTAATGGTTACAATAAAGAGCGCATACGCCTTTATTTATTAAAATGTCTAGTAGCTAAGTATATTGTGTCGATTTTGACTAGAATAATAGGTAACTAAGTACGGGAGTTCTGTATGATGTTCTTTACGGGTCATGTTTTTTAGCAGCAAGGACGCTTTGTCGTGTTTTGCATTCAATGCACTTATGCAGCCATGCATCCATACATGTTTCATTACAAATATCGTAAAAACAGAGAGCAATACTTTACAATCCAATTTATTCAAAACTTATTAAAATTTTCTGTAAGTACTTATTATCATTTAAAATACAATACAGATGGGATCGTGGTCAAGGGTATCATAATCTAACCCCATGCTCATAAGCCTTTCTTAACAATGTTATGCTATTGTAATAATTAGTATAATATATTTTCCTATTCTATGGTTTATTCTAGGGTTCAGTTGAAAATCAATTGACCTGTAGGTCTTCAGAGTTTTATGCTAATCTGAAAATAGTTTTATATGAAAATAAACACTTTATCTATCTATATTTTATACGCCGTTTACCAAAACTTGTTGTAAGGCTATTTTTCCATAAGTAGTTTCGATTAATAAATCAACTGCTGGCTTCTCATGTGCTTGGAATAATCCTTCGAAAAGGACAGTTTTGATATTATAACTTGGCAGAACTTATAGCAAATAATCTTAATCTTACCTAGATCTGGAATGGAGCTGGAAGGTTCCTCGAAGGATGGTGGTTTGTGGAGACGCGGCGGCGGTGGTGGCGGCGGCGGCCGCATGCACTGGATGACGGAGTGGTGCGGGGGCGCCAGCAGCACCGGCGCGCGAAACTCCTTGCCCGGCGGCGCCGGCAGCTCCAGGCGCCGCGGCGTCAGCTCGCCCTCGTACCCCGTGTCCATCGGCTCCCGTTTCGGAGACAGTTTCGGATAGCACTGCATCGTCCTTACAATACCGACCGGTCTCTATTTACAAGTCCAGAAACCGCTTCGTATATTACAACTAACGACAAAACTATTATACAAAGTTTTCACACATTATTCATTCATGCACGTAAATGCGGAAACGGTCCTTCAGATGGACATTTCAGCTCATGACAACATGTAAAGTCCAAGGGCGGGAGCGTGCGGCGCGGAGCGTGCGTGCGTAGCGCGTGGCGCGGCGCTCGACTCGCGACTCGTTCGCTCGCCGCGACCAACTTTCTCTCACTGGCGAGGCGGGCGGTCGCGGACGGACGAAAGTGAATCTGCAGCCGGCACCCCGCGCCCCCGCGCCGCCCTGCGCCCTGCGCCGCCAGGTGTCCGCGCCCGCTCCTGCACCGCTGCGTCCGCCGCCCAGCACCAGCCGCCGCCGCCGCCGCCGTCGCCACCGCCGCCGTCGCTGCACCGCCCTGCGCCCTGCACCTCCCCGCGTGCGGGACCATCCGACATCAACTTTAACCTTAACTCTGACCTTTACTCGAGTGCGCTGCACTCGAAATACACTCGGGTTTATTCTGGCTAATTCAATAATCAAATTGCTGAAACATATTCAAGGACTTTTTAAGGATTCACGTGTTTCATTTATTAAGCACATAAAATACGCTGACCTTTTACGGTTTAAGTCATATTATTCTTATTATGTACCTATGTTTTCATAAATTGTTCCTTCCATGGAAATGCAATTGCGATAGTTTCAGCCTTGAAATTAATTGCTCTCTCGTGGTTTATTTTATACGCGATGCGTTTTTGCGTTAACCTTCACACAATTTCTTCGCCTTCCGCGATTATTTCAAAAACGTGCGTGCATCATCATTTTGTTTGTGTGTATACATGTCATTATGGACGTGATATTATTAATTTAAACAAATAGGATGTAAGTTATATTTTGGAAAAGAAATGAGGCCAAACTAAAATACGTAAGTTTAGTAAGAAAGATATAGATTAAAAATTTAAGCACATAAAGTTCGGGCAGTGGAAATGCGATCGATGATGTGTCGATGTGCGGTGGGCATTTCAGCACGCTCGCTGATAAAATATAGATGATGATAACCACTGACACTGATAGCCATCTGCGAGATAGCGCAGCAACACTGATGTGCCTAAAATACCATGAGTTTTGGAAGCAGATAGTACACGAACTTTTTATCGCCCTATAACGTGCCTATATAGTTATTTTCTAAGTGATATCGGGGAACTAACATCTTTTATCTCAACTTTTAATAATTATCTATGACGCTTTTCTTTTTTATGTGTAAAATTTTAAATTCCAACGTAATGATAGTCATGATAATTATTTGGCACTCATTTATAAGATTAAAATAGAAATGAGGTATGTTTATTTTATGAAACTTAATAAAAATCACCAAATGTAAAAAAAACGTAGGCAACTTGTTATAATGCGAATACAAATCCCAATTACGTACTTTGAAAAACTTTGAAACAACACAAATCTAAACGAATAATACAATTTCAACGTAGTAAAAATAATATTCATTCCACAAATTAATCGTGTACTTATTTAATATTATTTTGGAATCATCAACCGAGGGTGGTTGGTGGGGTGCATAGTGGCATTAGGTGGGGGGGTTAAGGGGAGAGAGGGGTGCATCGGCGCGGAGCGGCGGGTCACTGCCACCGCGGCCCACGGTTCCACTTCTATTTTGGCGACAGGTTTCAATGAACTAAGCTCAAGAAAACTCGCTGACTCGTCCATGTGGTGTAACTATGGAATTATGGTGCTAGTGCAACGCTCTGATTAAATGGAACAGTAGTTCAACGCTATACAACTCGTTCTTTCAGTTTACTTATTCGTAAAACATGACACGTTATTGTTTGTTTCTTTTGTTTGACGTTTTGTGTAAGTAACTTAGTTTTAATTTTAATATTTTGTTACAAATATTACGCAACTGCTATAATATACATCTGTATTTACAACTAAAATAACAAGTAATATGCAAGTAAGTAAGTGATTAAAATAATTTATCTACGCCTGACCGTGAATCTCAAAATCTCTACACGTGAAATCTACACGACATAAGACCCTCAAACTGTTTTGGTACTTGATACGGACCCCGCCGGTGATGTCGATAATTTTGCTCTCTCAGTGCTTATCATTACCAGCCTAACTGGAACCCTTAGAAAGTGTTGAATAATCATTTTTTTTTGACGTGACTTATTGTAGATTTGCCGCAGATGGCATTAATTACTTGGCCGGACAAATGGGGAGCGCTGAACGCTCTCACCCGGTACAACGTTTAATACATCAGGCCTGAGGGTGTCCAGTTGGGCGCGAACCTCGGCTCAGGGCGTCGTCTGAGAGGAAAAATATTTGAAAGAATTAATCGACCCTAGTGGGTCGATAACGATAAGCGCTGAATGAGGGAAATCGTCGACCACGCCGGCGGGGTCGTTATCGGGGTCCTGAAGTGTTTGGTGTCACGAGCTGATTGGCTGCCTCTATGGCTAGAGTAATCGGGTCGTCGGGATCGTATATTACGTCCTTCGGACGCCGATACTTTTCAGTACCGTCCCTAAGCGAAAATCAAATAATATGTATACCAATCAATACTACTAAAAACAAGGAATAGAAGAAAGAGGTTGGAAAGGCCCAATCGCGCATTTTGTATGAGACTCGCTGTCGCCGGTTCAACCCCACTCTCTTTTACTACTACTCCTGCAAACATAATATAACTATGATAGCTCTACTGCTTGTCAAATAGCAACTTTACAGGTAAGTATATGTTATGTGATAGGCTGCAATATTATCATTACTTTTCGTAAGATAGTGCATACAAAAGTTTTTTTTTTTTGTAAATAGCCGATCATACTAAGGTTTTTATCTTTCCTATGATAAGGAGATCTCCTTGCACGACAGTCGATATTTGAATATTTGTGCTGCTAGTTATAAATTTATAATGCACAAGACGATTATCGCGGAGCTCCGTGGGTCGTAAAGTTTGCGGGGAGTGGAGAGCAAAGTTGAAATATGAACTATTTGCTCATAAAAACTCTATCTTCTCTCATATGGGTTGTAAGGTCAATGACCGACTTCATCACCCTCTGGTTTCATGGTTACTCTTAGGCCGCCAGAGGCCCCTGATGTAGCTCATTAGCGACTACACCACCTTATGCACCAAAAAGAATAAATCCAATAGTTTGACATCACCATAACTAACCTTTTTCTACTCCGTGATAACCACTTTCTATAGAAAATTTTATTGAAATTTTACAAAATAATCCTGCAAAAATACATAGCAAATAATTTGGAAAACCCCACAACAGCGCCATTACAGAGTTATGCGTAATTATAGTTTTTAATTTTATACAGACGGTATTTTGTAAATTAACTAATTGGACAATCTTTTCGGGCTGCATTTTCAACTAAAAACTATTAGCAATTCGTAGCAAAACCTACAAAAGTATAACGAAATGAGTCGGAAAACCCTGCACATGAACCAGACAGTGCTATAGGTTTACATTTACCATGGTTATGGCTGTGTATGTTGTTGGAGTGAAAGTTGGCGGCGGGAAGGGCACCAGGACATCGGGGTGCAAACCGCTGTCTGCGCAGGCGCGCACCACCGCTTTACCCCTAGATTGCACTTACACCGAACACTTGACGCTTATCTATTTTTTAAGGTTAGTTTATCACCCAATTTTTTAAAGGTTTTTTTTTATATCATTCTACGTAGGAAAGCCCATAGTAACAAATTCAACCTCAACTACTTATACCTACTTTACCTAGATTGTAGAAACCATCTTCAAATTTAAACGTACTCTCAACAGTTTTGCTATCGGCAGAAGAGAGTGGTGGCTCCAATATTGTGTTTAAAATTTTGTAATGTGCAACATTATGTGTACGTCAAAGGTTTTGCGTATATGCCAAGTTTGTGGTTTGCGTAGCATACTTAGTAAAAACTTCAATTCCTCTCTACGAATCCCATATTCATTGTAAATATACCTTTCAGGCGCTACGTCAGGCCAAAAATACAAAAATAATAAATAACCTAACGTTTTCACCTAAGTAAAGGCAAATATGCACAACTACAACAAAAAATAAATATATACAATGACTTTTCTGACCTTATGTATTATAATTAACTTACTTACTAAATTAACTCAATAGTAAGTAGTTCTTTAAAAAATAAGAGTCCGTTTATCCGAGCTACAAGTAAACCATTTTGTTAAGATAATCTTCGCGGAAAAATCCCGGATTTTCTCTTAGACTTTATAGTAACAGAACGAATAAATTATGAGGGTTATCAGAGATACGTACAGAGAATAACTTTGCCCTTTTCATAGCTTTTACTGACCCTGTTCGCTTTTATAAGCACCTTCTTACATTTCACGAGTAATAATAGTGTTATCAGGACATCGTACAAAATACCCGATTAAAACGGAAACATGCCGTTATAATTTACACGCTTTTCTTTATTTTACACAATTCGAATTTCCCAAGCTTTTAGAAATCATGCGACTGAACATTAGTAGATCTTGTGGGCTGATAGTTATGGACTGATTGTACTAATTTTCTAGGTAGTGGTGGGAATATATGAAGTCTTATGTGGACGGTGTTAGTGCATCCTGCACCGCGGCGCGATCGATATGCACCGGCGGGACATGTACTCGCGTTCTACCCCGCAACTCGCAAGGATCCGTGCCCCGACGCGCCACGCCAACACTGCTCTAATTCGCCTGTCTCGATTGCTTTTACTATATTTATCATTGTATGCTTTCCTTCTGTCTACAATAGCTTCTTTTTGTCCACAACAAGTAATAGTGGATAAAATTGCAACATTATTGAACTATGATTAACGCATACCTCGTGTGATAATTATACTTACTTAATTTTTGATTTTACTTTGCAACCTACATCCTAACATACTCTTCTGTCAAAGTCTGACGTGAGCTATAAGGGCTATAAGTCTACAAATATACACAGGTTTAGCAGTCCTTCGCTTACAAACTGTCCATTAAAATTATACTTATTATAAAAAGGGAAGACAAATATTTCATTTAGCGTGATAAATTCCTGCTTATGTTAACTCAAACTACATTACGAATAGTAATCGATTGAATATTAAAAGAATATATTGTTCGAGTTCGAATATAACACAAAGACATCGCTTTCTCTAAGCTATCAGCAGTATAATCGGTAAATTCTTGCAATTTCTAAATCCTTTGTTAAATCAACCTCACTAAATAGATTATGAACGTTCTTTGAACGTACTACGTAGTATTATAGCTAGCAGAGTTCACTGCTCCAGCTTTCTAGTTGTGGATATAGTTCGTGGGGGTTTGAACCCTGCAGGCCTTGAAGACTGCAGCGGAGGAACGCCCTTGCAAGGGTACCTCAATGTCGGGCTCTGGGTGCCAGTCATCGCACTGTCCTCCCTGCCCTCGACGCGCCCCCTCGCGAACTCTATTAGAAGAGCATACAATAATTTCACTGCATCTGTGTAAATAAACAATGCTACGGCTGAATATAAAAATAATAACAACCTTTTCATGCATGGTCCTCACGCAGATTGCAATGCCGTCACTCTTACGCACGTACATGTAAGAACCTCACCATACCATGCGTCATCTGTACACAAAACAATTCATAATGATAATTTATGTATGTTATTTTAAGAAACGGATATTATTTAATAAAGAGAAGAGTTACTTCGACTTCAATACGTTCAATATTTGAACAGTGTTTCAGTTTTATTCAATTCTTTTGTCTGTAGTCTTACGGCACCGCACGGTGAGGTTTTTTTGACTTTCTGTTGATGTTATTAAACGATCTACCTTATTAAACGACTATCCTATTGAACAATCTTTTTACAAGTCTCAGAAACCAATAAACTTTATTGGAATTTTAGTTAAATAGCCAATGTAGGTATTTTCTTACATATTACGCTCTATGTGTGAATTGAATAAATGTAGGTATGGCAAACTTTGGATGAGTAATATACTATTTTTCTGTTAGATTCGTATGAAACTTGATCTTCGCCATAATTAATAGAACTTTTGTTGCTTATTAAAGTCTAACTCCAACGGGGATAAAAAAGTGTAGCAAATAATACTTGCAAAACATAATTTTTTATGTCACTTTTTTAACCAACCAAGTAATTAATGCTATCCGAGTCAAATGTAAGTGACGTGAAAAAAGAAAATAAAATTTTTGTCACGTATGCTTAAACCTTTGGCCATTGTGACGACGGGTGTTGTTTAATTCATGTATAGTAGACGAGAAAAAAGATTTTGAATTCAAAAGAATAAAAAGTTTACTTGAATTCTACACGAACATAATCCCAAACTATAAGACAGTTCTCATATAAAAGACATCAACGCGAGTATTATTTTTATTCGTGGGACTAAGAGAGGAAAGTGATGTTCCATATCAAGTTTATCATTAATTAGCTTTTTTTTAACTTGACTTTTTTTTTCCACAGATGGCATTAACTACTTGGCCGGACAAATGGGGAGCGCTGAATGCTCTCACCAGGTACAACGTTTAAGACAACAGGCCTGAGGGTGCCCAGTTGGGCGCGAACCTCGGCTCAGGGCGTGTCGTCTGAGAGGAAAAATATTTGAAAAAATCAATCGACCCAAGTGGGTTCATAGCGATAAGCGCTGATTGAGAGAAATCGTCGACCACGCCGGCGGGGTCGGTATCGGGGTACCACGCCGGCGGGGTCGGTATCGGGGTCATCAATTAGCGAATTAGTCTAGAACTGAATCATCAGCCTAACCAGTGATCATAACATAGACTACCGAGTGCTGTGAGGGTTTTAAAAGCACAAGACATACAATAAATTTCCTCTCGCGTGAAGCTAACAACTCTTCAGCGAAAAGTTTTTGTTATTTGTTTTCGTTATTCAGCATTACAAACCTATTTTGGAGTTAGACAATATGATTCGCACTATTTTGGTTTGTGTGTTTTTTGTAGGTGTTTATTATTATACACGTTTATACTTGAACATTGGCATCCATTCAGAATCAACATTATACACCAATGTTCAGAATGGTCCAGGACCAAGGTAAGAATACCCGAGCAACTCCGAGCGCACTCGCAATCCTGAAAACTTTTTAAGTTAGTGAGAAGTATTATGTTCACTAGTATTTATTTTGAATATTACTTTATTTTTAAAAGAATTCATTAAATTAAATTTAAATAAACAAATATGATACGAAAGAGAAACGCTAAAAATACCATACAAGGTACATGTTTAGGCCAGTGGTTGAAAATGAATACCAAGAGTCAAGTAAACTGGTAAATTATTGTCTTATTATTGTTATTAAAAAAAATATGTCATACAAAGTTTAACCTCCTTACATAAAATTAATATCCTCTAAAAATATTTTTATCCCCAGCAGTTTGCACTGGTCAATATCGAGTCATTTGGGAACTGTCGTCTGCAATGATAATAGAAAGTTTATTTTTGGGAGACTTCGACACACATACACATACACATCTTTACTCTTACTTACAACAACTTTTTCCTTCCGCTTATGTAAAAAAAAATATTTAGTGTTTGTAAAAAAAGCTTTTCTCAGCGATTACACGTAATCTAACCTTACAAGTATTGCCCAAAGTCACGACTCGACGTATAAGCTTCAATTGAACAAGATCGATATAAATACAGAGAGCGAGTTCATTAAAATTTCTGGAAATCGGGTGGGCCCCGGGGTGGGAGGTGGGGGAGATGTTCAGCACGCGCGAGGCCAGGCCTCGCAGTCGTTGACACAGCCCAAGGACACCCGCTTCAAGGTCACGCAGCCAAAAATTCTGCTTTCCTCTCTGAACCAAGGTTAAATACATAACATGTAAGCTCTTACGCACACCACCGCGCACTACGCGTAAGCCATTCACGTCCCAGGACGGAATGAGTTGTAGGTAAGTGCTTACTTACATCAACTCCTACTTGTAAGTATACATTTACAATGTAAACAGAACTGGACCTACCGGCTTCGCAATCATGGGAGTCGTAGTACTAACTAGGGACTAGGGACAACATAAATACCTACTTAATGACAAAGTAGTAAACAACAATAGATGAGCTCGATTATTTGAATTCAAATATTATTTCATTTCTGAGTAAAACAAGAATTTTTCGAAATGCTTTAATAAGCCCCTTTGACTATTATGTTACTTTTGTTCAGATTAAAAGTACGTCTTCAAAGATCTTAAAATTACTTTAATTCTATCAAAACAATTTAATATTTCTAGGTACCTACGCAATTTCTCTAGAATCCAGAGTGCACGACTTTAGAGAGTCGTTGAACGCGTAGCACCCCTGTTCATAGCTGAAGGTTATAAAGGTTAAAGAAATGCTGCCCTTAAACTGACCTCCATAAAACCAAAACTGTGTCTTTGTTCTTGCCCCCTGTATTCACGTCAACGTATTTGTACGCTCGTAAACTATTACTGTGAAGGAATATAATTATCTAGCCTGCTTGGAAAATATTTCCACATTTTTTCATATTTAAATTCCGAAGTGATTTTAATTACGAGTTTATGTTACATGTTGTATACCAAAATAGCAGCGGTAAAATACAGACAGAGGGTGATATTAAGCGTGGCATTAATATTTCAAAAAGTTTTATATATACGACTATCTATAATTCGATACGTTTTCCTGAATAGCAACCGGCAGCATAGCCTTCAAATATTACCTAACTAAACAAAGCATCTTATACAAAAGGGCTATTTGTGACAAAATGGATGAAATTTTCTCCCACAAATAAAATAATGTAAGTAAGTAAATAGTAATTTAAATTTCAATCCGACCTTCGAAAGGACAGCGTGACTTTGGAATTTGTTCAACTGAAATGAGCTAGTGACTTAGTAATTTACACACCTTTTCTAAATTGTTACGAATTTTAACATAACATAGCATCATGCCCATATGCCCGAAGGTGTAGGCAGAGGTATATAGCCCACTCACTCCTCGCTATGACGCCCTCCGTGGGCCAGTGCTTTAAGCGTTAGGCTCACGATCCCGGGTTCAAATCCCGGTGGGGACATATCACAAAAATCACTTTGTGATCCCTGGTCTGGTTTGCACATTACAGGCTGATCACCTAATTGTCCGAAAGTAAGGTGATCCGTGCTTCGGAAGGCACGTTAAGCCGTTGGTCCCGGTTCCTACTTACTGATGTAGCTAAGTTAGTAGTCGTTACATGAGCCATGTCAGGGGCCTTTGGCCGCTCAATAGTAACCCTGACACCAGGGTTATTGGGGTTGCTACACCACCTCACAACCCACACGATTGAAGTAGACACCTTGCCATCTTTAAGTCCTATGTAATAGGGGACGAACTTATTGCCATTAACGGGCACAAATCTTGGAAACTTTCTTAGCATTATAATCGAATGCTATATTTAATTGTATGGAATTAACTAAATTAGGGTTTAGTTTTGCCGTAAGCTATGCCTTTTTTGGAACGTTATATATAAATATGTACTTTTGTCGCTCTGGAAAAACGTACAATACAAATCCCGTGGAAGAACATACAGAAATAAGCCCTCATGCGACTTTATATTTAACTAACTAAACTAAAAACTAAACTGCCTATATACGTCCCACTGCTGGGCACAGGCCTCCCCTCAATCAACCGGAGGCGGTATGGAGCATACTCCACCACGCTGCTCCACTGCGGGTTGGTGGAGGTGTTTTTACGGCTAATAGCCGGGACCAACGGCTTAACGTGCCTTCCGAAGCACGGAATCATCTTACTTTTTCGGACAATCAGGTGATTCAAGCCTGAAAAGTCCTTACCAAACAAAGGACAGTCTCATAAAGTGATTTCGACAATGTCCCCATCGGGAATCGAACCCGGACCTCCAGATCTTGAGCCTAACGCTCTAACCACTAGACTACGGAGGCTGTTATTGTATTAATTAATATTAATGGTACACAAAATGGTGACATAATGGTAATCCCGCAAGAGTTTCTCTTCACTGGCTTTCTAGTTATAGTTTAGAGAGTTTCATTACAATTAATTAGTTTAACCAAATACGTAGGTATTGACCCTGTCAATAACTGAAGTCGTTATAAGCATGAGGTACCAATAAGTAAATAATTCGGAAAGTTTTCCTGGAAGCTCGTCGTATTATTAACGAATCTCCCTGAGTGGGGTCTTTACACTGAGGTTCAAGGCTGGACGGCCATTACTTATATGTTATCACTATCACAAGCAAACAACTCTATATATGTACCACGTCATTGTATAAGCTACTTAACTTCTTCTATCGTGTGGGTTGTGAAGTGGAGTACCAACCTCATCAACCCTGGTATCAGTGTCACTATTCAGCCACCAAAGGCCCCTGACATGGCTCATGTAACGACTACTTACTTACATCAGTAAGTAGTAACCGGGACCAACGGCTTAACGTGCCTTCCGAAGCACGGATTATCTTACTTTTGGACAATCAGGTCAGTCTGTAATGTCCTAACCAAACTAGGGAATAGAAAGTAATTTTTGTGATATGTCCTCACCGGGAATCGAACCCAGGACCTCTGGATCGTGAGCCGAACGCTCAAACCACTGGACCATGGAGCCCGATACTACTATGTAGCTACTTAACTGAGGTTATAATATCGTCGCTGAGGTCGCTAACGTATCTGAAATTTTTGGCGAATCTGATTAGCACCGTTTGCTATTATCGATAAGACACATATTACTTTAGCAAAAAATTGTAGATACGTCAATTTGCAAAGTCAGCCACGATATTACGTACACATCAAGTGCATAATACGTGCAATGAGAAAAACTCTCTCTCTCTCTCTCTTTCTGATATTAGTGTTAATGGCAACTTACATACATAGAGCCACCCTGTTATCATACATTACCTTTGTATATCACGTCAAAACACCAATATGATATTGACACACATAAATAATATTAACACTTTCAAGGACAGAACGTCTAATGGTGTTCCGATTCCAAGGTGTTATATTACTAATTATGAACCATCAATGACTCATGGTCTCTGCCCGTGAAAGGGTTAATAATAAAAGGTTTTATTTCCCAAACATATTATAAAACAATTAAAATATTAAGACGATGGGAAGAAATACAACTCTTTTTGTAACAAAATCATAGATCTTGATGTGTTCCATGATCCGCTGAATATATATATGAGAAAAATTCTAGATTATTTAAAACTCAACAGATATTAATTACTTACTTATATTTACTTATACTTATATTATCTTTCTAATTTCTAATTTTGAAGTTTGATGTGTTATTTTAATTTTACCTTATTTTTAAATACTTAAGTACCCTTAATTGTATAAGTTATGTACGCCGTAATTGTCATATACATATATTAGTCACAATACCGTAACCTTATAAATGTAAAATGTTTTAATGTATGTGATGTGGTTGTACTTTATAAATAAATAAATAAGAAATGTATTAACATCAACAGTTTCAAGAAACTACATATTTACCAAATATAAATAAGTAGACATCATATTTCAATAAGATATTTCATTGTACTTGAACATATACATATCACAAATATAATAGTTGAAATAAATAATTTAAAATCCTTCATTTCATTTTATATTCTAATGCATTATCAATTGTTTTGATTTTGTTTTTTTTAGAAAAATGAATTAACGTAACGAGATTATAAAGTAAGTATAAAGTACTTAATATAAAATTCCATGCTGAAAATATCCACATAAATATATGAAATTATTAATTATCATTTTATTTTATTTTCTTCTAACGTATTATACATTCAATTTATTGACACACATTCTTTATATTCAAATTCAAATTCAAAAATATCTTTATTTTAGTAGGTAACATAGTTGTACACATTGAATCGTCAATTTTTACATAACGAAATATAAATCTATCGAGAGTTTTCAATATTTAGAAAGATTAGTCCGAGACGTGGATGACAACCTTTTGTGAGGTTTACCCATTATTCCCATAGGAATTTATGCATCATCACATTATATCGCTTATCATACGGACAAAAGAGAGCTTAGAATTATGTATGTTTTAGGCACCCCAATCTCTACTTTCCTGCTTATTTATTTGTTTTTTCTTTTGTAATAAGTAGGTATAGATTTCTTAATAATAAATGTTTGCTTTTTATTAGCTGTTTAAGTGCTACAGATCCACGTTAGACTACCAAATGACATCATATTTTGATACTCATCGACTCTGTCTAATTCCTACTTTCCCGATCTCAGTATTTCATCATCATCATCACAGGCAAAGGGAAGGGATTTCACCCAAAGTTTCTACATGTAAGTATCTAGTCTGTAGTCTGCACTTTGTATTTTAAAACACCGATTTTTATATTCTGCACTAGGGAATACTGTGGTAAGTACTTACCTAAATAGAAATATCTAGTGGCAGGAGCAACACGCTGGCTAATAAGTAGTTACTTCTACACACAGAGAAACTTTCAAATTGACTTTAAAATGAGCCCTGGTAAGTTCATTTATCCGAACTAAACAATAAATAATCCTTTTATAAAACATACGTGTAATCTTTATTGTTATTGCTACTATGATGGCCCGTAATCGAAGGACGCACTCACAACATATTTACAGAACGGTGAATGTGATATAACAGAAAATGAACGTCATGCAACGACTCCCATTTAAAAGATTTACACTGTATCGATTCCATTCTGCACAAGTATTGAACACAATTTGAGCCACATCTAAAATGAACTTACGTTTTGAAATTTTCTGTATCACAAAAAGTATCTTTTCGTATTATTATGCCATATAAAACATAATGAACTATAAAATATACCCGCCTATATAACAGCTATAGCTAAACGAAAGCTCTTCTCAAACATCCAGCTTTTCAAATTTCCAAGAAATCGTTGTCCATTCGTCCGTTCGACGACCCAGCCAAATCTTGTTTACTGCCTTATTTCAGGTCAATAGCAAATTCTAGAACGTTGGAGGGGGCTGCAGGCAGTCTGCCCCCACAGGGTGGCAGGAGGGCCACGGTGCATCGTACGAAAGGGCAACTGCAGATAACGCAGCCAGACAGTCAACGTCCCGGTGCACTCCCGTCCCCGCTGCCCCCTCGCGCCCCGCAGCCAGGCCTCTCCATCGGGAACCCGTATCCGCCGCGCCACTGCGCGGTTTTTACTCGCTCCCATCGTCCACAATAGCGATGTTGCACGTCGAGTATTATGTGGTGAGTTAGTGACTCCAGTCATTGAGTGGACCAGCAGATTCACTC
The DNA here is from genome assembly GCF_024362695.1 of Pectinophora gossypiella. NCBI lineage: Eukaryota > Metazoa > Arthropoda > Insecta > Lepidoptera > Gelechiidae > Pectinophora > Pectinophora gossypiella. The sequence continues at coordinate 8,800,423 of NC_065409.1, forward strand.
AACTCGAATTCAAAACATATCAAGTAACTTTGATATTACTACTTAAAAAAACGTTTTTTAACCGGACGGGCTTGCTCTCACTATAAGGGTTCCTTTTTACCATTTTGGTTAGGTTAGGTTAGCTTAAATACATTCAATATTTATCTTGGGCTGAACTGGGCTCCAATCGAGTTTTGCTGTTTCAACGCAGATTATTTTAATTGAAAAAAATCTGTATTTAAATGGATATTCTTCGGTGATTCAAGTTCGAATATTCAGCTCATTACAACACTAGTGGAAACCAACTCAATGATTCGTTGAACTAATGAAGACGATTACCAGTCGCATACTTGAGACAATGCAGCAATAAGTCGCCGGCTCACGTCCATCATCTTTTTAGATTTCTTTTCGATCGCAATGATAATAAATGGTCAGTGACAAAATAAGGTAACGTGCCCTATACAAAAAAAAACCCCTAATATACAAGTTGTAGGTTTTAAGAGATAATTCTTGCCTTTTACACATCTACTAACTAGGTAAGTACTTGTTGAAATCGATCTCTGTTTATCCTTTCTTTTATCTCCCTTCCATGTAATTGGCAATATTAAATTTTTTAACAGTTATTTTTTTATTGCTTATATGAAAAAATTACGTAACGTACGTTCGGTGTCTACGTGTGATTTTTATATTTTCCATAATTTTACATACATACATAAACTCACGCCCGTAATCCCTAGTGGTGTGGGCAGAGCCACAAGTAATCAAAGACAACTTGCAGCCACTGTTGATACGATGTCGTAAGCTGGATATGATGAACCTTATGGTGATAAGGGATCAGCCTATCGCCCATAACATTAGTCCATCATGTTAGAGGACACAATCCCTCTGTCGGTTTTTACGACATGCCCGGGAAGACAAGCAGCTGAACGTTTTCTATGTTTTTTATTTGCTCCCAGAACAGCATAGAAGCAATAATTTTAATTCCATAATTTTAAGTCTAAATATTTTACTTTAGAAAATGTACTTTTTTATAAGTACACCCCAAGGGTGTATGATGTCAATTCAATTAATTTATTTGCAAATAATCTATCATATACATCAGATGCAAATTAATATAAGATAATTAAGGTAACAAATAGGTACAGTATTTAATTACGAAACTCCATATTCTTTTTTCTTTGAATTTCCGTAATCTTTAAGAAATATGTAAGTAAGTATATTTTATTAATTTTTATTTTATTTTATTTATGACATACATAACTAGTTACAGTCAGTATATTGAATAAGAAGACCGTCTACTGTCAATTGTTCGGTGTTCTTTGGTTATTGCTTGTTCTTTTTCGATTTTCCTGGTAATCAAATCAAATCAAATATACTTTATGAGGCACTTTCCAAGCTACGTTTCTCAAAAACGATATAGATCCCACTGTACAGACCAACTAACTGAACTATCCTAAGTATAACATTGCACAAATTGAAGAAACGATTATAAGGTCTGAGGATTACACGGCGGATGTATATGTTTTCTGATGTGGTTTATAAAGCACACAAAATTTTTTAACTGCTAATGCTTACAATTAATTTTATTAAATAGTTACTTACTTTTAATTGTATAACTTATATACGCCGTAATAGGCGAGTTTCGAACTAGTCAAATCAGTTACTTTTTACTAAACGTCAAAACACGAAATTACTATGTAATTTGTATGAAAAAGCACACTGTGACGTCAAAAAGTCGTGATAACATGTCGGACTTATTATTACGTTTTTCTTGATTAAAATTCATAAATAAGTTACTTAAGTTAAATAGAAAAAAATAATTTTTTTCGTTAGTTTTAGATCTGTCTTTATTTAGTAACCAGAATTTTATAATTTATCTTGAACCTAGTCATCATCATCAATTTAAGAGCCACGCTCTTGTCGGTGCAGCATTTTCCATGCTACTTTTTTAGGGAAAAATAGGGCAGTGGTTTTCCTCTTACACCTAGTACACAACCCAATTGTCATATTATTAGTCACAATACCGTAACCATCCAAATGTAAAAATGTTTTTATGTATGTGATGTAGCTGTACTTTATAAATAAATAAATAAATAACAAATAAGTTAGCCAATTCGCTTATAAATAATTCAATGGCAGAGCAACTATGAAAGATAACGTGAAATCGTACCTCTCGTAATAGTGACAGATAAGTTTTTTTTTTTTTTAATATCAAGGCATGGAATTCTGATGCTTGAAATTCAGCTCCGTCCGTTTTTAGGTAAGTACCTAGTTTTTCAAATAAAATCAGAAAAAATATGTATCTAGTTAAACAAACCCCCTAAATATTTTTTTAAATGTTGTCAATTATGATTGTTTTAGAAAACAGAGTCAATATCGTATTTTTATATTAAGTTAACAATTTTTTTACATAGAAGGAGAATAGGTACTTTGTCTACGGGTTTTTATGAACAGAGTATGGATCTGTAAACTTAAACATGGTAAGCTCTGAGCAGCGGGTTGCCTTATGCGTGGTTTCAACCAGTACCTATAACCGTACAGACTCCGCTGTAGTTTAAAGTGATCCCCAAAGGGGTAAGCAGAAGTGTATAACATATAGATACCTACTTGTACTCCTCGCCAGCTATGTTTAAGCCCCATGTAATAGGTGGCGAGCCTATGGCCATTAACCACGTGATATTAATAGGCTACTTGACACGAAACATCAAAACGGAAGCTTTCTTTGGAGATTGTATGGGAATACTGTTCTGTGACGTCATCAATAAAAGCGGTCAAACGTCGTACTCATTGTTACTTAATTCATAAATAAAATTCGAAAATAAGTCGAAAAGTAAAATGAAATTAATGTTTGATCATCTTAGACTGACTTCTATTTCTAGATAAGCATTTTATAATTTATCTTTGACCCAGTCAAATACCCAATTATCAAACTCATAAAAGTCGAATTCAGTGGTTTAGAGCCCGAGACGGGATTCTAACCTGTGGTACTGCAATGTAAGCCCTGAATCTTATAACACTATGATGTTATAACATTATGATGATGTTATGTATCAGGTTCGTATCGTTAAGAGATCCTACAGGGCAGTCCACGTTCCAAGAATTTGTAATAAATAGACTTTGTAAAGATCTAAACTGAAAAGGGCCTCTTTTGTGAAACGAAATACTGAAAAAGAAATGAATTAATATACAGAGTCTACACGATTTCACCTCGGAATAAGTTTTACCTTTTTTATCTTCTTTTTTTGACGTGACTTATTGTAGATTTGCTGCAGATGGCATTAAATACTTGGCGGAACAACTACTTGGCTGGAAATCCCTATATACTATAAGTATAGTCTGCGGCAAATGTAGGTACTTACAATAAGTCACGTCAAAAAAAAAACTTAAGTAAGTATATCTAGTTTGAGAAATGTACACCATGTAGACTATATCAGTAAACATAACATGCAAATTCAATCACGAATTACTGAAATTATTCCGAACTGAAACAGGACAAACTTCCTTTTATAATGTATTATCGTCGCCTCACAGTGAAAACACGTAAGTGAATTTTTGGAACAAAACCTAGCAGTTTAGTTATAAGCGCTCTTCTCCGCCACTTATTTTTCCTGAAAACTTCCACAATTCAACGATATACCTACATTCAATTTACTAAATAACTACTTTTTTAAAGTAACTAAGTCTAATTTCCCGATCGTTTCATTGTTATGATTCATTTATTACATACTTACATACATAAGAACATAATAAACAGCCCAATGTAATACATCCCATTGCTCAACCGGGAGGGCGTATAGAACATATAAGTTGCTAGACATTGCTCCACTGTAAGTATGAATAACAAAACATTAGTTTTTATTTTAGGTACCTTTAATAATTATTTTCTAGTAAAATATGATAATGGTGGTTCCCGGAAACTCAGACGAGAAAATCTAATAAGAACGCAGCGTAGCGTAGAACAATCATGGCGGCGAGGATCGATCCACACCCCAAACCACTACGCATTTTAGTAATATAGAATAAAATGAATTTCTTACTTAGATTTTATAACTTTTACATTAATACTTCTTACTCTTCTAAAAGCACGTACTAAACTCTCTTTCTAAGCTTATCTTATATAGAGCCCATTTAATAATTAATTAATTACATAATATATGTACTTACTAGAAACTTTTCTTTCAGTTTCAGCTTTTACTTGGTGAAAAAGTTTCATCCCTATTTTCATTTAAGTACCTATATTATATATATGCATAAAACGAAACGTACATTAGGGTAGTTTCCCACTAGTCAAATCCATTACCTTTTACTAAACGTCAAAACAACATGTGACGTCGTAGAAAAACATGACAAAATGACGCACTTGTTATATTATTATATTTTTGTTTATTAAAATTAAAAACATAATAAGTTAAACAGAAAAAATAAAACGTTTTTTGTCATGTTTAAATCTGTTTTTATGTAGTATTAAATCAGAACTTCACAATTTATCTTTGACCTAGGAAACTACATAATTGTGCGCCCATTGTAGCCTCTATTGTATGTCTTCTGTGATGACACCATTACCACCACCACCATACCATTAATATCATTGACTGTAATACCATTTTTATTGCGAATAAATGATTATGATTATGAATAAAAAGAAAACATTTATTGCCCAGATTTCTTGAAAAAAGAATATACATTTTTAAGGAAGATATAAAAGGTCCGCCTTTAACATAGGAAGTAGAAGGCGGGATTTGACAATGCGGGTGGTTGCGGGCGTGGGGCGAGCGCGCGGGGCCCGCGTGTCAAGGCCGCGGCCTCGACCGTGACCGGCGCCCCCACCGCGCCCCCGCGGCCCCCGCGCGCTCCCAATTACATTTACACCTGTTAAGCACTCGACGTAATCACAAAGGAGAATGGGCGAATCTGGTCCAAGAACCTCCACTGATGAGACTTATATGTAATGAAAGCTTATGCTTTCTCTATGAATCTGGCAAAGTTCTATCAGATTCTGTCCCGGGGTTCTTTTTTTACGGCCATGTTTGTCCTGGCTAAAAATGTGATAAAATACAGCGGGAGCTAAAGTCGGCTCAAGATTTGTTGCGGGATAACTAAGTCTACTTACATAAATAATTATGTATCATATTGTATATTATTTTAAAGAGGATCTTTTCCAGAATCCGAAACATAAAAAAAAACAAAAAAAAATCTTTTTGTAAGCGAATTATAGTCAATTTATATCTGCAGCGCCATTGTTTCTCGGTAGCTAAGTTCAAGTTTCATGCCTTTTACCCCTTCCAAAAGTATCTTACCGATTTTTTTTATATTGCTTCCGGAATTTGATCTGAGTGATAATAACAAGAAAAATAAATAGACACCTCTCCGATAGAGACCGCCTAAGCTATTGCCTATTGCAAGAAATCGTCATCATTAGCAAGTCATTACGGTATTGCATATAAGCTTATCAGCAACTTGGACCTTGGTCCAAGAACCTCCACTGGTGAGACTTGCATGTAATGATAGCTTATACTTGTCCTATGATTCTGGCAAAGTTCTATCAAACTCTGTCCTAGGGTTTTTTTACGGCCATGTTTGTCCTGAGTGTACAATAGTGGACTGCAAAATCACCTCAGGATTTGTTGTCGAAAAACTATTTAACTAAGTCTATATACATAATTATATATCATAATGTATATCAATTTTAAAGGGGAAGGTTATCAGAATCAGAAACACAAATAAAAAAAATGCATTAAGTATGTAAACGACTTTTAGCCAACTCACGTCCGTAGCACCATTTTTCTCAGCAGCTACGTACGAGTTTCGCGCCTTCCAACCTTTCCAAAGAAGCCCAATCATTTTTTCCTTCTTCTGATATTGCATTCTTAACCTGACAAGTGACAACAACAAGAAATAAAATAGATACCATTCCGATAGAGGCCGCGTAAGCTATGGACCTATTGCAAGATAACGTACTCAAAGGCTAGTCATTATAATCCAACAGACGTAACATGATTAGAATGCGGCGGGACGGAAATGTAGTACATCGCCTTATGCGAAAGAGACGAAATATGTGTCTCTTTAACACTAACAGTATACAGCTTAGTACGAGAGAAACAAGAAATAAGTCATTCTAATCAAGATGCAATACAATGACTCTTATTGTATACAAAAGAAACACATTTATTAAACAAGTTCAGGCAATAACTGGTGCAAAAGGCGGCTTTATTGCCAAGGTAGCAATTACTACCAGGCAACCTTACGTTTACGATACGTTAGTTGTACCATTCGGCATTGTTTATAATATAATACAAGATATAAGCCTGGATTAATAAAACAAGATTGTGGTGAAAGAAAACATACTACATTTGCGTCCTCCCGCATTCTAAACATGTTACGTCTGTTGGATTATAATGACTAGCCTTTGAGTACGTTATCTTGCAATAGGTCCATAGCTCACGCGGCCTCTATCGGAATGGTATCTATTTTATTTCTTGTTGTTGTCACTTGTCAGGTTAAGAATGCAATATCAGAAGAAGGAAAAAATGATTGGGCTTCTTTGGAAAGGTTGGAAGGCGCGAAACTCGTACGTAGCTGCTGAGAAAAATGGTGCTACGGACGTGAGTTGGCTAAAAGTCGTTTACATACTTAATGCATTTTTTTTATTTGTGTTTCTGATTCTGATAACCTTCCCCTTTAAAATTGATATACATTATGATATATAATTATGTATATAGACTTAGTTAAATAGTTTTTCGACAACAAATCCTGAGGTGATTTTGCAGTCCACTATTGTACACTCAGGACAAACATGGCCGTAAAAAAACCCTAGGACAGAGTTTGATAGAACTTTGCCAGAATCATAGGACAAGTATAAGCTATCATTACATGCAAGTCTCACCAGTGGAGGTTCTTGGACCAAGGTCCAAGTTGCTGATAAGCTTATATGCAATACCGTAATGACTTGCTAATGATGACGATTTCTTGCAATAGGCAATAGCTTAGGCGGTCTCTATCGGAGAGGTGTCTATTTATTTTTCTTGTTATTATCACTCAGATCAAATTCCGGAAGCAATATAAAAAATATCGGTAAGATACTTTTGGAAGGGGTAAAAGGCATGAAACTTGAACTTAGCTACCGAGAAACAATGGCGCTGCAGATATAAATTGACTATAATTCGCTTACAAAAAGATTTTTTTTTGTTTTTTTTTATGTTTCGGATTCTGGAAAAGATCCTCTTTAAAATGATATACAATATGATACATAATTATTTGTGTAGACTTAGTTATCCAGCAACAAATCTTGAGTCGATTTTAGCTCCCACTGTATTTTATCACATTTTTAGCCAGGACAAACATGGCCGTAAAAAAAGAACCCCGGGACAGAATCTGATAGAACTTTGCCAGAATCATAGGGAAAGCATAAGCTTTCATTACATATAAGTCTCATCAGTGGAGGTTCTTGGACCAAGTTTCATACAAAAGTGCCCATTGTCATTTAGCAGTAAATGTAGCAGTTTCCGTTATAATAACACTAACCCTACTTAAAGTTTCTATCAAAAAGTGACCATTTTCTAACGGTTATTGAATCTGGTTAATTAATTAATGAAACGTTATATCTCTTCTATTGTATACTGTTGGGCTATGCGCAAAGCCATAAGTCATCAGAATTTTATAAGACCACTCGGTTTATTATGTCTAAACGTCCTAAGGTAGGTAGGGTATGATCCAAATCCGTTACATCTGAGAAGACCTGGTCCATTCTTTATCACGATTTCTACTAATTTATTATTATCTCTAATTTTCAATATTTCATTAAGTAATCTTTATTATTTATAAATATAAGCTCACAACTATACTCCCAGTTGGGTTAATCAGAGGCATTATGAACTAAGTATCCGTGTATCACCGAGTACGTAGTGCATTCTACATACAAGTGAAATATCTAATTTCAATGAATTCGGTCTACCGTTTACATAACATAAACATAAATAGCCACACGTCCCACTGCTGGGCACAGACCATGTATTCGTATTCATTCTCAATTCAAAATAAAAAATCCCTAAAAGTCAAATTATAATAATTCATTCATTTACATTAAGAAATATTTGAAACCCTTTCTAAATACAAGAATGTTTAGAATCATCTTACACGTAACTCCAATTATATAACTTTTAACGTTGCCTTTACACAAGCCTCGAGTGCGGAGCTTTGACCCCTCGAAGCTCTGAACAGAGAAGGCATATAATATAAAATAAAATAAAATTGGGATCGCTCCCGGATGTCACGAGTTTTCCACGAGGCCCGCTTGGGAAAGTTAATAGGAACCGAACTCAACAGCAAAACCAACCCTGCCCTCTACCCACGTTTAAGAATAGATTTTTTTCCTTTACGGACGAAAATTTGTTTCTATCATTTTCTTTGCAACAAGAATAATTTCAACTTATTTCTTCCCCTCTAAGCTCCAAGTCCTTGAGTATTGTTTTAATAATACTCCCGTTAACAAACTCTCTTTGGAATACGCAAACAAAGAATATTATATTCCTTCTTTTAATAAGAAGCCAAAATAGTATTGTCCGGGAATTTGAAAGAACTTGTTTGTTTTCTGTGTTCAATGACTTCTGTAGTTAATTTCGGAATACAAAAGTTGCTTTGGCAACTAGGTAATGTGGTAATTGCGTCAACAATGAGTCAACACACGTATTTTCTTAGAGCTTATTAGGAGAGCTCGCGTTACGGATACCTGGGTGTCATAGTTAAAATGGTGGTGTATTGATTGTTAGTAAAGAGATAAAAGGGGGTGTGAAGTATTGAGCATTGTAGGCTTCGGTGGTACTGACAGGGGGAGGGGATAATGTAACGCTGACGCCTACGCGCCGCTACACGTGCCACGCAGCGCGGTCATATCACGGTGAAGGTCGCGCTAAACCCAGGCCTCCCTGAATTTCAGGGCCCCGGTCAACGAACTTGGAGCAAATCTTCCAGGGACCCTGACCTTGACCTTTACACGCGCAAGCGCCGTACCTCTTACCCAGTACCCTGACCCTGTTACGAAAGGATCTGTTATATTCTAAGTTCCACCTTATGTATTATGTACTGCGTAGGCTCACCATGCTTTAAGGAAAACCTGTGTATTGAAAATCATTCTTGTGTCGCTTTTGATAAAAGCTTCGAATTGATGATAATAGTACTTCTTGTAATAGTTCGGATTACATAATATGTGTATGTGGGCTGTGATTGGCTAAAATTCTAATAAAACTAAGTAATACGTTCTTAAATACTTATTTTTTAGTACTTAACTTTAAGTTAAAAAGTATAAACTGAGACATTCGCATTATTCTACTGATATCACGAAAAGGACCACAAACAGGACTGCGAAAAATGGAAATAGGAAGGGGAGGCCTTTGCCCAGCAGTGGGATCTTGTAGCCTAGATTAGATTAGATCACGAAAAAAAGGATTTTCGTCTAAAGCAATATCTGGGTGAATATGGACACTCTACAAATATTTGTTTTATTTGAACAATCCCGCTGTATGGTAGCACCATGTTATTCCAGATTAATTATTAACTATGAACAACTTATTTCGCGGGCTTCCGCCATATATTTCAGGTTATTGAACCGTATAAAATTAGCTTCGATTGGTTTATGGTTTCAGAATTTGATTTCCTTGATTTTCGGTGTAGGTACTTGATATTGATATTTTCTTGTTTCTAATTTAGGGGCTCGTGTATGTTGTGTAATATGTAATCTGTAGGAGGGATGCTAAAAAACGTGTTTCTACACGTTTCTCTGGTTTAAGGATTTTCCGGGTGAATTTCCTACACGTGCTTTTAATGAGAGACTAGAATAGAATAATTTATTTGCCAGAAAACAGTATTTACAGATGTTATTGTATACATTAGTCCGTGTTTTCAGCTTACAAGTAAGCATGCAAATTTATGTTGTGCTACACATGCATCTACAATTACATAAGAATTATATAATACAAATCAATCATAAAGTAAAATAATAATAAAACTCTAATTAACAATGTCAAAGTTTAGTTTTTATAATCTAGAAATTCATTAATACTATAAAATCAATGATGTTGTAACCATTTTGTCAAATTATTTAAGAGCAGCTTCGGTCATATTTGTAAATGCGGTGGGAAGTTTATTATATATAACTATACACATATTAGATATATTCCTCTTGTAAATATATTTCCGGGCAGGAGGTTGATATAGCAGGTTCATAATATGCCTTATTGTTTGTATCTGGATCATTTGATCCCGGGTTTTCCAATTGTTGGGATTTGATGCCACAAATATACATACGTCCCTGATGTACAGTGCAGGGCAGTGGTAAGATGCCAAGCTTTTTGAATGGCTTTAACGCCATCTATATTGTTTTTGGTGAACGTAACCTGGAAAATCCCTCATTGGAATGCGTCAGTACTCAATAACTAAATGTGTTCTTAATTTAAAAAACAAGCATGGAAATCCGAATTTGAAATACTATTAAACGGTCACACATCCGATTTCAGACGGTGTAGTAACGACAAACGACTAAGTTCTAATATGTCACGAGACATCACTCCGGAGCTTTCACAAAGCGTCGTCGTATCGTGTCGATTGTCGTGTACATCCGCCCAGTGGCGGCAGTGTAAGCGGTTAGCCACTCCATCCTGACCGTTGCATCAAGGTCACGAGCCCGGTGAGGATCGTGTACCTCCGACCGTGAACGGCCTTCGTGGTCCAGTGGTTGAGCGTTGCGCTCACGATCTGGAGGTCCCGGGTTCGAATCCCGGTGGGGACAAATCACAAAAATCATTCATCATTACAGGCTGATCACATGATTGTCCAAAAAGTAAAAAGATCCGTGCTTCGGAAGGCACGCTAAGCCGTTGGTCCCGGTTATTACTTACTAATGTAAGTACGTAGTCGTTACATGAATCATGCCAGGGGCCTATGGTGGCTCAGTAATAACCCTGACACCAGGGTTGATGGGGTTGGTAATTCACCTCACAATCCACACGGTAGAAGAAGAAGGTTCGTGTAGTCTAATAGCAAATTGGCGGGACGTAAGCATCGTAACCACGATCTCGAGCGAGCTGGTGGGGCGTAACCATGGTAACCATGATCTCGAGATGTCGAATAGCGTCAGTTTTTCCGATCTAGATGTGATCTTGACGCATCGGTCCGGGTGGATTGGGTAGTGTAATAACCGCTGAAACCAAATAGCTAGACCGCGCGACTGTTCCTCACACACGCCCCAAACGCCACCGGGCGAGACTCAGCTAATATGACGCATGACGTCATCACGTGACAAAGAGTACATATACAGGGTGTTAGTGTCATCGCAACGAAAACTTTGAGGGATGATTCAGAGTTGACATCAAGTGGAATTTTCTGTCGCAAAAACTGCTGTGTGCTGTATGGAATATAATAAAAAAAACACTAAAATTTTCATCAATTTTCCGACAGGGAATTTCACTTAATATCAACTCAGAATCACGATCTGAATCATCCCCCTTAGTTCGTTACGGTATCACTAACACCCAAACCTTGTATGGCTACCAATACGTACTTGTACGGGCTGCAAGTGACATCGTAACGAATACTGAGGGGGATGATTCAGCTCATAATTCTGAGTCAAGTGGAATTTTCCATTGCAAAAAAATTAATGAATTTTGCGACGGGAAATCATGGTCTGAATCATCCCCCTCAGTATTAACGATGTCACTAACACCCTGTATATAGTATACCGATCGATCACCGTTTTAATAACTTATATCTAACTCATATCTACCACAACCACAACTACTTACATAAACCGAGCTTTGCTGTCATCTGGTCATCCCCTATAGGGAATCATTAGGTATAAATAATGACTAGATATGTGTTCTGTGTTACGATATGTGTGAAAAATCCCATCGAAGTAATGTGGTACATCACTTTAGACAGGGAAATATTGGAGTGAGATCTTTCTCTCCATTTTTATTAAACTCGTTATTAAAAGTTAGTATATTACAACCAGAAATCTGGAATCAGAATCATTTATTCAACGTAATTATCATGGATAAACTTGTTGAAGGTCAATGTAACATTTTTGACAAGACACGAAATGACAAGAAACGGCAACAGGAACACATCTTTTAAATCAACGAGGTTATACATTACAAGTTATTTAATAACTAGAGGAACAAATTCAATACCAGACATTTTTATCATTTATTTTATTTATAATAATCTTTTTTACATAAAGTAAGCTTCACATGAGCTTTAATTTAATTTTCTGACAAAATTAAAATATTATCTGGTATTTTATTGTAAAAACGTATACATAACCCCATAAAAGATGAATTTAATTTACTTAATCTAGAATTTTGAATAGCAATTTTTATTCCTTGGGGGAGGCCTATGCCCAGCAGTGGGGGTCGTACGGCTGACGATTCCTTGTATTGTAAATATGCCGACATGAAGCAAGCCTACACGTGAAAAAATAGATGGTCGACGACCTCAGCAGGGTGTTGCGTAGTAACAGGGGGCCAAAGGAACGATAATAAGAATAAATGGCGATCCTTCGCTTAGGTAGAGCCTATATTCAACAAAAGAGTAAGTAATATTCTATTATACCGAAATCACCTCACTTTTCGGTTACTTAATTTCTATGTATACTAAAGATAGCGTCTATTCCAGGTTTTTCTTAAAAGTATGATTACTAATGTTTAATTCGTGTATATTTTTGGTACTTAGGTTAGCTTATCGATCTGTAAAATCTTTTTTCCGTTGTTTTTACTGCACAATTTATAAAAAAATACAGCGGGCTGAGCCGCCATATGTCCGGCCAAGTAGTGATTGCCGTCGGAGCCAAAATTCACAACAAGCCAAGTCAAAAAAGTAACACTTACTTACGCACATTTGTAGATAAAAATACATTTGCATATAAAATATATCATACGTACATTTTTAGGTAGGTACGCTGAATTTTCTTTTACGAAAGAATGATAAATAATAGCAGAGGAGGTCCATGTTAACATCGTATTCGGAACCGTTCATTGCAGATCTTATTCAAAGCGGACAATTATTCAGATAATAATACTTACTTAACTATCATCATCATCATCATCAGCCCATTAACATTAACACTTAACATTAACTGCTGGGGCACGGGCCTTCCCTATGGATGGATAGGGAGATCGGGCCTTAAACCATCACGCGGGCCCAGTGCGGGTACTTAACTATAGTAACATATTATATATCTCCTAGACGACTGAATCGAGGTTCGTGCCCAACTAAAACCCTCAGGCCTGACGTCTTAAATTTTGTACCGGGTGAGAGCCCTCAGCGCTCCCCCATTTGTCCGGTCAAGTAGTTAATACCATTTGCGTAAAATATACAACAAGTCACGTCAAAAAAAAATAGCCATCAATGCCTGCTTACCTATTTACATAATCGTACATTATCGACATAAACACGAGCCCGCATGTCGCCTGTTAACTCACGTATGCGGCTTGTGAAGCGACCGCACCAACACATTACTGGCTGGTCCGCGAAATCGATTTTCCCGTCGTTCATTGCACAGTAGCACAAGCGCTAGTTGTGGTTGCCCGATATCAAAGTAGCAATGAACGATGTAGAAAATTTAAAATTCGATCTTTACTAGTTTGCCACATAATATGTAATATGCTCGTTTTGGGCATATCCGATCACACCCGCTATGCTCAAGCGGCATCTCTCTATCTCTTTAACTCTATTATGTGTTAATTTATGAAAAGTAAAAATATAACAAAACACGAAGGAAGAAACTCAATCCGCACTAATTGATCTTATGCTTGAATTTTCCGCATATACCTAACGGCAGCATCCCGCGTATATAAGGTAGGTTATACATATTAGGTACTACATATACATGTAGGTAAATAATTGTAAGAGAAATGTACATGTAAAGGGATTATATATATATGTCGTGGCCAGATCATAGAATTGATCATTTCATGATGTGCTGAATCATTTCATGAAATGGCCATATTTCATGAAATAGCCAACTTAAGTTGACCATATCGTTTAAACGTCAACGTTTAATGATATTTAAATCGACGTTTGGCCATATCGTTAACACAGGCGGTGTCCATGTCCATATAGAGTCAAGTTCATCTCGACACTTCTGTTCAAAGGCATACCTTATTGTTCACAGTATACCTTTATGTGATGGGTAAGCACATCTTTATACCGCAAAAGTTGCAGTTCCGAATAGAAGAAGCGCTTTGCCACTCTGTCATTAAACATACGGGAGACATGCCCACACCACCGCAACTGCCGCCTCGTCGTCCGCGGAGCCCTATCTAGACCTCAACGCTTCCAACATTCGCGCGTCGCAGGACTTTTGTGTTCCGAACACGATCGTACCAGTGAATGTTTAAGATGTTACGAAAGCAATTGAGATGAAAGCTATCTAACATGCGGATGTGCTTGCGGTACGGGCACCAGGTTTCAGAGGCATACAGAAGATTAGGCAGGACGATCGCCATGTACACGGACACCTTGGTACATAGCATGATGTCGTGCGAGCGGAACACCTTGGCGTGAAGTTTACCAAATGCAGTAACAGCGGCTCCAATTCCGCTGGTTACTTCATCTTCAAGTAGATAAAAGGAATTATCAATCTTCTGTCTACAAATATTTTAATTATGTAATATGCATACTAAATATACTTAATTACCTATTTTTGTGTTTAGACGCCTATAGTATTACGATAACATTTGCAATTTATTTGATATGTTCGTTTCTTTTATGAGTATCTATCACATTTGTGAAGAATTTATTTTTACACAGCATATGAACGCTATCTAAAAATTACCTTATCCATACCAGACAGTTACTACTGTAAAAAATGATAAAAGAACGCGTCCAAATACTTATTTATCACACAAAATGCGCATTCATTCAGGTTTGTTGCCAAGATACTTTTTCCAGATTAGCTAGCGGCGCGGTGTGCATAGGAACCAGGCGCGTGGGCGGTTTAAAGGCGATGCAGGGGAAGCGAACGTTAACCCTTCTGCAGTTCATTCCCCGTCTGGCCTCACCCCTGTAGCCTTCCAACCACCCCCGGCGGCGGCGGCGGCTGCACGCTCTCGACTGCAAGCCAACACTTTTTAACCTCTACCTACTACATACATAGTACATACCCGCCCAGACGCATCTATATCGCTGAAGCTTGCAATATTACACCGGAGCGTAATTTTTAACGTTTTGAAAATGGAAGTGGTATTTTCTTTTTAATTTGTCTGATATTAAATTATATACCAGTGATGACAATTACTTTGTCGAAATCACTTTGTGAGACTGTCCTTTGTTTGGTAAGGACTTTTCAGGCTTGAATCACCTGATTGTCCGAAAAAGTAAGATGATTCCGTGCTTCGGAGGGCACGTTAAGCCGTCGGTCCCGGCTATTAGCCGTAAAAACACCTCCACCAACCCGCAGTGGAGCAGCGTGGTGGAGTATGCTCCATACCCCCTCCGGTTGATTGAGGGGAGGCCTGTCCCCAGCAGTGGGACGTATATAGGCAGTTTATGTATGTATGATGACAATTACGGATAGGTGTAGAAATAAATTGTATCATTAATGAAACTTCTGGTTACTTAAATAAATTAAAGTACATTGCAACATACATAAACTCACCATCGTGGTCCCTAATTAGATGGGCAGAAACCTTCATAATGTTAATATTGTCAGCCTGATCACCTGTCCACATGGTTCATCATTTCCATCTTTAGACTTCTACAAGTGTCTCATATAATGTCCTATTGCTGGTCACAGGTCTCCTCTCCAGTAATAGGAGGGGGTATGGAGCATACTCTACCAGGCTGCTTCCCTGCAGGTTGGTCGAAGTGTTTTACGGCTAATATCCGATTCATGGAATCGACTTATTTGTTGTAGGCCGATCGAGATCTGCCTGGGCAGATCATGATGTGCCGGGTGATATGTCCGTCATATTGTCTGGACCATATCTTTTCTCTTTTTTTATTAATATTAATTAAACAAAAAAGAAATATGCTTTTCAAACATATAACCTACATAATATACACACACGCTTATTTCCCACCGGGGTAAGCAGAGACTACGGAATTATCTTGCTTCTCTTGCTTCCTCCACATTCATCAATCGTTTCATACACGCACGCCAGTTCAGAGTAGATCGTTCTGAACCTTTTCTAAGGACATCTCCAATTTGGTCAATGTACGTCCTTCTAGGCCTTCTTCTACCACCCCTACCACGAACCTTCGCTTTATATACTGCTTTCGTAATCCTATTATCCTTCATCGGCTCTACGTGTCCAAATCTACTTAATATACCCTCAATCTGAGTCCCTATATCGTCTTTTACACCACATCTCCCTCTTATCATACTGTACCTCTCTATCACTCATTTAACACCGCAGATGGTACGCAATGATGACGTCATTTTTACTTTTTATAAAAAATATAATTAAAATAATACTTATATTTTTAAATAAAATAATTCTGTAAGGTGATTATTTTTTAATTATTGTTTTTTTTTATTTTTATTTGTCACTGTACAGAATACTTTATTATTCATTTGATCCTTTTGATTAAATTTTAATTTATTATAATTAATTAAAATAAAAATTATTTGCCTATAATATGTGTCATCCCACAGACTTGAGACGCCCATATACAGTTTCTTTCTCACTCATACACAGTGCAAACAGCGCCACCAGCGTCATGAAACGGAACTCTAATTGTGATGGACATAATTAAAAATAATAATAATTAATAAAAAAAATATTATTGGTATAATTATTATGATTTAGTTCTGTGCAATAAAGTATATTTGATTTGATTTGAGGGGCCAACCATATTTCGATGTGGCCAAGTAACTGTAGGGATATGTTACCTATGTATACACAACAATCCTCACAATTTCCCCATCGAGAATCGTACCCGGACCTCCAGATTGTGAACCCAATACCCATTAAATTAGACCATTAGCCAACTACTTATATTATCTAACGCTCTCGGTGAAACATGGGTACCAACTTAGTTCATCATACGTTGGCTGTTCTACCACGGACTATCTACCCCAGCAAGAAGATGGAAATATAGGAGTGATTTTATTTTACGAACTAGTTATTCTACGTGTATTTAGGATCTAAAAACGCTAAAAACCCTTTCGTTACAATTTCGTTATGACGAAAAGGATGCCATCTACTGGATTTTTTAGAAATTAAGTGTAGTTACCATAGACCTAAGATTTTCAAGTTGGTCACGGATGGTCACGGAACCCTGCGAAAACGACGAAACAAGTCCCGCGGCGGGGGCGCTGGCGTCGCAATATCTGCCTAAAATGCGAGACCTTACCAGGCTACGTTCCTCAAAAACAATATACTTACACGGCTCTGTAAAGATTTCCCTTCGTTTAACCTTCTAACATGGATAACAGACATCATTAGATATATGCATCTTTTATCTTTGTTTTTGGGTATAAATGATGACCCTTTTTACACCCAGGCGCAACTATATCTTCCACGCATTATTCTTCTGATCATAATAAAAATAAGCAATAAAAAGATAGCAACATATTTCTATACGTAATATGATCTAAATATCAAGAAACAAGTAGGTATTTTTATTATTCTTATGTAAATCCCGACTGCAGCGCCATCTATATTTGGGCAAACTTAGCCTGGAAAGTCCTCATTCTGCGGGTTATGTTGTCGTGGCGCATATTATTTTACCTTGCTTCAAGTTACTTCATACTATTCATTCCTCCAAACCTCCATTACTATTTCATAAATATGAAAGATTTTTTAATATATTTTAATGTTATGATCTGAGATATAACGTTGTCTAACGAATAAATAAATTAATGAATATAATTTTACTGAACGTTATTAAAACTTTAAAAATAAAAAGCCATTTTGAATTAAAAATAAAAATATATCTCTAACATCGATTATCGTAAGCTGGAAAAAAGTAAAGGCACGTCAATACATATCATAGACAATAAGTCTATGAATTTCCATTTTCCTCGTTTGCGATTGGTCAGTTCATAATACCTCTCAAAAAATTTACCAATAACAGGACGGTTTAACTTTTTTTATAAGATTGATCTCCTTTTGTATACACATATTTACAATAAGAATTAATAAGTGAAATAGCGCCATTCGCAGCAAAGCATTTTATCTCTTTCTCACAATTATAATTTTGACTACCTCCGTACGAAAAAAGTATTGGACAGGGCGCCATGCGTGGCTGCTGTTCTGTCAAATCAAAAAAAAGGAGAGGTTGTCAAGTCAAGCGACTCGATCGACACAGCAAATCTATGAGATTTTCGTAGTATAATTGTATATGTTTGTACTCAAGATTATATAAATTATGCCGAAAAATAAAGGAAAAGGTGGTAAAAATCGGAGGAGGGGAAAGAACGAAAATGAAACGGAAAAGCGTGAGTTGGTCTTCAAAGAAGACGGACAGGAGTACGCCCAAGTCACAAAGATGCTCGGTAATGGCCGCTTGGAGGCCATGTGCTTCGATGGCATCAAACGCCTGTGTCATATTCGAGGTAAACTTAGGAAAAAGGTTTGGATAAATCAAGGAGACATCATATTAATTGGTTTACGAGATTACCAAGACGCGAAGGCCGACGTGATTCTGAAGTACACACCCGACGAAGCCAGGAACCTGAAGACTTACGGAGAGTTCCCCGAGACAGTGCGCATCAACGAGACCGTGGTGTATTCCGTGGACGGTCTGGACGAGGATATCGAATTCGGAGACGAAGTTAGTTCAGAAGATGAAGCTGATGCAGTCGATAATATATAAACACTTAGCTCTATTTATATCTACAGTAAGTCTGTGAAAAATTATTTTGCTGTTATTAAATAAACAATTTTGTGATTTTGTAAGTTTAGTTTTGTAAAATCAGTTCTTACATAACCTAAATGTAAATTTATGCCTTTTTAGACACTTGGTATTCTTAAATTGTAAGTGTTTATAACGCATATCTGTAAAATGATTCATTAATTACAATCCTGAATTCTCATCTAGCACAATACAATAGTCATAACCATATGAAATCATAGTGCAACATTCCTTGATTACTTGTAAATTATAAATTGTTCTCCGTCACCAATATAAATGTTTTAAGAAATCTTAAGGAATGTATATAAATTAAACATAAAACACCCAAAACATCTATTTATTTCCAACTTCTATATATTGCCACCTTATAGTGTAAACCACAAACTCAGACTAAAATTGTTTACCTGGATTTAAACTAGTGTGTATGTGGCAAAGTTTAATTTACAGAAATTACATCAGAATGTGATTATCCAAAAATGCGCTTATGTTGTTTTCACTTTAAGGCGAGAATATATTTATTTCATTGGTTTGTTGAAAATCTTAAGGATCTACTATCCAGATTTGGTTTATAAACTTTTCTGACAGGCTGGAGTAAAGTAAATGTTACAATATTGTAGAAATTAAGTAAGAGATTCTTTGTCTCAATAGAGCATCATAGGCCATTTTCTCCCTTATGTTGGACTATCAACAGTGGGCAATGGGATTGGTAAACTGTCCTCATTTGGTTTGTGTCTTGTCTTCTGACGACTATGGCTCTGTCTGTTCACCCGATCAGGCATAACTTTTGTGATTTTTATGTAACTACAATAAAACAATGTTTGTAATTTTACTTGTCAATTAGTGTTTCCGTGTGTGTCTGTGACAGAGTGTGAGTCACTGCTCAATTTTAGTTATCCAAAATACCAAAAAAATTCTCTAAATAACAAAAATCAATTAGGTACTTCTTCATACTGGGAAGCAGAAGTGTTTTAGATTTAGTTGATAATCAATACTACTAATACTATTTACATTGCTGGCGAGGAGTGACTTTACTAGACACCTCTGCCTACCCGTTCTGGGATACAGGCGTCATGTCGTTTGTTGTATAATACTACCTGCCATGTAGCTGTACTTGAATTTGGTATAGATACATAATCATGATCAGGGAGCAAAATTAAAACTTCCATTCTGCTTGTCACTCTAGGCTTAGGTATAAGTCAACTTCGCGAGGTCACTATGTGATTGAGACGAGCAACTAGGCTTACTAAACTAGGTCTAATACGTCTTCTGTTGAACTTCTTCGTTAGTAGGTACCTACTACGAAGCTGTGTATCACCATCTTAATGCATGACTGTGTAGGTATTATAGATCGCGCGGCGCGCGGTTGACTGACTTATGAATATTTGCCAGCCAAAAGTCTCGCTGTGGCACGGCATGGCAACCACTGGAATGTGTACAGGCAGGTGTGAAAAGAACAGTGCCACGGCGTTGTTGGCTGTTCGTTAGCAAAATGATCACTTTCCAAATTCTGTTTCCTCTGTAAAATGGTCGCATTTTCAATAGAGAACCAGCACTTTCATTGTGGTTTGAACGCTAAGTGGAGATGAGTGCAGCTGCATTTTCAATCCGGTCGAAAAATGAATATCAAAAATGTGCTAGATCCTATTGGATTCAGCGTTGCAACTTGTTTGCACCCACAGTAGTTAATATTATAAATGCAAAATAATTAACATAACAAATACTTTATTGCACAAACAGGAAAAAACAAAATACAAAAATAATTGTGTATGTCGACCTTTGGCAAGTAGGAAGATCGCTAAATTCTCTGCGCACCCTTCTCGCTTTGAACTCGCTCGCAAATCGCCATTGCTATGTTCCTAAAATGTATCATATTAGTATCGGTTCATGGACCACCGCTCTACTGACAGACTACTCGTAACCCTGAGTTCAAATATCTTCGGGATTTAACCATGAGAGTGAAACGTTCTCCTTTGTCAAGAGTACGTTTTTATAGAAGGAAATCCAACACACAGTCCATAAGGGTCATCTCAAACCGTGCACGTCTAACATATCTTTTTAGGGTTCCAATCCTCAAAAGGTAGTACGGAACCCTTATAGGATCAATTTTTTAGCATTTACCATGGCTCAGTTGTAAAGGATAAACCGGAAAGGGCGGGAAACTTCGAGTACGTCGGATGTGTTTCTTCTTGCTTTTTGAAAATTTAATTATTTTTTGGATCAGATAAGTGTATTGTAGTATAATTAGTGTATTATAAGTTGTATTATTAGTGTATATATATCTATATCAGCCATTTGGTAAGTTTTTAACTCATTTTCATGTTCTTATGAACAAACCCCCTGACGACATTTTGGCGGGGGATTCAAGCGAAGGCTTGAGTCCCCCGGCTGTTGCTTGCAATGTAACTATTTCGGTGGACGATGGTTTTGACGGCTCAGGAATGGAAACGGATGGGTCGATAGATCCAGGCCGCAAGAGGGTCCGTGCCTCTAAAAAAACTTGTAAAGGGTGTAATAAGCGCGTACGACGAAAGAAACAACACGGAGAGTGCGATAATTCTTCTTGTTCTTGCAACGATCTCGACGAATCACACTTGATGCCGCCTCCTGAACCACTTAAACATGATCAAGGCTTTGATAACAGTTCTTCATGTATTCCCAACATAGACAATGTTTCTGAACAACATTCTTCGACAATAGGACAAAATCCTCCACCTTCTCAGCCCTCTCCTCAAATTGGACGGAAAGAGTACCTCCGTTCAGATGCTGCTCCATACATCCTCCATGTCCAGCGTATAACTGATGCTGAAGATAGTGGTACCATCCTGCACCCTATTGCATTTGGTAACTTTCTTAAGAAAAACAATTTTCAAAACATTGTACCTGGGAGCGTTAAACGCATAGGGCGGAACAAATGTGTTGTAGGGTTCTCAACTTTTACTGATGCTAACTCATTCTTGTCCAGTGAAAAGCTCGCTTTAAATAGATTCAAAGCTTTCATCCCAACGTTTAATGTCACACGCATGGGCCTTGTAAGAGGAGTCCCATCAGACTGGTCTTTGGAAGAAGTTAAAGAGAATATCTCTACTCCTATTGGCTGTGGTAATATCTTAAAGGTAAGGCGCCTTAACCACAAAGTGATTGTTAATGGAGCTCCATCTTGGCAACCCTCCCAAACAGTTGTAATTACATTTGATGGGCAGGTACTTCCTAAAAGAATATTT
This sequence comes from Pectinophora gossypiella, assembly GCF_024362695.1. NCBI lineage: Eukaryota > Metazoa > Arthropoda > Insecta > Lepidoptera > Gelechiidae > Pectinophora > Pectinophora gossypiella. The sequence goes on from NC_065409.1 coordinate 8,822,472, forward strand.
ATGTGTTACAATGCTCTTTCCGTAGAAATCTACGTATACCCAACAATTCAGTGTTTCGTGTGTTGCCGCTATGGACACTCCCAAGATCAGTGCCGCTCTAAATCCAAACCTAGGTGCTATAAATGTGCTCAAAATCATTTAGGTCAATTCTGTTCTGTTGAGGAGGATGCTGCTTCATGTGTAGCTTGCTCTGGATTTCACTTTGCCACAAGCAAGGCCTGCCCTGAATTCAAAAGGCAAAAAGATATTAAGAATACTATGGCACACTCATGTATATCATATAATGAGGCCATCAAACTGCATCCTCCTATCTCGAAATCGTATGCAGATGCACTCGCAACCTCACCCCAACATTTTACTTATGCCCAGTCAAGCCAACCACACTCAAACAATGCTCCCACTTCGTCTTCATACAAAAAGACAGTATTCAGACAGCCTCGTGCTCCGCCCCGGTCTGTTCAGGGATATGATCGTGCGGCCCATAATGCTATAATTCGCGAATTTCAACCTCCATCACCTAGCAATGGGTGTGCTCTGCAAGCCAAAAATCCTGATACTCATCATCCGGAAGACCAAGAACAAATCATTGAAATGGTTATGAATCTTGTCAATATTTTACTTAAAAACAAAATCTTAAAACCGTACAACGCTGACGTTATTTGTAATGCTCTATCTCAAAAAAACAACAATGGATACGATAATTCAATGGAATTGCAGGTCCATTCTTCCCAAAAAGTCTGACCTAATTTATCTTATCAATAAATATAAGCCAGCTGTAATATCTTTAACTGAAACATGGTTAAAGCCAGACCATGTTTTCAGAATTTCAGGTTATTGTTGTATACGTTATGACAGTGACAGGTATAACATAGATGACAGCTATGGCGGTGCTGCCATGTTAATTAGGGATGGGATACAATTTTCTCGAGTTTCATTTAATAATAATTTGACTATGATTGATGCAGTTGGAATAAATATTGATAATATTACTTATGTGTCTGTTTATGTTCCTCATCCAAATGCGCATGCGTTTCAGGAGATAGAAAGCCTTTTTTCTTCTCTTCGTAGACCTTTTCTAGTTATGGGTGATTTCAACTGCCACCATATAGCTTGGGGTTGTGCGGTGACCAGGTGGAATGGTAGGCGATTACTAGACATTTTAGATAACTATAACTTATGCATTCTAAACACTGGCGAACGTACACGTCTGTGCGAGACAGAAAGTGCTGTTGATCTAACCATATGTACGCCTAACTTAGCATCTAATTTTACTTGGTCTACTTTTCGGTCTACTTGTGGAAGTGACCATTTCCCATTAATAATTTCCACTTTAGTAAGATATGCTAAAAATGTGAGGCGTACTCCCCGATTGAAGTACCGTTTAAGTAATGCAGATTGGAATAGATTTAGACAGCTTATTGATGACAAATTATCTCAATTACCAGAGAACCCAATTGACAATGAAAATGAATGTTCTAGAGCTTTGGCTCTGTGCATTCTTGAAGCTGCAGATCAATCTTTTCCAATTAAGAGAACTGTGCGTGATTCAATTCCTATGCCACCTTGGTGGGATTCGGAGTGCTCTTATGCTGTACGGAGAAGAAAAGAGGTTGAGAGAATTTATGCAGATGACATGTCAGATGAAAATCTACACAGTTTGAAGAATACTATTGAGGAAACAAGGATTATTTTAAGGGATAAAAAACTAGAAGGTTGGAGAGCATTCTGCGCGTCTCTTTCCCCAAGAACATGCCCTTCTGAGGTTTGGCGTTCCATTAGATGTTTCAGGAAAGCGTTTAATGATTCTCCTTCAGTTTCTATGTTGTCTCCGCAATTGACAGATAGTTTCCTCGACAGGCTTGCTCCTCCGACGGTTCCCCAAGAAGAACTGCTTTCTACCTCTCCTTCACCTGCTAGACCTTTGCAGGATTGTTTTTCATTGGATTCTCCATTCTCTTTATATGAATTAAAGGGAGTGATTTCTACTGTAAAGGATTCGTCACCTGGTCCGGATGGAATTCCTTATTCATTTCTTTCTCATCTTAGTGATTCTGGTTTAAATTATTATTTAAATATTATTAACTCTGTAATGACTTCTGGAAATGTACCAACTTCATGGCGTTCTCAGGATATTATACCAATATTAAAGCCAGGCAAGCCTTCTGATGAGGCAACCTCTTATAGGCCGATAGCGCTCTCATCAGTAATGGCAAAAGTTGCAGAACATCTTATCAAAAATCGTTTGGAATGGTATATTGAGAAGAATCAGTTATTGTCGCGTAGTCAGTTTGGTTTCCGTAAGAGTCTATGTACTATTGATAGTGTTAGTGTTTTTATTACTGATATTCAGTTAGCTTTCTCTGCGAAAAATTCTGTAGTTGCGGCGTTTTTAGATATATCGGCAGCTTATGATAACGTACTTATTCCTGTTTTGAAAGACAAATTGATTAATTTGAATGTGCCTATTATCTTAGTCAATTTCATCATTAATATGCTTTCTGTTAGACACGTTACTTTGATATCTAGTAATGGACTTGATGTTAGTCGCACTATCTACAGGGGTCTACCCCAAGGTTCCGTGCTCAGTCCACTGCTGTATAATATTTATGCGTACGACCTGGAATCATCCTTGCTTAATAGTGCTAACGTGTTACAGTATGCTGACGATTTGCTTATTTACTGTGTTCATAAAAATATTGATAGTGCTTGTGAATCGCTGACTTATTCACTTAGTCTTTTAAAGTGCTGGCTAAATAACAATGGACTAAGTCTTTCTGTTGATAAGAGTTCTGTAGTAGTTTTTTCCCGATCACGCGATCGGCCGAACTTAATACCTATAGTAAAATTTAACCACAATTCACTGCCTATTAAGCAGGATGCAAAATTTTTAGGAGTAGTGTTGGATCGTCATCTTAACGGAGCTGCCTATTTTAAATACATCGTGCTCAAGTGTGAAAAAATGCTTAACGTTATGAGATGTCTCTCGGGTGTTTGGTGGGGTGCACATCCCTTTAATCTGAAATTATTATACAATGCAATTATTCGCAGTGTTCTTGATTATGGGACTTTTCTTTTAGAAGGAGGTAACAAAGACTGTTTGGATAAATTGGACAAGATTCAGTCCAAAGCTTTAAGGATCGTATTGGGAGCAATGAGATCTAGTCCTGTAAATGCAATGCAGGTTGAGTGTGTCGAAGCGCCTCTTCGATTAAGACGGCAATACTTATCGGACCGGTTTTTCTTTAAATCTATGCAGTTTTCAAATCACTTATTACATTCTAAACTCTTTGATTTAGTTCACCTCGTTGACAATTCTCCTTATTGGCGACATAAAACTATTCCATGTCTAGTAATGAGTTATAAAAAGTTTCTTTCGCTTCAGTCTCCCTTGTGTCGGTCCCCTACCCTTGCTCTATACAGCATCAAATACGAATCTTTACTGATATCACCTGATATTCGATATTATTTGGACTTTGATAAAAATGACGTTGGCGTGTGCACAAAATTTAATTCATTTGTGGGTGAGAATTGGCCAGAATGGCACCATATCTTCACAGATGCCTCGAAGTGTAGTTCTAGCTGTGTTGGTGTAGGCATTTTTCATCCTCAATACAACATTATTCAAAAAATTAAACTCCCTCCTGAAACCTCAGTCTTTACTGGAGAATGTTTTGGTTTATTGAAGGCTCTTGAATATATCCTTATTGCAAAATTGAAAAAAGTCGTTGTTTTTTGTGACTCTAAAAGCGCCCTGCAGGCATTAGAAAAATTCCCGTTCAAGATGAAGCCTTATTACCCAATTATATTTCAAACTAAAGAAAAGTTGCTTCAGTGTAGGTTGAGTGACCTTTCTGTAACCTTTGTTTGGATACCCAGCCACTGTGGTATCTGGGGCAACGAGAAAGTTGACCAATTGGCTAAAGAAGCTGTGCAGGATGGTGACATGTTTCCTTATAGGAACTACTTCCATGATTTGCTTAGTTTACCTAAAACCTATCTCAAAGAGAGTTGGCATGAGTCTTGGGTTGAGAGTAGCCGTCTGAAGGGCAAACTCTATCATAATTTACAACCTCATATACCTTCTAAGCCTTGGTTTTTTAAGGTTAAAAGTTCTAAGAAGGCAGTATCTATGCTTTGCAGGATGCGTTTCGGCCATGTGTGCACGCCTGCACACCTTGGTCGCTTGCGCATCCTGGATAGTAACATGTGTGAATGTGGTGTTGATGTTGGGGACTTGGACCACATTTTCTTTGTGTGCACTAAATATGACCGTTCATCATTCCTTAATGCCCTCATTTCCGCCAATGTTCCTCTTCCCACTCGAGTTTCCTGTTTAATTTTAAATCCTATTTTGTTTTGTGATATTATATTTTCCTTTCTTCTGTTAAATGATATTAAACTATAGCAGATATAATACCTACTTCTACATCCTATTTATTTAATTCATTTATACTTTATTAGACTCTCATATTTATTTTTTATCCCATTTACCTGATCCTATTTTTATGTAAATTTCCGTTCCCGAATGTTATTTCCTTCCTTTTCGTTTCCCAATCTTTTAATACTTGACATTGGCACAAAGCAACACTAGTGCCATAAAAAAAAAAAAAAAAAAAAAGGATAAACCGTGCCTGTCTGTAAAAGTCCCAAATGAAGGTAATGAAGGTTTATTGACAAACAATTTTACCATCATCAATTGGTAAATGTTCGATTTACTACGTATTTCGGGCTTTTTACAGAAAAGTAAAATACATAACATAAATGATGAATCATTCTTATAATAATATTCAAGTTTCAAATTTTGGCGCAAAATTATTCAGTGCCTAGTATTATTATCTGTGGTTTTGTAATATTAAAATGTTGCCATATTTAAATTCAATAAATAAAAGAACGAATGAAAGAGTGAATGAATTAACATGACCTCGGTGCCGCATCGCTCGTTCATTTAGCCTCGTCCGCGTCGGCCATGTTGAATTTTGTTGTGCTTCGTGAGAAAACATTGTGAGCACGTGGATTGTTGGATTCTAATTATTGAGCGAAATTTGATAGTAATATCAGCTAAGTTATTGTTTTGGTCCGTCATACTTTTTCTTTTATAAGTGGAAACATTCTTTCTTGGATATCTAAGTAAGTATAGCTTTGTAACTACCGGCGACAAAATTCTACTTTTGGATCATGAGGTTTGAACGGTGGCCCGTAGGTCGCGATGACAAATAATTACAATAGCACCTAAACAAATACATAGTTTGTTCGGTTACGACAGCGGAAACACGTTTCCAACCTTATTTTGGACTAAATTTTGACATATATAAAATTGCGTAACCTTTCTTTTTTAATTCCTCGTTTGCTTACGTGTTGCCCATGAAGGTTTCCACACATTGCTCGTGACCCTCACGGTGCGACGTATTACTTTTTATTGGTGAAATACCCCAAAGCACATGGTCATGTAGGTATTATAGCCTTTACCGATGTAATAATGTAGCTCTGTAGACGTGTCTAGAGCCGCAAAGTGATAGTGAATTAGTGATCGGTTCGAACGGTTATAGACTCGTGGCCCGTGGTTGCCTCGAGCGGTGTGCGACTATCTCTCGCCGGCGCGTGGCCGAATTGTGCTATAAATCTAATTTAGTTCATAAATCTTGCTTGATCAAATCACATTATTTTCGTAATTTATTAGTTTCAGTGTGTTGTTGTATTGTTGTTGATATAAATAAACACCAACCATAGGACGACAATAACCTATTTAGTGAAGGTTCTTTCCATGTGGTGATAGTAAAATTCCAACTTTTTGTACCTACTTATTTAAAAATGGGATCACCAAAAGTAAGTAGGTCAATTGCTTATCTTTAAAATTATCAAATATGTGGTCACTACTACTGGGCATTTTAATTATCCATGTCATGTCTTCATTATTATTTAACACCATATCTTTCATCTAGGTCTTAGATTCTAGGTTATTTTATATTCAGTGTTTGTGCATTTCCTATCATTGTTTAACTACTTACCTTTAAACTATTTGCTAAGCATTCTACTGCTTCATACCTTAACCAATGCTTATTCTAGAAAAAGTTTAACATTCTGCTAATTTGAAGAGATACAGATCTTCATAGCATGCCTTCCTACTTACAAGTCTACATTATTCTTCAATTATGTATGAAGGTTTAGATTAGTTTTGCATTTCAGAAAAATGTCTCTTCTAATATTATTTTTGGTTTTTCCTGCCACTTTAAAAGATAATTTATTATCCACATGTTTTTAATGCTTTAATCTTATCTATTTCTATTTAGGTCTGCCTGTAGTAATATTTAAAACAAAGAGTCATTAAATTGTTAGTGTTACTTTTTTCAATAAAATTAATCTTTTAATGTCTCAATTCAGCATTGGACAAAGTACTGTTTTGTTGTTTTTTTCTGGATTTCTTTTGTTTTGCTATTTGTTTTGAGCTGAGGTATAAGTGTAAATATCATAGCAACAATGCTAATGGGAATTCTGTTCTATTCTGTGTTTCATATAATATTTATCTAAAATATATAATTGTTTGTTTTAGATTAATAGTAAAAGTGGCTCTTTACAATGGCACCTTGTCGTCAAGTACTTATGTGGTCAGTACCATCCATAGCAGTTTTATTGGGAATATTTTGGTTCAGAAGAAAGAGGGAATTTGCCAAATCTGACCCAGGAGGAAGAGAAAGGATAAAAAGTTTAAAGGAAGAGCTTGCTGAAGCACTGAATGCTGAAGTAGAAGCTAGGAAGCATTCTCCATTGGGCAAAGCAGAGCGTTCCATTATAAAATCTGCCCCTATTGATATTATTCCTAAGGGCAGCAACTCCCAAAGATCTTCTTTGGAATTAACTGATGAAGAGGTTGATCTAGAAATAGAAAAGATCATCAGAAAGAAGTCCATAGACAAGGATAAAAGAATGTCAGGCTTTGAAAACCACAATTCTATTTCCACTGGCATCAAAGAGCCTGCGTATGTGGTTAAAGATTCATCAGCATCCAGCTTGTTTTCAGCTTCAGTCAAATCAGAAATGCCTTGTAGCACAAACGAGGTTGTCATTTCTTCTGTCAATGATACAAATATGAAATCCAGAGGATTTATACTTGAAAAGAATGAAAAAGAGGTTTCTCAAAAAACTAACTCAAAATTAGACAGTGTTGGATCTGAAGAGAACACTAATGAAGACAGTACAGCAGCTGATACTGAAGAATTAAATATTGATAATAATTTAGTTGATGTACCTAGAGATAATAATGAGAATAATAATAGATTCTCCAATACACAAACTAGACGCATATCAGAGAGAGACTCTGCAAACCACAGCCCAGTGGACCCCATGCTAGCTAGTCCATCAATGTGTCACTTCTCAGATAACCACAGTGAGGTTAGTCTCACTTACAATTATGGTTTTATTATTTATAACATAAAAGTAAGGTATATTAAAAGTATTTTCTTTTTTAGGGTTCAAGTGACAGTGGAAAAGGATGTTCAGAGGCGGCCAGTCCTCCCCCAGCTAATATGAATATGGTTCCATCTGAAACCGCTCTTAGAATACACCAGTTTGTAATACCTCAGACCCTAGTTGGTCTTTTGATAGGAAAACACGGGTCCTTCGTGACCCAAATTAAAGCCAAAACTGGCGCTAATGTGTATGTTAGAAGACATCCAGATTCTGTCAAACAAAAAATATGTGCAGTAGAAGGTAAGTTGGTATACCAAGTATTAGATATTGATGTATTATTTATTTTGATCTATTTTTTTTATGCAAAATATTTTTTTATAGGAACTCAGAGTGAAATTGAAGCAGCTTTAGAAATGATAAAAGAAAAATTCCCTGAAAAGAGATTCCCTAACTTTTCACTACAAGAAATTAGTGCCGAACTATATCAAAGACTTACTCCTCTAGTACCAGAATTTCTACAAGTAAGTGATATTAGTTTATATTATTATGAATCAAAATTGATAGGCTACCTTTACAATACAAACATGATTATTTCATATGCCATAATGTGGTCACATTATTTCACTCTCACTTTGGCGACGTGAACTTTGCGATACATTGCATAAGAACAAGTTTGTGAGCATTGTATGCTAATAACGTCAGTTGCAGTTGGTGGAGTCGGTGAACAACGACACGATCATGACGTGCCTGGTGAGCGCGGGCCACTTCTTCCTGCAGCAGCCGCTGCACCCCACCTTCCCGTCGCTGCACGCGCTGCACCGCCTCATGGCCGCCACCTATCAGAATCCGGATGTTCCGTCTCTACCACGCCCTGTGAAAGGTAACCATGGCTTTTCAAAACCAGTCCGATAATTAGGTCACTTTGCTCGACTTACGAGCCATTACTTGCCGACAATTTTGGTCTGACGTCAACTTAATACTTCGAAATAACGTAACTGGTTCTCGTGTATATTGTCGCGGTGAAATAAATGCTTGTGCTTAAATGTATTCAAGTTTTATGGAGATTATTTTTTATTTTAGACATTGGTATTCATTTATTGTGGCACAATAAAAATATTCATTGGGAAAGTATTGTATGTTACATGATGTCGTAACTAGATTCGACACACATCCATATAATTTCCTTGCACCTAAGCAAACAAACTTTTTCATTTCGTGGTTGTTGTTTACTTAGTTTTATATATTACGTAGCTTGTTTCATATTTTGATAAGAATTGGTCATGGATCTAGATAACGTTATTAACTTCATACTTCATTTTGGTATATTGAAAGATATATATTGTTGATTTACAGAGGGGTCTATATGCGCGGCGCCTACAGAGAACAACTGGTACCGCGCCCAGGTGATCTCCACCTCTGAAGAGAATGACACGTCTGTGGTGAAGCTGGTGGACTTCGGCGGGTACCTCACCGTCGACAACGACCAGCTCAAGCAGATCCGCTCAGATTTTATGACACTGCCCTTCCAGGCAACAGAAGCCCTTCTGGCGTTTGTGAAACCAGCTAATAACGGTTAATTATTGACATTATTTTATGCTTTCTGCACGTGATTTTTATGCTTTATATGTTATAGACTATCATTAATCCGCCCATTTCACTTTTCATATAGATAGTCCGCATGTATCACATTCTTATCTATAAATACAACATACGGGGTTCAGCAAAATGTTCTCTTTATCTTATATCTATCATAAATCTGTCTTAAATATCACACAAACACGAATATCCAATTTTAAAAATAAATTAATAACAAGTATGTAATATAATAATGTTATGATTAGCATTTAAGTTCCATTAAATTGTAGTAAAAGCAAAGCGATTGTTAAGTATTTTGCTGGCCTCTTTTATCACACATTAAATCTTGTAATAAGTAAATGTCACTAATCTTAATTTTACGGTGAGTATTTTATCAAGCTTGCTACTGATATTCTCATTATTGCTTACACCAAGGTATTGCGAAAAGTATATTTTTTGGTCTTGATTTATTTATTTTCCTACAACCTTGTGGACTTTGAATTATTCATTATACAACAAGATAAATTAATGCAACTCTGACCTTCTATTTATCATAACAAGATTTCGCCAATCATTCAATTATTCAATCTTTTTTGAAACACTCCATTATATTGCAAATAATAAATACATGGCAGTAACAGCATACACACTTCTATAACTTAAAACACTGTTCTTTATCTGATACAGTTGCTAGTTTCCTTGGTACATCTTTCGCACTAGGCTGTATTGTTTCTCTCATACGCACCATGTAAAATAGTTTGTAATTTGTTTGCAGAGCTTGAGTGGAGCGGCGAGGCTCTCCGCATCATGGCGGGTCTGACGGCCGGGCAGCTGCTGCACGCGCAAGTGGCCGGCTACGACGAGGCGGGCCTGCCGCTCGTACACCTCTACCTCACACTACACCCACAGGTATGTCACCAACATATATACTACATATTTTTTTAAACACCTACATAAGTACCAGCTATTCGTCAACGAGACTATGTATTTATTTAGTATAACATTTTTTTACCATTATTTTTTGGACATTCATTCTGTTGAGATATACATTAATATTGTAGTAGTACCTACTACTTGTTAGACAATGAACACAGATGGTCACATTCAGTTATTGTTATTTTCCTTGTTTGCAGCAAGTAATATTCCTAAATAGAGAGCTAGTGGAACGCGGGCTGGCGGAGTGGGACATGCCGGCGGACTCGTGAGCGCCCCGCCGCGCCGCCGCCCGCCGCCCCGGCCCACTCGCGACGCTAACTATATTGACGCTGACTAGTAATATGGATTGCATTTCAATGAACACCTTGTACATAGAAGCTGAGGCTTACCGACTATTTTAGTGACAGGTTAATAACACAACGCATTACGAGCGCGAACTGTTAAGTCTCACTTTTGTTTACTTTGTACAAGTTGTGACTTAGGACTTAAATCATTAAAGATTTTATTTGTACTAGTTTACTTTCAGTTTTGACTAGTTTGCGGCGTTTTACATGTTTTTTTTTTTTTAATTTTCAGACTGGTATCTGTTATACTGACTCATTTATTTTTAAGTAGTTAATTAAAGGAGAATAGGATACTAACCTACGTACCACTACGGTAGCGCTGCTCCCTAAAATATGTGATGTTCTTAATTGCTTCTTAATCTTGATATTTTTTTGTCTTAAGCTCCCACGAGTGGAACATTTTAAATACGGTACGCTTAAACTACGAATGCGTAGCTAATAATGCAGATTGTTTTATAGTTAAATTTAGATTATTATAAACTTGGCACCTAATTTAGGTCCATTTCTTAATTTAATTTTACAATTTACGGCGTTAACAAATATGTCTTGCATCAAATATTTCAGGATGCTCATTATAATAACACTGCCATCTGCATTTTGGTTTCCAGCGCAATCTTATGACCTATTTTTTTAAACCTTATTATTTTTTGATGTGATTTACGTGCCAAATCAAACAGTTGTTCATATTATGAATTCGGCGTCACACGTCGATACGGCGAAATATTGCAATTTTGTAATCAATTGCAAATGGCTACAATGCCATATAATTGAAGATGTGCCTTTTACGTAATGGATTCATTCCATTTATTATTCCTCCAACTCATTACTTGTAAAATATATTATTTGTCACAGATGTTGCATTAACAGATATTTTGATTTAAATCATACATCGAAAACTGCATACTAATGCAATTAGGTACCTGTCACTTCATTGTGCAATTGTGACAAAAAAGTATTTTATTTACGTTACGAAATAGCAAATCAATGCAAAATAACTAATAATTAACAGTGTGTTTTTGTTCTTTGTATAAATTATGAACGACTGAAGATGTATAGTTATGTAGAATTTATTGTATATTAAATAGCTATGTAAAAAGTACAGTTTTGAGTGATTGGTTCCAGTGAAGGTAAAATTGTATTGGTATGAATTTCTTCCTTTTGTTTTTCGGGTTATAGTAAAATGGCTAGAACTGAGCACGAAACCAAGATATTTCTACATTTTCCCTCCGTGAGTGTATCCAGATCTTTCCTACTACACCTACTTACTTTTAGATTTCCTAGCATGTAATATACATTTGCAAATTCTGGCCATTTTATTGAATCATGCATCTAAGTACTACCAATATATGTTCTCTTTCAGATGGCATAAATTGCATCAACATACAAACACTGCAATTTTGTGAAGCTTGTGGTAAATGATTATTTGTTTATAATGAGCAAGTTGTTAAATATCCTGAATATTTAGTTATATAGTGTACATAATAGCGTAACGTAGTTTTTAAAGTGATTTAATATTTCTGTTTTTAAAGAAAATTCAGTATTTTTAAATGTTGGAAAAACCATTGTCCTTTAGTTCCATTTTTTGTATGCGTATTGTGTAGTGATCTTGGGAAGCTTAGAATGCGATTTTACTGTAGTTATTTTTAACAGCGTATACTCCGCTGTATTTATTTTGGTACATTTTTTCTTACGTAGCAAGCCACTGTTGACTATTTTTAAAATCACGTGTTTGGATTAGCAACGTTAATATGTGATGAAACGGTTAGTGTACTGTACTGAATACCTTGTGAACAGCTGGCTCTCCGTTTGCATTTTGTTGACGTCCCTATTGTATATAGATAATATATTTGCGGTTAAATCAATAAATTATCGTTTTAAAAGTGATCTATTTGTTATCATTTGCCTGCCGCACTCCTCAACATACTTATTTTTGGTTAATGATATTTAGAATGATCTATTCTTAAATATTTTTTTTATTGGTAGGTATATTACAGCCGATAGTATGTATATCTGGGATTAAAACCTTCGTCCATATACCAGCTGGTAGGCAGTGTTCACACCAAACTGACTGTCAGCCGCCGACAGTGAGCGAGCGTTACGCAGTGTATTGTAATTCCATACATATTCGCTTTTTCGTTCACACCAAACCGACAATACGCCATGACGCTATGCGTAGACGCTGATAGTCGGCGGCCGACTAATAAAGTGCGTCACTACCGCCGCGGACGCTGATTGGCTACGCGGCTGAACGCCAGCGTATTGGATTCAAATCGGCCGGCGGATTGTTTTCAATTCTTCTTACTCTTTTATATGAAAAATAGTCGGCCGCTCAGCGTACGCATTTGGTGTGAACGTATACAAGCCGACTGTTTTGTTCACACCAATGGCGTATTGTCAGCTACAGCGTATTGTAAGCTTAATGTGAACAAAAAATACCATTTATTTTTACGTTCACACTGAGGCTTATAGTGAGCCTGCGCACAATCGGCGGCTGACTATACGTTTGGTGTGAACACGCACGTAATGTACTTTGAAGAATATCCCATCTAACCGGTTATTCCACCTATTTACCAGGGGAAATATGAGGAATGTAAGAATTGTGTATATTATAGTCTCATTGATATTGACTCGCGTTTAGAATTCTAGTTTTGCAGTATACGGTATGTGTTGTATATTACTATTGCTGTTAAATATCGACTTGACGGTAAGTAGATAGGATGTTCTGATAATGTTATACAAATGAATAGAAATGTTTCCCCTGGGGAAAATAGTGAGGTAGACATAGGTGGAATAAGAAGCCATGGTAGCCCAGTTGGTAGAATGCTTGGCTCTCACTTGGAGGTCCCAGGTTCGAATCCAGCACAAGCCTAAACCGATGATTGTCGATTGTTTTCGAATTCATGATGATTATCACGTGCTCAGCGGTGAAGAAAAACATCGTCAGGAAACCCCCATTCCCGGGAAATGCATTTTCGGAGGTATGTGACCTAACCTGTATTTGGCTGGTTTTCCTTCGCGGGCCAGACAGGCAGTTGCTTCTGTAATAAATCGGACCTGTCAAATCTTAAGTAGTAATATCATGAAAGAAGTTGCAAAAAAGTATAGTTTGTAAATATGTGATTTTAAAGTTTTCAAAACATACTACACTTCTCATCAAAAAAATCGAAACACTTCCGTTTTCATTGTTTCTGTCCGAATTTAACACAAAAAAGAATTCATACGATGAAAAAAAATACATAAATGTATAGCTGGCAGTTTGGCCATTACAGTAATAAGCGAAAATTCTAAATTCAAAATTAGAATTTCATTTGTTTATCTTATAAACGAAATGAATCACTGTTTTGAGACAAATGTGTGTTTAGGGTTGGAGTACATTTAGCGTTTAAAAACTAAAAATTCGCGCCTATCCTTAAACTTTTTGTTTTTTATTTCAATATTGTGACTTTGGGACGTCTGAAAAAAGGTTTTTTTTCTAAAACGTATGGATACTTCGCCCACAGAAGCCGCCCAAGTTGTGGCATTGCTGGATTCTGGCCTTAGTCAGCGTGTTGTGGCTGCAAGACTGCATCTAAGCCTGTCATCTGTTCATAGAGTCTATAAACGTTATCGGGAGACTGGTTTGTTCACGCGCCGTTCAGGATCTGGCAGGAATCGGATCACTTCTGAGCGAGATGATCGATTTATTGTAACAACTTCTTTAAGAAATCGACGCCTTAACGCTTTTCAACTGCAGCAGCGGCTTCGTGTTGTACGAAGGGTGGCTGTAAGTGACTCTACAATTAGAAGAAGGTTGAAGGATCGTGGACTGGTACCGCATAAGCCAGCAAATGGGCCGAAATTAACTGCAGACCATCGAAGAGCGCGCCTTAACTTTGCATGTGAGCACCTAAATTGGTCATACCTACAGTGGAGCAAAGTTCTCTTTTCTGATGAGTGTAAAATTATGCTGTATGGTAACGACGGAAGGAACAAGGTCTACAGAAGAGACGGAGAACGCTATGCACAATGCTGCATTGAAGAAAAGGTCAGCTATGGTGGCGGTTCGTGGACGGTTTGGGGAGGAATCAGCGCCGACGGTAAGACAGAGCTTGCTTTCGTGTCTGGGCCACGTCTGCCTGCACTAAACTGTCATCGGTACGTCGAAGAGTGTCTCGAGCCTCATGTGATGCCCTATGCACATTTTATTGGCAACGGCTTCATATTCATGCACGACAATGCTAGGGCTCACACCGCGGGCGTCGTACGAGATTATCTTAACGAAGTCGATATCTCTATTATGGAATGGCCAGCAAGAAGCCCGGACATGAATCCCATTGAACATCTGTGGGATGAATTAAAGAGACGAATTCGAGCAAGAGATCCTGCCCCAGAAACACTTAGCCAGCTGCAAGATGCAATCCAAGAGGAATGGGACAATATACCACAGCATGTGATCGTGACTCTCATCCGATCGATGAAGAACCGTATGGAAGCAGTAATTAGAGCTCGGGGAGGGAATACAAGTTATTAAATAAACGTTTTTTAGCTTTTTTTTTCATTTACGTGTGTTGTTTTATCCATTTCCTTTATACTCCATACGGAATAAAAATGACTCATTTATCAAAATACGAAACCTATGAAAAATTTATTTAAATTTAGAATATTAACATTAAGATTTGATAAGCTCATATTACTCACTATTAAACGACATATAACATTTATTCCTAAATGTACACATTTTTCTGATAATCCTGACAAAACGTAAACTTGCAAGGTGTTTCGATTTTTTTGATGAGAAGTGTATTTTGATCTCGGCTGAAATATATTTTGCAAGTTATATGACTTCATGTGGCGCATCAATTTAGTATGGGTTACAGTTACAGGGTGTAACATTCACGCATGGCTTTACTGTGGTCCAGTGATCCAATGGTTCTACACTTGGTCAACATCAATCTTATAGCTGATAAGGTGCGCACAAACGTATTAAATGAAAACTCAATGTTCGTATATAAAACAGTTTACTGATGTTATAATTATATAAAACTTATAGTATATGCAACTAATCCTTAAGTCTATGGCCCAGTCCACTTACATAAAAACATTTACCAACAATTTCAAATAGTGTAATTCTCACATCTGTAACAACCATCACAATAAAAACATTCGACTTTTATGACATTGGCCGTGTCCGTTAGAAAGGAAGGAGAGCAAATAATATGAGAGGAGACAACAAAATGATTCGAAATATAACTGTAGTAATATATACGTAATATATTTCTTTTATTTGTACTTTACAAAGTACCACTTTTACCGCAGTACCGTAGTACAATAACAATTGTTCAATAATTCATAACGGAAGTAACCAATGTCCTTAACGGCGCCATTAACAAATTGTTCTGTGTTCAACATTCAATAAATATAACTATCTATAAATTACAACTTCCAATACAAAATTCAATTTTCTGTAACAATATTTTACAGAAAAATAACAGAAACTTCATCTAATTATTATAATAATTATATCGTTTGTTTCAAGATGGTATCGAAATTGAGAAAATTGTGTTATTAACAAATTCGTCATATGGTTGGTAAATTAAAATTGTGCCCATTGTTTGCATAGAATTTCATTAGTCACTCTATATTTTATAGATTGTCTACGATTGGACAAATTATTCTAGGGAGTAGATACTTCTAGCTCCAGACGTCTGCTGAATACTTCTTCATGGACTCCAGTTTCTTGAGGAACTGCACGGCCTCCGCCTCGGTGCGGCCGCCCTTCTCCTGCACCGCCTTCAGGATAATATTCCGGACGTCCACAGCCATATTCTTCGCGTCACTGCGCAATAACCAAAACACATTATAGTAACGTATGTTGGTACTCTATATATGAGCGAAATGTACACTTCACAGACAACATGGAAATCCTAGTAATTATTACGTAAGTATGACTAATGAAAAGTGAATATTTAATTGTTGGATTATGTAATTTTAATATAAAAAAAGCGTTATCCCGTTTTCACGGGGTCCGAATACTTAAACTGAATATTTGACAGGTCCGGTTTGATGTCATACTATTGATATTGAGCATACTGATATCCATACAAACGATTTTGACGTTTCGTAAAAAGTTTTTTTGATTCAAGTTGTAATCTAGACTATACAGTATATTGACCTACCCGCAAATGTAGAAATGTCCGTTTCGGTGACCGATGACGTCCCATATCTGGTCCAGGTTCTTCTCAAGAAGATGCGTAACATACACCTTCTGCGGTTGGTCTCGCGAGAAAGCGAGATTTAACTTAACATCGCCATTCTTTTGGAATTCTTCAAGTTCCTGCAACATAACCACAATACTTGTTAATTGAATTCGAAGAACTATGAAGCCACACTAACGAGCTAATAAACGTTTTAACATAAACAAAATGATACTTAAATGAGACATCGATAAAGTTTACGAGTTTCCGTGTCTAAGGGAATTCCGAAATTTTTTAGTAACGATTTACTGAAGATACTGGCAAAGACCTTAACTATATTATAAGCAAATTTGACTAAAGGTCAACTTAAACGCGTTTACCTCGGCAGGCACACCTATAAGCAATGGCAGATTAATCTAGAATGTCGACCTTTGGACGGTGCAAGCTTTGTCTAAAATAGCGTAGCGCACGTGAATAGTTGTACATATTTATTTATTATGATTCACGACCTCTGTACTTTAGTGGTCAAGCCCCTCGATCATTTCGAGCATCCTGAGCAACTGATAAGGGACAACTGTCATCAATATTAAAATAAAATCAAATTATGACTATAGTATAGTGTGGACTAGAATTAGGTTTGTGATCAACGGTACCTCTTGATAAATATAGTCTTGATCCCGATGCCGGCAGCCGAAGTAGAGGATATTGTCCCCGACCTCCTTGCCGTTGGCGCGCGCGAACGCTCTCTCCTGCAGGAACCCGCGGAAAGGCGCCAAACCGGTGCCGGGACCCACCATCAATATCGGTGTCTGGGTTTGCAGCGGTAACCTATAACATACGTTATAATAATTTTATAATAATAGCTAGTCCCAACTGCAAAAATAGAAGTATTTATACGTAAAATTAACAAACAATGAAGTTATAATTCTGATAAATTCACACGTAAATCTTTAAATGAGAACAATGAACCCACTCGTGGTACAGTACCTACAACAAAGTAATGAGGCGATTACACAATTAATCTCATAGTTACTCGGATGGACGTAACGAAAACATACTCAAGTATACGTTTATTAAAAGAACATACACGTACTAAGTTAGTTTCGTAGGATGCTATAAAAATAATACGAAGGAAAGGATTGCTACATAATTGTGGCACAGGCACTATAAAAAGGTAAGTTTACATAGAAACGGTTTAATTTCATACTTTGTTTACGATGGTTGCGCGCTGTGTTGGAACCCTCAGGTTTCCGGTGCAATCACCGGTTTACAGTTTATGAACATAATCGTATCTACGCGCATCTGCGACCAGTTTGTTAGGAAACATGCAGAGTGTTAATGTACGAAACAATCTGGCCAGGTCAGATATAGGTTCTCCATTTGCATGTCCTCTTAATCCACTTTGAATCCAAGCATTGCGTGGAATACAAGTGATTATTTCAATAAACAACTGCATTTATCGTCTCCTGACTAATATTAAAATAAAATATGCATACAAAGGTTATTTTATCTTTAACAGCTTTACGAATACACGACAAAAACAATATCCTTTGGCTAAACTCAACTGATAATAACTTCCGTTATTCGAGCGAAGCTGAGAGTGAGTGCGCGACCTAGACAACACCTCGAAATGCGAATTAAAATACTGTTTCTTATAGTGGTTTTTTTTTTACACGGTAATATTCCAGCAAGATAAAAATGAAATGACCTTACTGATATTTCCCGACATTTTGGTCGCGTAACAACGACCGTAGCCACCAGCTTACGAAGAGTCATCTTGTAACCTCGTTATTAAGAGTGTAATTTATTTTTTACCTTATGGGAATAACATAATGAAGAATGTGTAACGTGGGAAAAGTTTAAAAGTGACTAAGTGTTTATTCACCTCCACTAGCCCACAGAGAAACTGTGGGTTATTATACTCCGGTACATTAATATATATTATGATACATGACGAATAAATGGTACATGGCGATTTTGCCCAACCCGTAAGAGTATAACAATAAGGGCGTGTAGCGGATGAAGATTATGTACGTCATTCATATCATGTGGTTTCCAGGATTTGTGCCTAATGGCAGTAACGACCTCCGTGGTCCAGTGGTTTGAGCGTTGGGCTCTCGATCCGGAGGTCCTACGTTCGATTCCCGGTGGGGACATATCATAAAAAATACTTCGTGGTCCCTAGCTTAGTTAGGACATTACAGGCTGATCATCTGAATGTCCGAAAGTAAGATGATCCGTGTTTCGGAAGGCACGTTAAGCCGTTGGTCCCGGTTACTACTTACTGATTAAGTAAGTAGTTGTTACATGAGCCATGCCAGGGGCCTTTGGCGGTTCAATAGCAACCCTAACACCAAGGTTGACGAGGTTGGTACTCCACCCCACAACCCAGACGATAGAAGAAGAATGGCAATAAGCTCGCCCCCTAAACATAGGACTTAAAAATAGCTGGCGAGGAGTGGATGTATTATGTATATTAGACCACCACTGCCCACACACAGTCGATACAGGCATGACGCTGTTATATGATTATATACGTATATCATACCTGAATTGTGATTTTCTAATGTAGACTGGCACCCTGGGCAGCGGCTTGCCGGGCTCGGGCTTGTTCTCGGCGAGCCATGTGGTGGTGACACCCTTGTTGACGCGGCCTGTGGGCGTCTTGTACTGCACCACCACCGCCGTCACGTGCACTGTGTTCGGGTGCAGCTGGAATAACGAGGCAACGCTATTTATTTGGGCCTATCACGGAGGCCGACCGGAGAATAAGGCCGACCGCACTTTGGATGAATTTTTGTACGAATTCGTCTCGTATCACGCAATCGGGTAGATATTCGAACACCGGTGGTCAAAATATCATGGAATCTTTGGCCTTTCGGGAAATATCCAGTTAGAACTTAAGTAAGTTGGCGACACACTTAAGTTGTAACAGGATATTTGCAAAAAGACAAAAGATTCTAGGATATTTTTGCGTTCATGGTAATGACACACCCCGGACACTTCATATAAACAACATTGTTTTACACAGACACTACACATTGACATAATCCTACACGCGCATCTGTGTGTGTGACGTCTGACGCCATACGATTAAGTCTACACAATGTTCGAGGGGGTGAGGTAAACCTAGCTCAGGCGCTGGTGGGGAGCGGGGAGTTGCCGTTCTATACGCAGTATTATTCCTTACTCTATGGTAATGATGTTCAGTTCCGGTGTTCGAGGAACTACTCAATGACAAACCTTTCAAGTACTATGGGAGCACGGACTGGGTACGTGCGAGTTGATCGCCTTAGATAAGTAATCGTGCAATAAATGTACTAAAACGTACGATGGAGAGTCCTATCCAAAGTGCGAACAGTCTTTCATAATGGATAATTCATCATCTCCCTAGCATTATCCTGTTTTTCACAGGGTCCGCTTACCTAACCTAAAGATTTGACAGGTCCGGTTTTTTACAGAAGCGACTGCCTGTCTGACCATGATGATGAATGATAGATCATTGTATGGGCAAAAACATTATAACAGCAGAATATTGAGTTCTCACTTTTCCATCGACCTAATTTTCTAGCCACTTATTGAACCCATTAGTGGTGGAAGCCCCTAGGCCTATGTACCCCATGCTTAAAATGCGGCGCTCTCGTGACAGGTCGCTACCACTTAGGTAATAAGTTACGTTACAAAGAATACAAAAATATACAGGTATAGAAAGAAACGTTAAGAAAAACTCTGGTTGAATATTGTGGTTTAGTAGGTAGAGCGTACAGTCGGGTCCACTACGCAACAATTGGCTACTGACAGTTTTCGGATGAGTATTTAAAACAATACAAACGCTTATTTTAGAAAAAAACGTATTTTAGCTTTATATAGTAGAAAAAACGTATTTTTCTTCATTAATTTCAAATTTCGCGCGAAATCGGTTGGTGACGTGATATTTTGTCGAGTGACGTCAAATTTCAATAAACCGTAGCATCTCTACTTGGTCTGTGCAATAAACAAAGAAACTGTCAGAGCTTGAAACCTAACAGATAAAGTTTTTGTTTATTTTGTGATATGTGACGTAACACGAAGCTGAATCATGGCCGCCGCCCGTGTTTCGGGTCTAACACAGATAAAAAATCGCATTCCTATTTTGTAAAAATAAAATATATAAATATCTTAAAAACTACTAGTTATTGTATTATTATTGTCAAATAATAAACTACCATATCCGACACATTTTATTGTTACAAGTACAACCTGTGAAGTAGCCAATTGAAAGTTTTAAAATCTTGCGCACATGCACTTAAAATCTTATCAATGTACACGTTTTTGCGATATGTACTAAGTAAGATAAAATAAACTTTATTATTATTATCATTTATTATTATATAATTTACAACGTAACGACCTATCCAAAACGCTTGTCTCAAGTCAGAAGGTTATCTTTTTAACCAGCTCAGCACGTTACTTTACAGCATGGTAACCAGGTATATAAACCAACGCTTTACTGACACGATAAGTGTCTATAGACACTGGACATGGTAGTTCTATTCGGCGATTCACTAATTAGGACCTATTAAATATTGATGACAAATATGATGTAAAGTTTATCAATGCGTCACCGTTATATATATCCATAAGATATCCATGCACTGGCCGCCCATAGAGTCCATAGACTGCCTAATTAAGAGTGTGCTACTACACGAAATGACTTGTTTTAGGGCTGGCTCATTCTAAGATTTTCTTATTTATCAGCCATAAAAAGAAGAAAACACTGTCGAGAGTTAAGAGGTGAATGCAGACACGCTACTAGATTAACAAATAAACGAGAGAACCTACAACGGATATACGTGAGCATTTCATTTGAATAAGAACCAGACTTATATGTCCGGGTGCATGAATGCGCTATCAGCGCGCTATTCTCACTAGGAGAACTTTGAGCGTATCTTATCTATCACCTATTTATCGATTGTTGGATCGATAGCTACTATTTCAATTAGTATTTTAACTGCAGAGAAATTATATATCAATTTAACGCTTGCTTGCTTATCGTTACGACTCCAGACATATTTAACCACAAGGTGACGAGTCAACGCCTTTACTGGCAATAACATTGCAATGCCAATGATAATAAAACGCTAAACTTAACAGTACTAAAAAGGCAATATAATAACACACTTCATCCCACCAGGAAACACAGTGATGGCCAAACGTAATTCCGACACGACGGCTGAGTAATAAAATAGCTGAAGGACAAAGTACACAGAAACACGAAATAAATTACATACCACATTACAGCATGCATTTTTTTTCTGTAATTTCGAATAATGCAATCAAGATAAGCTCATTAAAGCATTTCGAAATCAACTGTCAGGTAAGACGACATTGGAGTATAAACAAGATCGAGGTAAACAAAAGGTCGCACATATTGAAAGTCACGCGCAATCATGCTACGTCAGCGGTCGGTTTCGTCGTCTACACGCGACGATGACAGAGGAAATAAAAAATAAAATAATGATGTGTTACTACAATAAAGCTAACTGTTTGTTGCAATGTCGCATAGGTCTGTCATATTTTTATAAAATTACACAAAGATAATTATCGGCATACTTAACTATAGAGTTTCCCATAGTTAACAGGTTTGAGCAATTTTTGTTATTAAGTTGTTAGCATAGGGAAATAAATTTACCTTAGGGCTAGATGAAATAGAGTAGTATCTGGGCTGCAGGCGCGGAAGCAACTCGCAGAGGTGGTCCAGCGGCGGTTTACATGACTTGATGTCCTCGAGAATGTGCACTATGTTCCTACACGCGTCGACTACGAACGAGTGGTACAAGGCCTTGCCTTCTTGTGAGTTTGTCGCCATCAGCATCAACTTCTTTTTGTCCTGAAACAAATTAATTCAACACTACAAAGGCAAGTTCAATAAAATGCTTCTTAATTTTATTTCGATAAACAAAATGACAATAAGTATCAACACTTTAGAAATCTGCATAGTGTTAGCAAGTAATATCATTGCTTATTCTATAGTGTTAGGTACTAATCTGTCGCCTGAGATGAAATGAAGTGTTTGCATACGTACCTACCTACCTACATCATGTTAAACAATACATTATCCCTTCGTCATTTGTCACCACACAAATGAGATCATAAGCAGCATGGAATGTTGTAAAGTGCATATATGTAATGACAGCTATTTCGTATTTTAAATCGAAATTAATTACCACAGAAATTGCATTGATTCGCCTTCAACGCGTTCGTATAGGTAATTAATTCTCCACGGAGCGTTTACCGAAGCGAGCGGCTGAATACGATTTCTTTGACCTTTCATTCAAAATAAAATGTTATTTTCCTTTGATTGGAATTATTAAAATTTAAAAAATAGGTTGTATCTATACAACGACAATTATTCAATTCGGCTCATGGACAACTTATCGCAAATACGGCGCGAGAATGTAGATTACGCTGATTTACGCTCAATTAGTGCAATTCGCGTTCTGATTATAGTTTATTTCTATCTGTCTGCTCATAATACTTAATCAAGCCCATAATATCCTGAATCGTTTAATGTTTAAAGGCAAGTGCTTATTATTGATCAGACAGAACATAGAATCGGATTTGTAAACTTGCGAATTGGTATCAAATACCTAACGTCATAGAGTTTGCTAATTAGACTACTGAATTAAAGTTTATAAGAATCGTACGACAATGAGGTCGGAAAGGTCGAGAAAGTATTTATTAAAAGCAACGAAATCATTATTCAACACGTCACTCACGTACACATTTTTTTTTCAAATAGGTATAACACGTAAGCACTCGGTGAAATGTTTACCTAAGTCGTGTCAAACGCGTGTACCTACGCAGACAAGATAATAGTAGTCAGACGACATCTTGTGTTGTTATTAGGCGTCCTTTGATAGATCCAAGATATGAGATGAAAGGGCCTGTTATACAGTGAAACTTGGTTAAGTGGGACCTGGATAAGTGAGAAACCTCCATAACTGGAACTCATGCTGAGGTCCCAACACTTTGGCACTGAATTACCTCTGTTAGTGGGACGAGGTAAGCCTCTATATCTGGGATTCGTTCTTTCGATTTATCATCATAGTTACCTCTATAACTGAGACAACGAGTAAATTTTATATGCATATTTGCATAAACCTCTGTAACTGAGATAACATTGTTTGTTTACTCATTCTTATTCTACCCACAAATTCCACACGTAATTCCAAGAACGCAAGTACAAATTTTGAGCTTCAATTACTTACCTTCATTTTTAGTTTCGCTTTACTATCATACAGATGTTTATTTGGAAAATACATAACACGTTATTTTATTTAATGATCGCACCTGTATAACTGAAATAACCTGTATTCTCACCTCTATTAATGGAACCCTCTGTAAATGAGACAGATATTTATTTATACCTGTATATCTGAGACACTGGGTAAGTGGAATACCTCTATAAGTGAAACGACATTGCAGGTCCCTTGATGTCTCACTTAACCAGGTTTCACTGTACTAGCAACCCTTTGCTTGCGTGATCACTTCCCCTAGTCAATTTTTTTTCGATTATCCGATATGTTTCATTAAGCAGTAATAACAAAGTTTTTCAATGTTTATAACAAACGCAAACGTTAGAGATACCGATTCCAATATAATAAATGTACAAATTCAGACGTGCGTAAATAACTACTATAATTCTTGAGCAATACCGTAAGTGTAGCAGCGAAGTTAATGGTTCTATTACACATAAAATATTGAGTACAGGACTGTCCTACTGACTAACATGCGGAGGAAACGTATCTCTACGCCATAAGTTCGTACATAGGTGGCGGTACTCAGAGATTTTTTTTTTTATTTAGATAGGTATACCAACAGTACACAGATTGTAAAGTTATAAAATGCAAGTCTTAAATTAGTTTTTGTATATGTGCTCCAATTACAGGTACACACAATATTCGTAATTACAACAAAAACTTATATATCTAAGTGTATATATATTTATATATAATAAATATGTATAAAACTTAAACAGAAATTAACTTCTAAATTAAAACAGCCATAAATCTTCTTAGAAAACATAAAAGTTAAAACTATAACATATAGAAACAATACAACAATGTTGATATTTACCTCCTCATCTGAGCAGTATTCCACGAGTTCTCTGAGAATGTGCGTGCGGGGCAGGGCAGTGATCTCCACATAGTGCTGGAGGGCCGTCCTGTATGAGGTTGGGCAGGGGAAAGGGTGCTTCTTGCTGCTCTCCGAGTCTGTGTTGATGAGCGAGAATATGTCGTCCAAGTTGGTGCCAGACAGCTCGCCCAGCCGGTTCACGAGATTGATGTCGTTAATCGGATACACCGCCACGTGGTCTCCTGCAAGTTATAATAGTTGTAAACGCTAGTTGAAGAGACAATCACATTATAATCTCTTTACTGTACATCTGTATGTATATTGTGCCATTTTTACACCGATAAATGCGCTTTAGAATGAAGTGGATGTTTATTTAACCACAATATAACACCAAAAATAAAAAAAAAATTAACAAGTGTCGAGGATAACAATAATTCGTAATAAGAAACATATATGATTCATCATAAAATTTGTTAAAGATATTTCTATGTTACACAAAAATTAACGTCATATATATAAATTAGCACCAAATCCTAAAACTAACACCTCAAATATCGGTAAAGTCGATCACCTATGTCTTGACTGCTGAGAACAAAACTTAACAAAGTTGAGGCCAAGTTCCAGGCCTATTGTTTTAAAACAATTGATACTTGTAACTTCCGAAAAATGTAACGAAATGTATTTCATTATGTAACACAATATTATAAATAAATGTCAGTTTTTTCTGCTCATTGTGTGTTGTGTTGTGTAATTTAGTAGAAGATTGTATCTTTTAGATAAGTGCTTAGTGCTTAAAGGAAAAAAATATGTTAAAATTTCACAACATTTCATCAATAAATACTAAATACACTTCTCATCAAAAAATTCGAAACACTTCCGTTTTCATTGTTTCTGTCCGAATTTAACACAAAAAAGAATTCATACGATGAAAAAAAATACATAAATGTATAGCTGGCAGTTTGGCCATTACAGTAATAAGCGAAAATTCTAAATTCAAAATTAGAATTTCATTTGTTTATCTTATAAACGAAATGAATCACTGTTTTGAGACAAATGTGTGTTTAGGGTTGGAGTACATTTAGCGTTTAAAAACTAAAAATTGGCGCCTATCCTTAAACTTTTTGTTTTTTATTTCAATACTGTGACTTTGGGACGTCTGAAAAAAGGTTTTTTTTCTAAAACGTATGGATACTTCGCCCACAGAAGCCGCCCAAGTTGTGGCATTGCTGGATTCTGGCCTTAGTCAGCGTGTTGTGGCTGCAAGACTGCATCTAAGCCTGTCATCTGTTCATAGAGTCTATAAACGTTATCGGGAGACTGGTTTGTTCACGCGCCGTTCAGGATCTGGCAGGAATCGGGTCACTTCTGAGCGAGATGATCGATTTATTGTAACAACTTCTTTAAGAAATCGACGCCTTAACGCTTTTCAACTGCAGCAGCGGCTTCGTGTTGTACGAAGGGTGGCTGTAAGTGACTCTACAATTAGAAGAAGGTTGAAGGATCGTGGACTGGTACCGCATAAGCCAGCAAATGGGCCGAAATTAACTGCAGACCATCGAAGAGCGCGCCTTAACTTTGCACGTGAGTACCTAAATTGGTCATACCTACAGTGGAGCAAAGTTCTCTTTTCTGATGAGTGTAAAATTATGCTGTATGGTAACGACGGAAGGAACAAGGTCTACAGAAGAGACGGAGAACGCTATGCACAATGCTGCCTTGAAGAAAAGGTCAGCTATGGTGGCGGTTCGTGGACGGTTTGGGGAGGAATCAGCGCCGACGGTAAGACAGAGCTTGCTTTCGTGTCTGGGCCACGTCTGCCTGCACTAAACTGTCATCGGTACGTCGAAGAGTGTCTCGAGCCTCATGTGATGCCCTATGCACATTTTATTGGCAACGGCTTCATATTCATGCACGACAATGCTAGGGCTCACACCGCGGGCGTCGTACGAGATTATCTTAACGAAGTCGATATCTCTATTATGGAATGGCCAGCAAGAAGCCCGGACATGAATCCCATTGAACATCTGTGGGATGAATTAAAGAGACGAATTCGAGCAAGAGATCCTGCCCCAGAAACACTTAGCCAGCTTCAAGATGCAATCCAAGAGGAATGGGACAATATACCACAGCATGTGATCGTGACTCTCATCCGATCGATGAAGAACCGTATGGAAGCAGTAATTAGAGCTCGGGGAGGGAATACAAGTTATTAAATAAACGTTTTTTACCTTTTTTTTTCATTTACGTGTGTTGTTTTATCCATTTCCTTTATACTCCATACGGAATAAAAATGACTCATTTAACAAAATACGAAACCTATGAAAAATTCATTTAAATTTAGAACATTAACATTAAGATTTGATAAGCTCATATTAGTCACTATTAAACGACATTTAACATTTATTCCTAAATGTACACATTTTTCTGATAATCCTGACAAAACGTAAACTTGCAAGGTGTTTCGATTTTTTTGATGAGAAGTGTATATTGCAGTCACTACTAAATGATGTAAACAAGTGATCTTTTACATTATAATTAGACAGATTATAAATAAAAAAAAAACATGTTTACCTGCTTCATATCGCATTTTAGAGTCGGTAATGTCTAACTCTACATGCAGACAAGACCTGTCACCGCCTTTGTGTAACTCTCGGTTGACTTTGATTTGAGCAAGGAAGGGATTTTTGGCATCGTAAGGTCTGAAATTAAATGTCAAATTTAGAATTAAACATGTCACTAGAAAAAACCTGGAAGGATAATGGATAGATGCGGAATAAAGTGACAAAGTTACAACACTAGGTGGATTTAGAGACACCTATAGAGCAATATATTCATGCAATAAAGGGTCATAATTATCCACTATTATGCAGAAACAAAAGCCATGTATTATATATTTTATGTGTGCAATTGTTCGAAGTTTCATATCATAAAATTAAGATAGTTATGATATTTATTTCAGCAATACACGGAACCCATAGTATTATCAACCAATAAGGATAAATAGTACTAGAATACTCACGGTCGTTGAACTTGAAGGGAGTGCAGTCTAGCTATTTCACCAGTGAAGATGTTCTCCGGTGGTATTTCCTCAGGTTTGTGGGTAACCAGACGGAACTGTCTGGTCAGCTCTTCTTCCCCAGTACTCTCAATGTTGAACATCTCACACACTGCAGGCCAGAACTTATCCTTCCATGTGATGAAGTCATCTTCAATGCTGTAACAATATTTTGATACTTGACATTTGTTATTACAACTAATTGAATAAATACACTTCAACATTTTTTTCTTCCTTTCTAAAGAAAGTTAAAGTAGTGTAAGTTAAAACTTACTTTGATTTTTAATAATTATTCATATAAATATTCAGAAAAAAATAAGTGTTATTACAAATTAAAATATCGGGAGTCTCATATCCCTACTTTAAACGCGGTAAGAACCCGTTATTATGTGTTTTAATTATTAAATTTACAAAGTATTAAAAAAGATACTAAAATAAAAATTTGCCTATAACATTTTAAGTATTAACACTAATTTATAGTTTAATAACTCATAACATACTTAGCATCATCGTCTCCAAGACCCAGCTCATAGACTCTTGTGGCTCCCAGTTCCTCAAGGCGTTTATCTAAATATATAGCTACAGCATTGTAGTGTTCATAAGTCTTATTTCCTAAACCAAAAACCTGAAAGAATAGAATGTATTTTATAACAATAAATAAAGTAACTGTTTCTTCCAAGCACCTACAAGATATTGTATTTTGAATGTATTTGATTCTTCTATAATCTATCTTATAATAATGAATTCAGTCTACATTTTGAACACTGCAATTTGTAAATACGAATTTAGGTTAGAAGTCATTCTTGTGGATAACTATGTCAAATGATTCCTACCATGTACCGTAATTTCATTAATGGGGATAAACGTTTTCTATGTATAATTTCGGTAAAATACCGCGGTAAAATCCTTAAGAATACACTCATTTTCGGTAACCATGAAGATTAGTTCCATCTATATATTACACTCATACGCCACTCAAGTACATAAACTAGTATCTGTTATCACAAGTAGGACTAGACTTTTTATTTCATCACTATGCTACTGTGTCAAAATTATTAAAGTTATTCGTAATTTTACTCGACAGTTCACAGTCCACACATAACTCAACCTTGATTTTTTTTTTTTTGGTTTGGTTTTCCCCGAAGGGTAAGGCAAAGGGAACTATGCCCATACAGCCATGTCTGACGTATTTTTTTTCTTGATGATTAATGAAATGATGAAAGGTGATGATGATGAAACCTAAGCCCCCACCCTCGGAGTAGACTCCTACTCCGAACCCCAAACGAATTAACTCAAAAGTCCGCATAAACTTTTGAGTTATGAAGCGGCTTCCTGACACGAAGCGAAAATAGGCAGATACACTTTGTTTATTGAATACCCCAATATAATAACACTCGCGAATGTCTTCCGACTAACTTAATGCGATCATTAACCACAAAACACCACTTCGTATTAATTATTTAGATCATTCAATGAAGAAAGCAACTGTCCCGTTCCCGCCTCCCGCCAAAAAGCCCACTCAACCTTGAACACATTTTTTTGACATAATCAATGCGACGATCTGACAGCTCCACAGCTGCGAATGTGTGACATATTTGTTTCGGTGTTGCCATTTGTTATAATTTCCTACCAGAACATTCTAGGGTAGCTCTTAACAGACGGTGGTCAAACTCAACTGTTAACGCAAAAATCTTTGATCCTTTTGCAAATATCTAGTTAGAACTTATGTAAGTTGGCGACATACTGTTCTAACTAGATATTTGAAAAGACAAAAGATTCTTTGATATTTAACAATTACGGTAATAATATTGCCTTCCGGTGTTCGAAGAACTACCCATCATGCTAATGCTTCTTGAAGTATTATTTATGTGAATTATTACATATTTTTGACTTACATAAAATATATTGTAACGATACAGTGATATATAAATGATTTAAGTTTTTTTATTCTCCTCTTAACCATACGATACCCTACGATACGATATATAACCATTCGTGTAGTGATGAAAATCACTTGTAAAAAAGCAGTGAAGAAAATTCGAACGGAAGCGGATGTGATACGTCCAACTCCAGAATAATATATGAAAAAGTTATTTTTTCTAAACAAATCGATTGATTTGATTACTTTTGTATTCAATTTGTGTCCATGAAAAAACAACTTACTGCGTAATTCAATCCGGTTAGGTCTGGTTCTCCATTCTTCAACCATTCGTACAATTCCATTGCATTGTCAGTAGGATCTCCTTCGCCATATGTTGCCATACAGAATACAGCCAAGGAATTTGGTATTTCTTTAAGTTTCGTAAGTTCTTCCTAAAACACGTATTGCTAAAGTAAGTATAAAATAAAATAGGTATACCTAGATTCTCTAGTTAAGAAATTATCGTGATTTACTTAATCTTTAGACTTTATATATTGATATGTTATGTTTTATAAGCATATAAATTAGGTAAGCTATATTGTATGTAATATTATTGGTAAGTACCTAGGACCTAGCATTCCTTTGTGCAAAAGGGATAATGAAATATACATTTAGATAACAGAGGCCAGACGCAGCTGACCTAAGTTTAAAGTAACGTAATAGATATGAAGCGTACCATATCACATTCTTCCGGGTCGGCAACCATGCCTTTCATTTTATATCGCATGCCTTCTTTCGCAAGGCGTCCGGCGAACTCTTCACCAGTGCCCGTTTGTGATCCATAGAAGACAACCAAACTTCTTCCCGATTGTTGTAATTTCTTTATAAACGAGTTCTCTGTGACTTGTATTGATCCTGCTGGCCTGAGAGAAATACATGCGATCAGCAAACAAGGAAAAAATCGTCGTAATCGTTCGTACAATGTCACATGAGCTAAAGCGATACAAAGTTATCTCTACTTATAATCATTTCCTACTAATAATCTTGTTGCGGATAAGGATAGAACGTACATACGTCTCCAAATAGTAAATGGGTGGCCCAAAAGGTTGAGGTCTAATACGAAAAACAGGGACACTGATATCGTTGATTACATAAAACCCGAGATTACTTGTCATTTGTTTATGACGCGCCTTAACGGCTATTGGCGTGGGCAGAGCCAAAAGTTATCTAAATACAGTACATATTGGAGCTACTCATAGCCAATACCATATCATGATACGATATCATGAATCCTTTCGACATATATCACTATATTTGAGGGAGAAGGTGCTCCTTTCAGTGGTCTTCTAGCTTCTCTCTAGCTAGAGATGTTTATAAGGCCGCCTATTGTACTCTTTCTACCTCTCTTTTGTTTTGTATTTTCCTGTTTGTGCAATAAAGTATTTTAAGTTTTTCAGTTAATCCTACACATTTTTTATGTGACATATCAGTCCGGCAGTCACTTAATCTTAGTCGCTACTTTGTCGGACTATGAATGGACAGTATTTTCTATTAAAAATTTGTTATTTAACCAACCAAACTGAATATCAAACAGGTATATGAATACTGATCTTTCAATAAAATCTGCAAAATACAATGGTACCTATATTTTTTTGCTGTTGTTACAAGAGAGATATTAGATATTCTATAATCTGAAAATTCTTACCTTATTCCATTAACTTTTTGAAATACCGAGTAGTATTTAATGAACTTTTCATTCACAATTCATAGAAAAAACAAAGCATCGCTACTATTGAATCTCTACTTTTTTTTTCGACAGTAAGAATTTCGGAAAAATACAGAAGATTTTTGTTAAGAAAACCTCACAATAGACGAGCTTGTTTTAATTAGAATTTATTGAAATAAATCGAGGTTTTGTTGAAGAAAAAGAAAAAAAAACAATAAAAGTGCGATTTTTCCGAAGTGTACTTATTTTCTGCACAGTGGGGCCCATCTTTCCTGTCGTTTGTATAGAGCTCAACCTTTTGATCACATTTTTACTGAAGTATAATTAAGACTATTGCGTGGTAATCTCAAGTTAGGTACCTTATTTAAATAAATTAAAAAAAAAATCTTGATTGACTAGTCTATTTTATCAGCGCATAGATCAAACCTTTAAAGTATTAATAGATTTTTATTGGAATTATAGAAAGTTGAAATGTTACGCGTATTCCTTTTATAATGTACAATTTTTGGAAACTCAGGGGGAATGAAATTCGTGTTGGTACGCAGGCGAAATCGCGGACAACAATTAGTTTTTTATAAACGACAAAGTCCAAACATCACAACACTACATCCGTGACAAATGTGTTATTTATCACGCACTATCTTATCTTTAATAATAGTCAGTTGTGACATCTTTTGTTAATATTAATTACGTATGTAATTTTCTTTAATAGTTATATTTACATGTTAAATATTTGAGTCATTAATTAATAACAAACTGACATGAATTGCACAATACAAATTAACATAACATAACAAATACTTTATTGCACAAACAGGAAAAAAAAACAAAATTAAAAAAAAAGATAAAATAGAATGACTACAATAGGCGGCCTTATTTTTAAGTAGCAATCTCTTCCAGGCAACAGGAGATATTTAATATTATGTAATATAGCGGGATACTGAAGCATGGGAAATACTTGTACGTATAAAAATAAATAAAAAATAAATACACTTACGAGTACATAAACTACATAATAAATAATAATACACATATAATTGTTATAATAAATAAATATCAATGATAAATTAGTTAGGTACTCGGTGTATGATGGTGACCGCTGGGTAAGTTGATACGATATAGTAAGATATATCGCTGATAATGACTGGCTGATAATCTGATCATTAGTACCTAACAGTGAGTAACAGCGATATAGGTACTAGTGAGGGACTTTCCAGGCTACGTTCCTCAGACACCATACAGATGGCGCTGTACACATTTTCCATCGTTTAACCTTCTAATTTCATGGATAACAGACATATGCATCTTTTATCTTTGTTTTTGGGTATAAAATGATGGCCCTTGTTATTACACCCAGGCACAATTACATCTTCCATCCATTAAGAGTACCAATATCGGTAGGTAGCAACATAATTCTATACATAATGTGATCTAGATATCAAGCAACAAAATATAATAGATTGTATTTTTAAATAATCATGTACCCGAGTAATGAGAAATAGGTAATTATCACTTTAAATCTCAACAGCGCCATCTATAATATTATATGGGAAACGTAGCCTAGAAATTCCCTCATAATTTCAGGGCTTAATAACAAGGGTTTGTTTTCTTTACGTAAACGTTGCTTGGGCCGTCGATGATGATGTTGATAATAACATTACTTTAATTACTCATTAGAAGCTTTATCTAATGAGTAGGTTATTAATTATACTTAGCTACAAACAAAGTGAAAATGTTTTGTTTAGGTATTTTTATTTTAAGAAGTTATGTCAAGGTTAACAATTAAAAAAATGATTGTTAACGGCTCAGATACATAATTGAAGATACATTTTTTTGCTGCGTGTCTGGGTCTTATTTTAAATAGCATTGACATTGAGCTTGTGAGTTGGCGCATAATTTATAAGTTAAAAAAAACGAAACTGCCTAAAAGAGATATTTCGAAGTTTCCTTTTTAAAGATCATACCGGTTTTTACCCTATCGCTAAAAAAGGTTATCTATTCTAAGTTTAGTAAAACTTTTCCCTCTGATGAATGTCACGATGATTTGCAAGTTGCACGTTTATTAATCTTACGAACATTGTACGAACAAATACAGTCTACATTTGTTAGCCAATATGAAGATCTCAAGCCTCAGTCAGCACGTTATCTAAAGCACGTAGATCATGTTTTACAAGTTATGCTAGCTTAATTTATGTAGGTAGGTACCTATGATTTTAAAAGTAATCAATTAAACATTTTCCGCTTCCAGAACCAAGTTAGGTAGGTCTGGAAGTTTCTTTCTCAGAGATAAGCTACCCTGTACTGTGCGTTTTTTGTATATTTCTTTTGTCTGTTCTTTTGTGTACATATAAATATAAAAATAAATCTACATAAAAATAGGGGATGTGGTGTATAGTGGGTAGGGCTTGCATTATCCGTTAGGTTTTTAGTATCCGAATAAAACGAATATTTGAAATGTTATTATCCGGATATCTGGTTATTTAGAGTAATTCGAACAGTTACCTATAAAAACTCTTATTTCTTGGTACTTAAATTAGTTGGACAGCGTCATATGCATATAACCAGTTATTTTAATAAAGGTTTGTCCAGCAACATTGCAAAAATTACGAAATATGATCCACGTACATATCTACCTACCCTGCAGTTTCACAGTTTGCCTTGTTCTCGATTCTCAAGTGATAGTGAAAGTAAAATAAGAAAATCAGAACTGTGTAGTATTAAAAGTAACTGATATCAGAACCATCTGATCCGTTGCAATATTGCTACCTACGTAGGATTGGCCAAGTAAAGGTATAAAATACTAGGTAATGAGTACTTAGTTATTCCATGATAAGTAAATACCTGTCTACTACCTAGAGTCTAACATAGGTAGGTACGAAGGTACCTACATATAACAAGGGTAATCGCAAACAGATGGAAATAATTCGAATGCAATTTTTTTATAAATTACATAGGAAGTGGGTTGTTGCTAAAGTAGCAATTTCTTCCAGACAAACCTTTAGGTATAAGATATAATTTCAATAAATGTGAGACAGACGTACAGTACTACCTAGGTATTTAGCTGTACTCTCAGAATAAAAAATATTGATTTCTGCCATACAAGGCATGTTTCTTTGGTTTAAACTTTAAAGTAACTTGAACACTGAACTTCTTTTAAAAATTGACTTAATTAGGTAATATTTTTGCAACTCGTACGTAGGTACCTACACACTGTGCAACAAAATATTAGACAGAGTATTTTTTAATATATGTACAAGCATAGATAATACTTTGCAAATTGTGTTGGTATAAATAATGCAACTTGTTGTTTCCGTCATAACTTTTTTGAAGTTTGTTGAACCAATGACAAGAGTCGCAAAAGTTGTAACACTTACTGAATTGAATATTTACTGAGAAGTATCTCATCTTTCTTGTTTTCTTTTCTAGAATTGTAAAGCCACCACACGGCTGCACCCAGTAATACGACGAGCATGATTATATCAAATGTGCTAAATAGCGATCCGCCAGCTACGGCCGCGGCAGCCGCATCCTGAAGCACGTCCTGCGTGTTGTCTGACATTTTGGAGGTTATGTACGCTAGCACTGAGGTTACTACGTGGTAATCACTAAGATTGTGCAAGTACAAGGTCACTTAAACAGCGTCAGCACTTTACACGAGAACTACGCAGCGCGTCGGGTGACGGCGCGTCCCACTGGTAACAAAACCTAAACTACACTGATTAATCTGAGCGAGAACGAGAACGTTGTCGACACGGTCCGTCGAATCGACTCGGCTCGAAACGAACTTAACTTCGGAACGAACAAAACCGAGCGAACGATGGCGTACGTGAGCCTCGCGCTACTACAATTATACATAATCATCCAACCCAAGAAAAACAGAACGGAGCAGGCAAGGTGAATCTCATCACTCAATTTAGTTGCCACGTCCTTTTTCCCCCTCTGACATGTTCCATAGACGGTTGTAAAAAGTTTGTAAATGTTATAAAAATAACCGCAATATGTCCTGCAGGATCATGTGTTTTGCACTGTGTGTGGGCTACGTAATGCCAACAAACAAATAAGTAGGACCCACGTGCCTTATAGCTGAAACGACCGAGGCTTCGTTGTTCGATTGCGTTGCGACACCTACTTAGCAATTCAATGCATGTAATCTTGCTGATCTGGAAATATAGTAGGTACCTGCTTCAATCGTTCAACGAACAAAATTATAATCTGGTGGGCTCAGCTGTTTAGCAACCGTGTCGTTCGGTATAACAACGTCAAAAATCATTTTTAAGTTTAATTTGTCTAACACAATATTAAGTAGGTTTAATCGTCGATGGTTTGTGAAAAACATTAAATTCTCAGATAGGCACGATGGTTAAACAACAGCGGACGCCAAATGGACCTCTGACACCAAATGTTGCCAACATATCCTGTTGTGAACAAGTTTTTGCCCAAAAACAACCAACAGATTGGATAATCATCATGCTACCAAGTGTGTTCTGAGTTCTGACTCGATACCGATCGCATCACTTTTTCAGATAAATAAATATATGAAAATGCAGTATTACTTATATATTTTACTTTGCATGTCGAACGATTAAATAGTGTTTAATAAAATATTCATTATCCTACATATTACAGGTTACGTTTCGTCAAAAGTATCTCATTAGACTCAGTAGTCAAGTAGCCAATAATTAAAATATTCCGATGACTTTACAATTATTTCGAGAATGGTTTAGAATGTAGAAATTACCTATGTTGTGCATTTGCACAACATCATCATTCATTTATTTCTGCGGGGCGGAAAGCAAGAGGGAAACCACTGCTCTATTTTTCCCTAAAAAGTAGCATGGAGAATGCTACATACACCGACAAGAGCGTGGCTTTTAGATTAGTGGTGATGTGCATTTGCGAAACGACAACAAGTGGATATACCTACCATATACTTACACCGAATTTGCCAAAGCTTTTGACAATGTCGAACATTTTATTCGTACGTAGTCAAAAGTTATCCGGACCAGGTGCTCATGGAAATTTGTTAAGGTGGGTGCAGTCTTACCTTCAAAATAGAAGTCAATTTGTTGCTGTGAAGGGTAATTTATGTTCACCTGCGTCCGTAAGTTCAGGACCCTCAGTAACTCAAGGCTCCATTTAAGCCCATGGTTTTTCATTATGTTTTTGTTTCGAAAGATCTCTAAGTCCTGATTTATGTGCCGCTGCGCTGACAGGACAGCAAAAAAAAAATACAAAACGTCTTGTTTGTAATTTATGAACGATCGAATCGTGAATCGTGAGGAAACCCATATTCCCGAAAAATTCATTTTTGGAGGTATGTGACCTAACCTGTATTGTGCCTGTTTTCCCTTCACGGATTGGAAGGTCAGACAGGCAGTCGCTTCTGTAAAAAACCGGACCTGTCAAATCTTCAGGTTAGGTAACCGGACCCTGTGAAAAACAGGATAATGCTAGGGAGATGATGTGCAACTAATCAAATGTTTTTAAATGTTAATGAGTGTTTTGTGGTTTCATTTACGTGTAAACACGCACAATTGGGATAGTCGGAGGTTCATCCATCGCAAAATGAATTAAACACCCACACCTCACCGAGCTTTATGTTAGACCAGGAGGTGTGATGAGCCGTATCGCCGTCTATAATAATTAAGCAAACTGAAAAAACCGTAAAAAAAATATAATTCTACCATGAACTAGTGTTATAACGCAAAATGTTGCCCGTGATTTGGGTACTTATCTATTTCAATGACAAACTACGTTTCGATTCGCACTATGATTATACTATTTTTAACAAATGTACGAAACTCAAGTAGTTTATTCAAATTTAGAAGCACTAGTAAATTTAAAAATCAAAGCACTCTGATCCATTTATTTCACTTAGCTATAAGACGTACTTATTTTAGAGTTTAACACAGTTATTAGGTCGCCATATTATGAAGTGCATAACAAAAGAATCGAAACTATTCAAAAAAAGCTCGTTAACATACTCTGGAATCGCTTGCGTGTACCTAAATCGGAAATAAAGACGTAGGTACTTATTAGTGACATATACATATTACAGTGGATGGAGAAAGACCGAATGTCCTTTTAAAATCCAAACCCTACTGTGTCTAGAAGTCCCGGCGTTATGAGGTTAAAACTATAAGTTACAACTGTAGTTACTTTAACATGATTAATCCAAAGTTCTTATTATTACATTTACACTTACAACAGATAAATATTCTAGACTGTTTTACCAGTTTTCTATGCTTAAATTTTCTGCTTGGTCATGCACATAATCACAAACAGTCAAATTATTAATTTGATGAAAACCTACCTGTTAGATTGTTGGATAAAACGCGACGGAAGGACGTAAGTATGTTTAGAACGATTTACCTACTTATTTTTAGAACAAGCAACTCATTACTATGTATAAAAACAAAACGAATATGAATGTTAACATCCAGTTTTAACATTATATAAATTATGTAGGAATAATAAAATATGTATGCTTCGTCTCGAGATAGAAATTGGAAGTAACGAGCCCATTTTCAGTTTTGGTAAACAAAGTGCCTACCTACCTATAGATTGTTCCCCCTTACGATATTGTCTTTAAGTATTTAATTTGAATTTGATATAGGTAGGTAAGTTACACTTCTCATCACAAAACCGAAAAATTCCCAAGTTTATATTTCGTAAAATGTCCGTAAGGATCATCATTAGGAATAAAAAAATACTTAATGTCATTTCAGAGTGGGTATTATTTATAAGGTTTATAATAGTTCCAAATATAAATTTAATTACATTCGTGTTTTGTTGAAGAAAAATTCGGAAGTGTCTCGATTTTTTCAAAGTACTTAATGAGAGACTTGCCAGGCGACGTTCTCCAAAAAAAAAATACAGATGGCGCTGTCCAGGATTGCCATTTTATCACTATGATTATACTATTATGAAGATAATAGATTATAATACTATTGTAGAACCTAGCCTGGAAAGTCCCAGATTCGACACTCTCAACTAGTGTTGGGTTCTTACCCGGAAAATTCCCGCGTTTTGGGAATTTTCCCAATTCTGAGGGAAAAAACCCGAAAAATTCCCATTTCAAGGGAAAATATTTTTTATCGCATATATTTGTATTAAAAGTAAGGATTTCCAACAAAGACCATTTAAATATAATGTATGCCTACTTATGCCCAATTTATCTTCTGTCGTAGTGTCGTATGAACTCTTAAAAAACTTAAAGGAGATCATCGGATTTCGGCCCAGAAGTCAAATTGCCGGCCAAAAAATAATTTTGCTATATTCCGTTTGATCTTATCCATATGTGCATTTATTACTATGGCACCAAAGCTGTAGGGTCAATATCTTCGGTTTTATTCGATTTTAAAAAACTGTATTTTTCATACATTTTTGGTGAAAATGTAAAGTGCCGGCCAAGTAACAATAATGGTATATATCCTTAGAACTTATCCGTTTGAGCATTTATTACTATGGCACCAAAGCTGTAGGGTCAATATTTTCGGTTTTATTCGAATTAAAAAAAAACTGAATTTTCATAAATTTTTGGTGAAAATGTGAAGTGCCGGCCATGAAACAATATTTGTATATCCCGTTAGAACTTATCCATTTGACCATTTATTATTAGGGCACCAAACGTCTATGACCATTATTTTGACTTTTGTTGGACTTTACGTTATAGTTTCTGTGTGAAAAGTGCCGGTCAGCAAAAAACACAAGTCAAAGCTATCGAAAAGATACCTGTAAACATTATTCACTATGACAAAAACGTATATGACCATTAATTAGTTTGGCTTTTGTTGGATTAAAAAAAAACTTGTTTTTTGATTCATTTTGTATAAAAATAAAATATAACAGGCGCGTTATTTAAAGGATCGTCAGAATGTTTATTACTATGGCATTAAACGACTATGACCAATATTTTGAACTTAATTCGATTTTCCAAAAATAAAAAAAAAGTTTTATCTAGTGATAATGGAACTATCTTGCTAAAGGCGTAATATGGTGGTCATCTTTTGAAAAATAGGTTTGCGTTTGACCACTACCTTACCTGATGGTGATACACGCTTAAGATACTACTTTTTTTAAAGAAAAGTGTATACAAGGAATAAACAGTGGGGTGATAGAGGTACCTACTATGTTATCGGCCGAGTAGCACCAGGACATTGTGATAGGCATACTTGCAAAGTACAACTACCCGACTCCTGTTTTCCCTAACAGATACTTCAGACGTCATGCCAATATACGAGTTTGGTCACTAGATGGCCGTAACGTTGAGTCGAATGCAAAAACTACAGCCAACGTCATATCTAAAATCAGATAGTATTAATATAGAAGTTCACCTAACAACACACAAAACAAAAACACAAAGTATTTATCTGACTAATAACTAGTCATTGGGAAAGCTCTGCTTGTTGTCATTGTTAAAATGTATAAAAAAAAGTTTTATTAAAAAGTCCAATAAAAGCCAAAGTCGACATTTGGTAGTATAGTAAAAATACGTCGTTCAAGTCGTTTACCAAAAGATTTGACTTATTTTGTTTCGCTGGCTGACATTTTCCCATTTGAACCAAAACGGAAAGAGAGACGAATAAAAAGTCAAGATAACGGTCAAAAATGTTTTGCGCCAGATTATTAAATGTTCTAAAGGTCCTTTGTAATCCGCCGTACCGCATTTTTTACCCAAAGCACTTTATTTTCATACAAAATAAATAAGAAATCAAGATTTTTAAAATACACTATAAGCCAAACTAATGGTCATACAAGTTTGGCGCTATAGAAAAAAATGTTAACAGACATCTACTCGATACTCTCAACATGATATTTTTGCTGGTCGGCATTTTTCATATTTAAACTAAAACGTAAATTCCAATAAAAGTCAAAATAATGGTCATAGATGTTTGGTGTTATTAAAAAATATTGAGAAGCAACTATTAGACAGATTCAACGTATTTTTTTCGGTGGCTGGCATTTTAACATATTAACCAAAACTGAAAGTCCAAATAATGGTCATAGAAGTTTGGCGCCATACTAATAAATGTTCTAACGGTCCTTTGTAATACGCCTGTATACCTCTTTTTCCCAACGGACATAATATTATTTTTTACAAAATGTATGACAAGTCGAGATTTTTAAAATCCAATTAAAGCCAAACTAATGGTCATACACGTCTGGTGTCATAGTAAAAAATGTTCAGAACAATCTACTCGAAAGGTTTGACACATTTTTTTTTCTCTGACCGGCACTTTCAAATTTCCTTTGTAATATATTTTGAATGGAATGTTCGATTTTAATAATTCCATGCAAAGATATCTACATATTATAGGATATATAGGATGCTTTTGACACGAGAGAATGTCATCATCGAGGAGCAACATGGTTTTGTGCAAGAAATTGGGAGGCACGAATACCTACAGATATTATTTACTTGGACTATGAAAAAGCTTTTGATCGAGTTCCTGTCACACCATTGATTGCTAAATTAGAGCCCTTTGGAATCAGAGGCAATGTCGTGAAGTGGATTGAAGACTTCCTGTCAAATCGCACATTCTCTGTGCGCATCGGAGAATCATACTCTGTTCCCAGAAAAGTCCTCAGCGGTGTGCCGCAGGGATCGGTGTTAGGACCTATTTTATTCAGTATCTACCTTACAGATCTTAAACATGGTATCATGTCTGATATATCACTCTTTGCAGATGACACGAAAATAACGGGGAATCCACTTATTAGCCATAATATAATCCAAGATGATCTTGATAGAGTAATTGCTTGGACCCGAGATTGGCTAATCACATTAAACGTAGACAAATGCACTGTGTTGCATGTTGGCAGCAACCACCCCACGTTGAGTTACACCATTGACTCAAAACCTCTCGAGTGTGTTAAAAAACAAAATGACCTTGGCATAACGATAACACATAATCTAAAGTGGGACGAACACATTATTGGAATCACTAAGAAGGATAACTCCCTCTTATACATAATTAGAAAAGCTTTTTATCATATAGATACGGAATTGTTTCTTAGGCTTTACAAAACTTACTTACGTCAAACCGCTGTTAGAACATGGGTTTCAAATATGGAGACTTTACTATCGGAAGAACATTGCACTACTAGAGAGAGTCCAAAGAAGAGCAACAAAGATGGTGACAGTACTGGCTGGCCGGAGTGGACCTTAGCGGGGGCCGCAGGACTCTCACCTCTGGCTTGACTTCATTGGCCAGCCAGAGTGGGGCGTTAGAGCTATACGCTCGCAGGGTGGAAGTGAAAGATGCATAAGTCGCGAGTTGGTAAGGCGGGTAAACCGCCTCGCAGAAAGCGGTGTACACCTCTTGACACCCTGAGATGCTCACAACCATGTTGCTGCCTTGCCGTCCAGTCGCGTCGGCTAGATAGGTGGCCCAACCAGTGAGTGACGAGTCACCGCCTGCCCAATGTATCTCTGTTATTAACATTAGTCGAGCAGGCGCCATAGTCCCCCATAGCCCCAGTATATAGGTTCACTAACCCCCAACCCAATAGCCCAGTTCCTTTTGTTCCCATAATCTGCAATAGTCCTACACGAACCAGGGATTGTCTTTGGGTGCACTCCCATAGTGCATACAGGGATAATCGCCGGTTGGTGTCACAACTCATTTAGAGTAAATTGTCTTAAGGGGCCTCTACGTGTTGGCTTCGGCCCCACGCACGCCTGCCAAAAGTCCGGGACTCCATGACAGACCCGACCCGAGACATGGAAACGACATACAAATAATAATAAGATTAAAAATAATTAAATAAAAAATATTTTCCCATGATTCGGGAATTTTTCGGGTGTTTATTTTATTTTCCCATATTTTCCCGATATTTTTTCTTTCCCACCCAATTTTTTCTTTCCCTGCCCATCACTACTCTCAACTGTGCTATCGCGTACGGGACCGATTAAGTTTAATACAAAGTAAAAACGTTTTTATTCTCTAAAACTCGCCAAGTGAGACCTAAAGCTGGCCGACATGTCATTCAAAGTTTGTTTACCAGTTCATTAGAGTGATAAAACAATGATAAACTGTTCAGATTTACTTACTTACAGAAGTTATTATGTCTGCCTTTGACAATAAATGTAGGTATAATACCTAACCCTGCCTTAATAAACCTTCAGTTGTATCTCGTGTTTATATCGAGAGTGTTCGCTGGTCTGAATGCGAGTCTGATCTTATAAGTTTTACTAAAACACAATATAATAAAAATGGGCACTATTAGTCTGAAATAAAAGATTTTTATTTTTTACTTTTAATATATATAAAAGTAAACAGCTCGAGTTGAAGAAAAAGTCCATGCATTAATAAAAGATTTGGATGTCTATTTTTTATGGAATGATGTTGCGGAAAACCGTCGTCCTCCATTTTAATATGTATTACCTAGTGGTAGTGACGCAATGTCGGGTCAGATACCAAGGTGACGGTCAACAAAGTGGCTCTGCCTAATTCATGCCCACGCTAGGTTCGTGTGCGCCGCCGCACCGCTCGCTCCGATTCAAAAACTGACAATAAGTTAAGTACGTTAGATTTTTTTCCATTGACAGACGAAATTACTGGTACTAGACTGGTACAGACAACTATTTAAGTCATTGGTGATAAAGCAGATGTGGTATATTGATATGATTAGGTACAGATATTTTTATCGACCCTAATATTACAAATGCGGAAGTGTATGTGTGTCTGTCTGTTTGTTTATCCATCTTTGACGGCAAAGTGGAGCGACGAATTCACGTGATTTTTAAGTGGCAATAGTTGAAGGTATAAAGAGCAATTTTTTGTCTCTTTCTAACCCCCCGTCTCTATAGGCAATGCAGCATTCCGTAATTTTCAACGTAGAAAGCAAAAAATTGATATGCGGACTATTTGTGACTAACAAAAAATTGGTGCATATTTTTTTGAAATCTGCTCTCAAACCCTTCAAAGAGGGGGTTAAAAGTTTATATGGGACTTTACGCAGTTTTTAAGGTAGTAAGCTAAAAATTGGTATATTAGGAAACGGGAACCGTATTAGGTATTATAACGCGAGCGAAGGTGCGAGCAAAAGTACTTTATATACCTAACAATAGCATGCAGAGGGTGATGCGAT
The DNA here is from genome assembly GCF_024362695.1 of Pectinophora gossypiella. Classification (NCBI taxonomy): domain Eukaryota; kingdom Metazoa; phylum Arthropoda; class Insecta; order Lepidoptera; family Gelechiidae; genus Pectinophora; species Pectinophora gossypiella. The sequence continues at coordinate 8,865,760 of NC_065409.1, forward strand.
TATTTTTGTCTAGAAGCGTTATATCCGGAATGTCGCATTTTATAGCATAGTACCTACAATTTGAAGTAACTATTGTTGAAAAATGACAGTGGCCAGAAAGGTGCGAAAAATACATATTGATATTAGCTTGCTGATGTAACATTACAGTTCGACTGTACAGGTTTTGGTTGACGTATCGCATAGTAAATATCAAAAGATACAAAATACTTAAAGCTTATATCTTCAATACCTGTACTTACACACGGTAACGCTAATATAGGGATAGACAACAGTTGAACCCTAACTCGTCCACTGAGACATGTCCGAGATACTAATTAAGTAACGTAGAAGATTCAAACATTTTTAACGTTTTCATGGAAGAAATTACCTATAAAGGGTGTTAGTGACATCGTAACGAATACCGAGGGGGATGATTCAGAATCAAGTGGATCGTTCCGTCACCACTCATGATTTTTTTTTAGATTTTATTAAATTATTTTCAATTCTATACTTTTGCGGTTGAAAATTCTACTTGATATTAACTCAGAATAATCAGTTGAATCGTCTCTCAAAGTTTTCGTTACGATGTCACTTACAGTGTAGAATTACCAGTACCTATAGAATTTAATAATGGCGACTTTGGGACGGAAAAGCTCAGTAACTATGTGCACCTTGTCCAAATAAAGCCTAAGGATATTTTCGCACTACACCGATCCTTGCCCGATCAGAGTCTGTGAAATGACGGCTCCGAAGGGGGCGTAGTTCTTATTCGTATGGTAACTTGCACACTTTACCAGTTATCCAAAATCTCATAGTAATTTTCGACTGTCCGACTTACTCGGATACTTAATCTGTTATTGGGTCTCATCAAGCGTAAAATATGTTGCCTGATGTTGAGTAGGTACGTATCTAATAATAAAGTCTGAATGGAGTTTATTGCTATTTAATTCATAGCGAAGTTTCCGCAGCCGTTAATTTTGTAGGTAAGATACATACATAAACAGGACGGACGTAATACACGAAGAATACACGTAAATAAGCAAAATAACAGTAATATGATAGGTATTTACACTAATTAGTGCCTACTATAGTCGGGTATTATAAGTACGCATCCTTACTGGAGATCCTTGGGGGAGGCCTATGCCCAGCAGTGGGCGTCATACGGCTGATGATGATGATCCTTACTGTAAATGCGAAAAAGTAACTTTTCCTTTCCAACTTTTTCAAGCTAAATCAATAAACCGATTTATATTAAGTAAATTGAGTATGGAGATAATTGGAGACCCAAATGATTAGGATAACGTCCACGCGGAGGGAGCCACGGGTGGAAAGATAGTAGATTAGTTAGGTATAGACGCAATTTTATGTGTGGAGCAATACATATTAGAGTAACAATTAAATTAGTGCCAAATTACGTACTTACAGGAATAAATTATCAATTGTTTACACAAAATTAAACTTGCATAATCATTCAGTACGTTTTGTATACGCAACAAATCTGAAAAGTACGACGAAATTACACGATGGTCGATCGGCTCATTAGTAATTTATTTAACGTGTAATAAGTATTTTATCATAATTAATCGATATTTTTGCATACAAATTATAACGGCGACTACATATTAATTTGCATATCGTAGATAAAATTTTGGTACCTAAATAAGATTGAACATTTTTGGGTATTAAGTACATTTTTCAGACAACCGCCATTCGCTTCCAACTGGTTTTTCGTTTCGAGCCGTAATTAATGATCCACAAGGTAGATCTACCTGGATCGGGATTGGGTTGCCGAAGGACAACTAAATGTCAATTTAGAACAAAATCGTAAAATACCCAGTTAAGTATAAAAGATTCTACATACTTTTTGTTTCTACAAACATCACACTGCAAAAGTATGTCATGTCGTGCGTGTCTAGAAAAAGTAACGTTGAGTCAATTAAAGGATGGGAATGGGTTGGTAACAGGGTCAGTGCAGACCAAGGGTAACACCGAGTACCGAGGGAACTTTCTTATAGCACTGAAAAATTACCATTTTCATAAAGTGCATACATCCCTTTTCCAAATATCGCGGCACGCGGTGACTCGAGCAGTTTGGCGTCGTCAAACCATATTGCACTAATTGTCCGAAAAAGTAAGATGTTTCCGTGCTTTAAAAGACTCGCTAAGCCGTTGGTTTCGGGCTACTAGCCCAAATACGCCTCCATACCCCCTATGGTTGATTGAGAGACGCTCGTTCCCAGCAGTGGGGACATATAATGGCTGATGTTATGTAATAAAGTTATTTTTTCAGTGTTGTAAGAAAGTGTTGCCTCGCTGCTGTTTTGGTCTGCGCTGACTCAGTCACTGCCTGCACTAAAAACAGTACACTACAGTTATACAGGGTGTTAGTGACATCGTAACGAAAACTTTGAGGGTAGATTCAGACAATAATTTGAAAAAACACTAAAATCTAAAATTTTCCGACAGGAAATTCCACTTGATATCAACTCAGAATCATGGTCTAAATCATCCCCCTTAGTCACTAACACCCATACCTACTTGTATGGTTACTGTATGTACTTGTACGGGGTGTAAGTGACATCTCTATACTGAGGGGGGTGATTCAGCTGATTATTCTGAGTTAATATTAAGTGGAATTTTCTATTGCAAATGAATTTAATATAATTAAAAAAAATACATGCATTTTGCGATGAAAAATTCCACTTGATAATGATGGTCATGGTCTGAATCATCCCCCTGAGTATTCGTTACGAAGTCACTAACATCCTGTATAAGATCTGCCGATGATGACTTGCGGCCCTGCCTATTCTATTAGATACAAAAAGGAGTGAGTTAATTTATGTTTTAGAGCTATTTAGAGAATGCACCTCTATTTTTAGAATACGAATAAGGAAGACCAATAAGAATCAATATAACGTGGCTGAAGGTCTATCCTATAATATCGCATGACATTGAGATGTACTCCTAGCGTGTTAGCGAGCCCCACTTGAAGAAATTTACACTCGTTTGAACACTAAACTGATTCTATCAAGAACATCCTTTTCAAAACATCAATAGGTATACAATATAGAGCCAGTGACATAGGTTGGCATGTTTTGGCGTAATTAATAAATCTATGTGTCTCCATCGAATTAAAATCTGGTTCACAGTAACCAGTGTGGTGGTTTATGAAGTGGAATACGCTAAAGTAAACAAATACAGACTCCTAATATACGTGGGTAATCTTCGGACACCAGTGAATCCAGTTAAAACTTATACCTACGTAAGTTACCAACATACCTACACAAGTTCTAACTGGATATTTGCAAAATGATTCTGGGATTCTTTATGCGTTTAAACGATGTTGACTTCCAGTGTTCAAAAAGCGCCACCCATGTTCCTTCGATCATATTTGGATCTCACCATTTTTTTTTATCCTGTCTACCCCAGAAGACCGGAGCCGTGGTAGCCCAG